>NC_141626.1:15690449-16015294 GCF_047967505.1 Dipteris shenzhenensis
GTCATGATGTAGTAGCAATAGGTGGTGTAGTAGATTCTTGGAGCTGGAAGGGATGGTGCAAATCATGCTAGGGACTAGAGAGGCTAGAGGGGGGGATAGAAGAGAGTTGTGTTGGGAAGTGGGAGGATGGGGGACTGGGGGCTAAAAGAGGGGGTTGGGGTGCTAGCAAAGAGAGAGAGAGAGAGAGAGAGATAAAGAGACGGTTTTTATTAAAAATATTCAAAAGACCAAAGGGCCTATGAGACTAAAAGAACTTCATATAATGAGCTAAAAGGTTGGAGCCTCTAAGGGGCATCAATGCCCATGATAAATATAAAAATGTCATAATCATATATATTCCAATACACTTGAGATCATGGAGAAATGGGGGCCACGAGCACTATGATGATCATCTAGAACCTAGCAGAGAGATCAAGCCTAAGAGGGGGTTGATGATGGTAGTGATATGTGAGGTTCCGGTGGCATAAAGCCTATGATAGAATGCAGATGGATGTTGGTATGTGTGGTCTCCTATGGTCTCCTAGCTATGGCCTTGTGATGAGCAAGTGCCAATGTTACTCCCATTAATCATGCCTTTGATTTATGGATGTGCACAGTTTCTGAGCAAAAACCTACGAGCAAAAAAGTCCGAGCGATAGTTTTTGACACCAACCATGCTTGTATATTTCTCAAAGGAATATACAATTCTTTCTTAATTTCTCATTTATGGAACATATAGTTACTTATTTTTCATTATAACCCTCATTTTAGAGAACATCATCTATATATGAACAAAGAGTGAACACTTTAGAAACTCCTATAAATCCTCCCTACCATACTGTCTTTTGAGTATTATGGTAGTTCAATCAATTTAAAAAGCTTTCCCTAATCTTTAGCAATCCCATATTTGAATATCTCATATAACAATGTATACCATATTCCTTGGATGAGTAGGAAAAAGATATTAGAAACCTCATTCTTGAAGCCATTATAATCGATCATAAATTAATCTCTAATACATTATCAAATATGGGAAGGCAAGGTAGGGATTTTAAAAATATTCCCAATTCTCTAAACCTAAGTACTATTAAGGAAATGTGGTCTCTACTGAACTCCTTCCTACCATAATATGAATTAGGGAGAAGTTGTAACTCTCATATACATCTTGAAATTTTTAATTTTTCTCTTTTATAACTATAAAAGGTATAATTTTAAGCCTACCATTGCATAGATCATTAAATTTTGAACATTTTTCCTTTTTACAACTCCTCAATCTGACCTAAGGAGCAAAAGTTATGACCCCTTCTGCGTAGGCTCTCCAAGGGTATTTCGCCGGCGGAATAGGGTTGGGGCAAGCTCTTCAAACCATATTCCTCTGGCAAAATACACTTAGAGGGTCTATTAAAAAGGTACTATTTATTTTTCTTAGGTCATCCCGAGGAACCATAAAGAGGATATTTGCTCAAAATTTCATGATCCAAGCAATGGTGAAAGGAAAAGAAAGGATTTTTGAAAGTCATAAAATAAGTCACCACTTGGACATTATATATGTATATTATATAAAGGTATATTTATATCTATATCTATTTATCAATGTTCTATATTTACTTACATATTCCTTGAAATAATTTGGAATTTTTTGCTCCCCAAAAATGACTTGAGCCTATATATTTTGACCCCTCCCACCTTTTGTCCACTTGTCGCTCGAGGGTTTTTGCTCAGAAAATGGAAACCCCCCTGATTTAGTGAGCATCGAGGGATGGTACCCTATTATAATATGTGCCTCAACTTGTTGGCAAGTCTACCATGTCTCTTGCTCTAGTCCTTGGATCCGTCCTATTGGTCAGTGCTGTCTGGTTGGAAAAATCAGTGATTGTACTTTTGAGTGGAGTTTGGTTGTACACCCTGATCTCACCTTTGTGTCCTGAGCAAATACTCCCTGGATGAAAGTTGCCAGGCATCTCTGATGTGGATATGACAAGAGATTTGGTATGGGTCTGAAACCATCCCTAAAGGGATAATGATAGCGACCTTGGATCTCAAAGGGCATGTGAAAGCGAAATGCTGCTTTGATTTGACCTCTTGTTGATCACATAAAGTGCAGATGTGGCCCTCTATGGGATTTCCTCAAGCCATCCACTCCCAATGCAAAGTCAATGTGATGAAATGTGGAACTGCTTGATCAATATCCTCAAGGAGTGGGAGAGATGGATTCATGTGTATCCTAGTGGATCAATGTAACCCTCTACTGAAATTTGCAACCAGTGATCTCTATAGAAGCTGAGCTGCATAGGAAGCTCACTAGGTGCCAACCAATTCTTGACTGTGTGTAGCTCTATAAGAGATCCTCTTGGATAACCTGATTCACCTCATGAAAAATGAACGAGGCAAAGGGGGCCTCCATGTTGTATTGGAAGGGGGATAATCTATCTGTGTGGAGCCCTAGACTTGGAAACCATCTACATGTACATGCATACCATCACCTCTAGGAACCATCAGTTGTTTGCCAAATCCATGGATGGAGATAGGGCCAACTAGGGTAGCTTGTGTTTCCCCATGGTGTAGGAACCATACACCTAAACATGGTAGAGGTGCATGATAACCTAGAATGCTACATCCAACTGTAAGGGGAATGCTCCAAATTGTGGCCCTGACTATATGATGTGGGACTAAAGGCTTACTGCACTAATCATACGTGAAAGTCAGAGAACATAAAGCCTCTCCCCTCAATCCCCAACAAGGGCTGCCATACATACCTATTGGGAAGATCAAGAATCGAAGGGAAGAGACTTGGTTTAGGAATCTTGGAAATGTGAGAGAAAGCACTACTAGTTAAGTGTAGCAAGCACTGCATATCTCATGCCTAGTCAGGCTTGTAATGTAGGGCACATCATGAAGATCAAGCCACAGAAAAGAACCCCCAAGTATGTATAGTATGCAACCATCTCCACCAATGTTGTCTTTGTGCCAACACGGACGTAGGTAGCATAGAACGTGTGTGGAGTAGCGGCAAAGCTCCGCTTGTGCTTGCATAAGGCTAGGAATAATGTCTTTTAGGAATACTCAACATGCATCTTCAACATGCAAGTCCTATATGCATGTTCTACATGCAAGTTCTACGTATGATTCCTATATGCAAGTTCTACATACGATTCCTACATGCAAGTCCTACATGCAACTCCTACATGCGATTCATACATACATGTTCTACGTGCGAGTTCTATATGCAACTCCTACATTCAACGTGCAACTCCTACATGCAATTTGCAACTCCTACATGCAACTTCTAGATGCAAGTTCTACATGTAGAGAGAAAATGTCTTACAATTCCTACATGCAGAGAGAGAGGCTCTCCAACTTGTATAAATACCCCATAATGGAATGAAGCCCACAGTCTTTGGGGCATTGTGTTGAGTTCTACTTTGGTATTCCAAGCAATTGTCTCCAAGTGTCCATGCTTCCTTGCACTCCACGTCCAAAAGCATGTCCTAACCTTGCTCCTCCTCCTCCTCCCTTCTCCTCCCTCCTCCTCCTCCCTTCTCCTCTGTCTTCCTCCCCTCTGCTCTTAAACCTTCTTCCTCTCCCACTCCTATGCTCCCCCTAAACCCTTAGTCCCTCAACCCTTGATCTCCATGATTATGAGGGAGATGAGTTCTCTGCCATGTACTCTACTCTAAACCTTGGATCCTCCTTCTAAACCCTTCAACCTCTTCTAAACCCTGGAACCTTCTTCTAAACCTTGGAACCTCCTTCTGAACCCTGAACTTCCCTCTAGCCCTTAAACTCCTCCTAAGTACCATTTACATTCTAAATTTCAATGAACCAATCCGACCAATAAATCTATGTGTACACTTCAGCTTGCTCATCTATATGTAAGCCGCTATAAGTGTCACTTTACAAACCACATGCAACAACCCTTCAACCCCCAATGAAGGCAAAAGACTTCATTACCCCAATCATGATGATGCACGTTTCTTTCACACATGCTTGCACTATATTTGGTTACTACACTTAAGCCTATGTCTCTCACTGGAATATGACCTGAGGTCCTAAGTTATGCTTATACTATAAACGCTGACATCGATATATCTATAGGTGACAAAAAGCCTCGGAACCCTGCATACTGAGAATACCCTACTCTTCCTGCGGAAGCCATGGGAAAGAATCAACATTTTTAGGGGAGACTGGCATCTCAAGTAATGAGTAAACATATGCAGTATGTGTAAAAAACAAACTACCATGAACTTTCACGAACATATCACTCAAGGGCAAGGAGAGTTTTAAAAAAATCCAACTATAGCCAAACATATCAACCCCAAGCATCAACCTTGGGTTGCTACCTTAATAAATTTTCTTTATTTCTTAAAAAGAAGCCAAGAAGAACAAATGCCACCCCAGTCTCACCACCGGCCTACACAACCATTGATGGGGGCAGTCCTTGGAGCTTGTGTGGCCACCTACATTGACTTGTGCTCTTTCCAATGCAACAACATCTTTCTTAGAGAAAAGGGATTTTGGAAGTTTGTATGAGAGCCTAAAATCTTTAGAGGATAGTCCTACAATGATCACGTACATCAGGAACTTTCTCCATTTTTATCACTCTAGTGATGCACAGGTTGGCAAGTACGGCAAATTCATACATGCAAGTTCTATAGGCAACTCCTACATGCAACATGCAAGTTGCAACTCCTACATGAAACTTCTAGATGCAAGTTCTACATGTAGAGAGAGAATGTCTTACAATTCCTACATGCAGAGAGAGAAGCTCTCTAACTTATATAAATACCCCATCATGGAATTAAGCCCACACTATTTGGGGCATTGTGTTGAGTTCTACTTTGGTATTCCAAGAAATTGTCTCCAAGTGTCCATGCTTCCTTACACTCCATGTCCAAAAGCATGTCCTAACCTTGCAACTCCTCCTCCCCTCTCCTCCAACCTTGCAATCCCTCCTCCCTCCTCCTCCTCCCTGCTCGAAAATGTCTAGTGGCACCCCGACTTATAGTCATTCCAAGAACTGCCAGATAGTGTACTTATGCACCATTGGAAGTGCCAACTCGAGGGCTCCCACCTCCGTTGGCGACACGCGCATCCAAAGCGCACAAGAGGAGGATACAACCTCACCCCTAATGCTCCAGTCCCACGGACTGATGTAGATGCCAGTCTACAGCCTCGCTGGTGCATTCCCTTCTTCAAAATGGAGCAGTTTTGGTGGTACTATCGCAGTGCCCACGTCGATCGCTAGATCCACCCCCTGTACATGTCAGTGGAATGACGATGGACTTGCGTAGAATTCCGAGAGCTCTAGCAAAAGGACCCTAATATGTTGTACAATTTTTCGAAGTACAACTTCCCCATCAAGAGGGATTTTGCTTCCACCTCCAGTCATTCAACGATACGTATAGCTAGGTACTTGATCTCACTGTCATGGCAGTGGTCCGCTTCAACCGCCTCCTCCTCTTACTCCTCCATGACCTCCCCGCCCACAATTGCCCCATCGACGACCGCCTCCACAATCTGACCAATCAGATTGTCTTCAACCCCGACATCAGTCCTACATAATTTTAGGACCTTCGCCTCTATCTCTACATCTCCAATCTCCACGGCCACCACATCTGCACGTATAAGGATATGCATGCCACCCGCTTTTGGAACTATCGCTCTTACATCACTCGACTAACTCCATGCCAGCTAGACTGCTATTAGTCCTACAGATAGTCCTCTACACACACCTCCTCTAGCACGGCTGATCCGAGGATAGCTCAGCACAACAGGAAGGGGGGCATGTTAACATCCACGGAGTACAGTTGTCGAATACATGGTAATCAGTGATTAGAGGTGATTAGGCTTCATGATTTACTTTGACGGTTGCAACCATGAAAGGAGTACAGTACAAGCTTAGGGAGTTTGAGTCCCAAATACCCCAGGGTCAAAGATTCCAGGCAACGGGCATAGGTTGTAGGTTCCAACTCACATATTGCGGTTTTAGCTATTGCAAGCTACGGTTAAGTGTCTCGCAGGAGTCAAGCCTCGGCACTCCAAGTTTTGAGCCTCATACAGGGGGTTTGATCCCCAAATAGCTTAGGACTTGGAGGCGCAAGGCTAACATAAGCACTATTTGGGAGCTGGTTAGGAGCATCTCCTAATTCCATGCTTGTTTGTCAAGATAAATGTTTTACAACTTTGAAAGAAGCTCTCACACAAGCTCCTATACCCAATTTCTCTAGACCATTCTTTGTAGTTGTAACCGATGCTAGTAGATATGGAATTGGAGCCGTGCTTATGCAAGATGGACATCCAATGGCATATGAGAGCCGAAAATTAAAACCAGTGGAATGCAATTATAGTACATATGATAAAGAATTAACTACTGTTGTGCATGCCTTATGAATGTGGAAACACTATTTGATGGGAGCTGAGTTTCTTATAAAAACCGATCAGCAAAGTATTAAGCATTTGTTGACTCAGCCACTAATATCCGATAGGCACATCAAATGGGCATCATTTATATAGAGTTTTCAGCCCATGATTTAGTATCAACTTGGAAAAGAAAATGTATTTGCTGACTCTGTCTGATCTCAACTTCTTCACCTTCCTCCTCGATTCTTTCTCGACCATTACATGCCATTCCTTGAACTTACTAAAAGCCTCGTCTTTAGTCTTCAAGAAGTATATCCATATCCTTCTACTGTAGTCGTCGATCAACATCATGAAGTAGTAGGAACCACCCAAAGCTTCCGTCTCCATCTTTCTATAGAGGTCCGTGTGAACGAGCTCTAGAGGAGCCTTTGCACTGCTGGCCTCTTTAGGAAAGGGCTACCGATGCTGCTTGCCCATCATGCAAGCTTCACATACATCGGGCAGATCTGAAATTTTTGGTAGGTCTGCAATCATTCCAGTTTTATGCATCTCCTTTAAAGAACTAAGGTTTAGATGACCAAACCTCTCATGCCATAGCTTAGTGTTCTTCACATCGGCTCAAGCACTGAAAGCTGAGAGTTTGTAAATATTGTTGCGTTGTGTACCTTTACCAATGACCTTCCCTTGAAGATCCACAATCTGTGCACCACTCTTATCGAAGTGAACTTTGAGGTCCCAATCCGTGATCGCAGAAACGGACTACAAGTTCCTCTTGATATCTGGCACATAAAGAACATCGATCAACTGTTTTACAACTCCATCTGACTTGAGAGCAATCATACCTTTTCCTTTTGCTGGACATTTTGCATCATTGCCGACTGCTACCAGGATGTCATTCCCTACAGGTTGTAGAGAGGTATACCAATCCTTCGACTGGTCATGTGGCACGATGCACCACTGTCAATGATCCAAGGTTCATCCGTAGGTACATGAACTGCCTCAGTGCAAATCTCCTCAATTGCTATGAACAGCTCTACTGGTACTGCCTACGCGCTGTTGCTAGACTCTTTCTTTACTCCGTTCTTCTCATCTTTAATCTTCTTCCGGCACTCATTTTGCTTGTGCCTATTGGGATATCTCAAGGTGTATGCCTCAAGCACACCTTGGTTTCTATGTGTGAGTGCTAGAGGCACAGTTAGGTGCCCATAAGCACAGTTAGGTGGTGGTAAGCCACATAGGATGATTGAGAGAATCTAGAAGCAGATTGAGGAGATGATTGTGGAGCTCTGAAGTCATCAGTGATGTCAGTAAGCATGTAAGAGGTGCCTACATAGGGACCTCACTCTTCTTCATTCTATATACAAGTATTCTGAGTTTGTGTTCACTCTCTTCTTTCCTTTCAGTTTACCAACATGGTATCAGAGCCCTTTGATCCCCCTTGATCCCATTTTTGCCACATCATCATCTTCTTCTTCACCATCTCTTCCCCTTCTTCCCAAATCTTGCTTAAGCCTGTTCTCCTCTGTTTCTCTGCCATTCTCCAAGCCCTTCTTGCTGGAGATACATCTCAAAGGGGCAAACCCTTGGCTGCAAGGAATTAACGAATCTTCGTCGCTGTAAGTCGTCATTTCGCACAAATCATCGACCCTGTCTTCCACGATTTCTCTGAGACTGCTCCATGCTTCTCTAATTCCTTTCAGAGGGAGCTTCTCCATACTTGAGCTATCCTGTGCTGAAATCTGAGCAGCAATGGCTGCATATTCAAGGTGAAAACAGAGAAAAACCAGTCGAAAATGAAGAGGCAAGCTATGGCGCTCTGACGCAAATTTGCGCCCCTTCTCCTCAGTAGACCTTCTGTGGTATATGAGCTTTTTTTTGCCTCAGAAACCCCCTTTTTTCTTTGCTTTGAAGAGTGAGATATAAGCCCTCCAAGTTCAGTCCTTTGTTTTTGACAGTTTTGACAAGGTTTTGAAAGTGATGCTACATAAGATGCTACTTTAGCATTTCTGAGTTTTTGAAGTTTTCAATAGCATCAGTACAATTGTGGCTTCAGCTTTGCTTTGAGTTGCTATACCTGGTTTTGACTGGAAAGCTTTCATTTAGCCACCTCTGTGAACATGTAAGAAAAAGCATCATTGATTGAAATTCGGTCACAAGTCTTTGCTACATTAAATGCTTATATTTTGAAGCCTTTCAGTTGTTATTCTAGCCTTGTAAGAGAGAAGACACTGCCCAATACCTGGGTTAGACCCTCTCATGGCTACCATATTGAATATAGATAAGTTCAATGGTAAGGGCTTCCACACATGGCAGATGAAGGTGAAATTTGCACTAATGAGGGAAAACCTCTGGGGACTTGTCAAACCAGCTTCAATTTCTTCTTCAACAGCCTCCAATGCTGGAGAATCCTCAGCTCTGACACGCCCGGCAAGGGATCCCGCTAGAGAGGAGAAAGCATATGGTATCATTGCTCTTGCTTTAGGAGATGATTATATTCATCCCATCTGTGACTTAGAGTCTCCTTCAGAAGCTTGGCAGAAGCTTGACATGATTTTTGGTGCTAGCTCTCACATCTCAAAATTATCACTTAAAATTTCTTTCTTTAAATTGAAGATGGTTAGTGGCACTCCTTTGGCTGCCCATGTCAATTACATGTGGAGTCTTATGACTCAACTTGCTTCTATCAACTCTCCTATCACTACAGATGATGCTATGGCAGTGTTGCTTAAGAGTATGCCTGAAGATTATGATCATATTGTTACCACTTTGAAAAATCTTCCTAATCCTAATCTTGAAGGTATTATCTCTGCTCTCCAAGAAGAAGAAAGGCACATGGAGCTCAGGAAAGGCAATGACATAGCTTATGCCATAAAAATCCAGAAGGGCAAGTTCTCACCTTGCAATCATTGTGGGAAGACTAATCACCTCTCAAAAGACTGCTTCAAAATCAATCCATGCAAACACTATGGCAAAAACAATCATCATGAGAAGTTTTGTAGAGCCAAGAAGGAAGAAACTTCAAAGACAAAAAATGCCAATCTACTTTCAGTTGATGTGCCTCCATAAGATGAGGCATCCTTTGAAGATTATGGTTTTTAAGTCATCTCTATGTATGCTCTAGATCTCTCTTTTTATGTTGAGTCAAGGTACTCAGCCTGGATAGTCCTCCAAAATGAATGAAATAAACTATATTGTTTTGTGTGTTTTGTAAACACCTCTGGTCACCTTATGATGTAGGCCATATGTATGTTTTTTGCTCCATGGTACCTCCTGCAGACATTGTGTGCATGTACATGCAGGGGAGATAACCATTGGAAGGTCTTTTTGTATCCCTTTTGTTTACCTTACACCCATGGGAACCCTTGCTAGCTTGAGATCCTAGCCATTGATAGATCCATGACCACCATGAGATGGCATGAGACACCTTGTGCTAGCTATATCCTTGACATAGCCTGAGGCATTCCCTTGAGGGGGGGTTTGTTGGGATATCTCAAGGTGTATGCCTCAGGCACACCTTGGTTTCTATGTGTGAGTGCTAAAGGCACAGTTAGGTGCCCATAAGCACAGTTAGGTGGTGGTAAGCCACATAGGATGATTGAGAGAATCTAGGAGCAGATTGAGGAGATGATTGTGGAGCTCTAAAGTCATCAGTGATGTCAGTAAGCATGTAAGAGGTGCCTACATAAGGACCTCACTCTTCTTCATTCTATATGCAAGTATTCTGAGTTTGTGTTCACTCTCTTCTTTCCTTTCAGTTTACCAACAGTGCCCTCCCTTGTTGCAATAGAAGCACTTGATCTTCTTCTTTCTCTTTTTATCATCAGAAGAAGATGGGTTACCAGAGTCCTTACCTTTCTTTGATCCAGCGTAGAAAGCCGAATCTTCTCCAGTCCTCGTCTTTTGACGCATCTCCTCCTCCAGAAGCATCGCGCTGAAATCCTCAAAGTTGAGGGGCGGATTTTTGTTCTGCGTATCCAGCACCGTAACAAGACCGTCCTACTTTGGTAGGAGAATCTGTATGCACCTTCATGCTAGATTCTCGCTGATGATGGTGATGCCAATCACAGTCATCTGATCGCACAGATTCTTCACCCTGGTGATGAACTTCTCTGCCGCTTTAGACTCAGACAGTTTCTCATTCGCGAGTTGAGTCTTTAGATTCTGAATCCGTGTCTGATTCGTGGTCTCGTACTGATTTTTCAAGACCGTCCATGCCTCCTCCACTGTGGTGACATGTTGAATTAACGCCATGATGGAATCACTTACACTGCAAACAATAGAACACAATGCATCTGCATTTCTTCTTGTCCACACGAGAATCTCATCCGTAGTTGGTACTATCTATTGTCCTGCATTGGCCGAATTCGGTCTCGCAACCGGCCTCACGTCCACCCTGGTAGCAGTGTCCCAAAGCTCGTATGCGCTTAGGATGGTCTTCATCTTGAACTTCCAGAGTGGATAGTTAGAGCCGTCCAACTTTTCGCTTTCGTCGAATGGTGGGATTTGCAGTCTTGCGGGTTGGGCCATCTCTCACAATCTGCTCGCAAATAGAAACACACTACCAAATCTTCTTGCTAGAGTCTAGGCTCTGATACCATGTAAGAAAACAAACATCTGTGCTTAATAGATAACAAGATCTCGTACATAAGAGAGAAAACAGATAGTATGGAGAATCAAAATTTGATTACTGTAGAACTGATACAATAGATGGCGCTGCCTCCCAGCCGTGCACTCCTGTGAAAGAAGCTTCGATGGCAAGCTCGAAACAGTAGAGGACAGAGGCTGGATGCTAAGGAATCAAGGTTGCTGTAGCCAGTGATGAAATGGGCTTCACGGGCTCGCTCTTATATAGCCACCAGTCGTAGTCGGTTAGACCCAATTTGGTGACCGATCCAGTCCGCCCAAACTGGCCGACAGGGGTCGGTCCCCGAAATAGGCCATCAACCACACGATAGAATAGGTGTGGAAAATAGAGCGACTAGCCTATGGTTGCCGTTCGGCCCAGAGCCATCCGAGATCATCTGTTGCTCCAAACAGGCCCCACAACCTGAGAGTCGACTGCCTCGGGAAATGCTCTATCTACCCTCAATGCGACCGGTCAGTCATGGGAGGTGGTGGTGGTGGTGGTGGAAGGGGGAAAGGGTGGTGGAGATGGAGGGGGGGAGGGGGTGGTGGAGATGGAGGGGGGGAAGGGGGAGAAGGGGAGGTGGTGGTGGTGGTGGAGATGGAGGGGGGAGGGGGTAGTGGAGATGGAGGGGGGGAGGTGGTGGAGATAGAGTGGGGAAGGGGGGAGGGGGTGGTGGAGATGGAGGGGGGGAAAGGGGGATGGGGTGGTGGTGGAGATGGAGATGGAGGGGGGGAGGGGGGACGGGTGGTGGAGATGGAGGGGGGAAAAAAGGGGAGGGAGGGGGTGGTGGAGATGGAGGGGGGGGAAAAGGGCTCTTTTTAAGAAATAAAGAAAATTTCTTAAGGTAGTAACCCAAGGTTGATACTTGGGGTTGATATGTTTGGCTAGAAATGGAAAAAATTTTACTCTCCTTGCCCTTGAGTGTTATGTTCGTGAAAGTTCGAAGTTGTTTGTTTTTTACACATACCTGCATATGTTTACTCGTTACTTGAGACGCTAGTCTCCCCAGCAATGGCACCAAATGTTGGTTCTTTCCTATGGCTTTCGTAGAAAGAGAAGGGTTTTCTCAGTATGCAGGGTTCCAAGGCTTTTTGTCACCTACAGATATATCAGGGTTGTCGTTTGTAGTATACGTGTAGCTTAGGACCTCGAGTCGTGTTCCGAAGAGAGACGTAGGCTTAAGTGTGGTAAGCAAACATAGTGCATGCATGTCTAAAAGGAACATGTATCATCATGGTTGAGGTAGTGAAGGCTTTCACCTTCATTGGGCGTTGCAGGGTTTAGGAGGAGTTTAAGGGTTGGAAGGAGGTTCTAGGGTTAGAAGGAGGTTCCAAGGTTCAGAAGGGGTTCAAGGGTTAGAAGGAGTTCCAAAGTTTAGAAGGAGGTTCCAGGGTAGAAGGAGTTTTAAGGTTTAGGAGGTTCCAAGGTTAGAAGGAGTTCCAAGGTTTAGAAGGAGTTCCAGGGTTAGGAGTTCCCGAGTTTAGAAGAGGTTCCAAGGTTTAGAGTAGAATACATGGTGGAGAACTCATCTCCCTTGTAGATCATGGAGATTAAGGGTAGAGGAACTAAGGGTTTAGGGGGAGCATAGGAGTGGGAGAGGAAGAAGGTGTAAGAGCATGGGGAAAATAGGAGAGAGGAGGAAGGAGGAGGAGGAGCAGGAGGAGGAGGAGGAGGAAGAGGGAGGAGGAGGAGGAGGGAGGAGGAGAGGGAGAGGATGGGTTGCAAGGTTGGAGGAGAGGGAAGGAGGAGTTGCAAGGTTAGGACATGCTTTTGGACGTGGAGTGCAAGGAAGCATGGACACTTGAGATAATTGCTTGGAATACCAAAGTAGAACTCAACACAATGTCCCAAAGAGTGTGGGCTTCATTCCATTATGGGGTATTTATACAAGTTGGAGAGCTTCTCTCTCTGCATGTAGGAATTGTAACACATTCTCTCTCTACATGTAGAACTTGCATATAGAAGTTGCATGTAGAAGTCATATGTAGAACTTGCATGTACAACTCACATGTAGGAATTGCATGTAGGAATCGTATGTAAAACTTGCATGTAGAACATGCAAGTTGGATTTCTAAGAGGGATTATTTCTAGCCTTATGCAAGTACAAGTAGAGCTTTGCCACTACTGTACACACACATTCTGTTCTACCTAAGTCCATGTTGGCACAGAGACAACAATTTGGCAATCACAACCCTCCTAATGCCTTGTGTATTTCTTCTCGGCCTGTTCAAATCGATCCTCCGCCGTTGTAAGGCTGGATTCTACTTTGTCCAACTGGTCCATCATGGTTTGAGAACCAGGGACTCGCTCACGGAGAGATGATCCTTGAGCTTTGTGAGTAATGGTCACCTCTAGGTCTTAGACCTTGGCCTTGCACTCTTCTTCTCTATCCACAGTGGCTTGCTTGGTGGCCTACGTGGCGATCATAAGTGTATGGCTTTCACATGCCCTAACCTGAGCGTGTAATAGAGAGGAGGACAGTTGGGTGGCCTGCTCCTGCCTTTGCTGCAAAATGGTACAAGTACCTGAGGGAGCTGGACCATGGCATAAAGGAGTTGGAGCTCCATATTGCCCGCGTTTGACAACTGCTCTGTGGACATCATGTTGTAACTACCAACAAGTGCTCTATACTCTGGTGTACTGCAAAACTGTCGGACCCTCTATTAGCCCCGCCCTAGGAGAGGAAGAGGTGCCGGTGACGAAGGAAGATGGATCCTAGGCATGTATGGGAGCGGTGGCGGTAGCTTGGCTGGCGGACAAGGTGGGAGGAATCGATTCTCCCCCAGGGTGAAGGCATTGCAATATCAACTATATCTTCCCCTTGGAAACATTTCCACATCAATGGGGGCCTAAATTATCTCCTTGTCTTTTGATTGGCGGTTGGAGGCCTCAAGATGTCTTTGTTTGTCCAAAAGTTCCCTCATTCGGCGGTCTTCATGCTACGTCCTCACTTGGCCTTCGAGTGGCTATTGATTAGGGCGGCTTGATGAGGCGGCACTCATAATGAGCCTCTTGGGATTGGACACCACTGGCTCTTCTTCTACATGAATCTCCCATGCGGCCTCTTTGTTGGCTAGCCCAAATCCGACAGGCAGCTGCTATTCCAGCATATGGTAGATGACTGGCATATAATTGGGTTACCCAAGACATCTCCATGTGTCTTCAAGTCCTCCTTCATATGCATGCAGAAAAAATCCACCCAATTTGTGATTTACGATTCTGCTAGCCTGGCGAGTATATTTGGCACTATAGCCTGGAGAGTATATTCGTCACTATAGCCTAGTGGTGGTCCATTACCTGCGTCAACAGCTAAAGCACCTTTGCAGATTTCTCTAGCTCATGCACCGTGAGCTCGGAGAAGTTGATTCTGCCCTTGCTTTTCTTTCTATCATAATTGCACATCTTTCCGAGGGGCTTGTCCAGCTTCTTTTTGTGTGTACACTTGACCTTGACCACCAGTAAACCAAAGGTTGCTTGTACTACATCCATGGTGGCCGTCGGTGCAAAAAGCTCTGGAAGAATCCCCACCACAATGTCTCTGGAAGAATCCCGCAAAGCATTAATTAGCCTTTAATTAACCTCATAGCTAATTGTGCGAAGCATACCACTCCCCTAGTGTTCACAGATTACGTGCAAACTATATACGATGAACCTGCAATATTTTCATTTTCACCCTTAAAAAACATTTTCTCAATTTTGTAAAATCTGCAAAATTTTAGGCAATTTAGTTATATTTTAGCTAAAGAATCTGCAAATTCTGGAAAAACCTTCAAATTTTGACACCCCAAGTTTTGTGATTTGTTGAGAAAAATCTTCTGAAACACTGCTCCCATACCAACTAATACTAATACCCCTTTTTCACCATCTTCGGGGGCCCTATTGAACTATAACCCAACACAGATTAGTTCTCTGCAGAGATGAAGGGGACCTTCGTCTTAAGGACAGCAATGGTGACGGTTCGTTTGGCTGGCTCTCCTCTATGTATCTCAACACGTTTGCCTGTAGGCATTCCCGGACAAACTTCAAAAAACATCCGACTCAAACATCTACACACTCCTGGGAATCGGTTTCCAGCGTGGTCATACTCCTCAAATAGCTCAAGAACAAAGTGGCTGTACTTCATGGGTCCTTCCAAATGGTGGGACAACTCAGAGAGCAAAAGCGCAGGTAAAGCTGTAGAAGTAATACCTATTGTTCCAAGGGCGTGCCATAAAAAGGAACCCAGTAATGCACGGGGCAGAAGCTTTCAGTGGTCAGGCCCGGTCAAACTCGGGTACAGTTAAATACGTCTGAAGCACAAGAATTGCAAGAGAACAGTGGCTGGGAGATGCTAATATTAGAGGAGGCACTCACTTCTTTGGAACGGATGTCCCACCTGCCTTCGGTCGAAAACTTTATATGCATCTTGCAGAATTGCAGAAAAAAGAAAAGTGCAACGTTCGCCAAACGCCTGCATGCTTACATGTGTAAAAGTGGGCTGGAGGCTCACGGGTCTCTCGGGAACTTCCTTGTCCCAACTTTGGTGGAATGTGGAAGCATGTGCGATGCTGATCAGGTTTTTAAAAGGCTGGTTGATCGGAATGAGCATTGTTGGACTTCTCTCATCATGGGTTATATCGAATGTGGGGAATCACACCATGCCCTCAATTTGTACCACAAAATGCAAGAGGACTCTGTACATCCTAGCAAGTACACGTTTGTAGCCCTCCTGAAAGCTTGTGCTAGGCTGAAAGATGCAGAAATAGGCCGAGAAATACATGCTGATATTGTCACACAGGCATTGGAAAAAGGTCCTTTTGTTGGCAGCACGTTGGTAGACATGTATGCCAAATGTGGTTTGCTTGCGAAAGCACAAGAAGTCTTGGACAAGCTGCCAGTTCGAGATGTGGTCTCATGGACTGCATTAATTGCAGGATATGCTGAACGTGGATTTGGTGCAGAGGCACTGAACTGTTTCGAAATGATGCAACTGGAGGGTGTCTCTCCAAATGTTGTCACGTTTGTCTGCAGCTTGAAAGCTTGTCGCAACATAGGAACCATAGACAAGGGCAGGGAACTACATGCTGAGATTGCAAGACGTGCATTGGAAAGAAATCCTTTTGTTGGCAGCACCTTGGTCGACATGTATGCCAAATGTGGCTCGCTTGCAAAAGCACGGGAAGTTTTTGACATGCTAACAATTCCAAATGTAGTCTCATGGACAGCATTAATTACAGGATATGCTGAACGAGGGCTTGGTGAGGAAGCACTGGACTGTTTTGAACAGATGAAACTATGTGGTGTCTCTCCCAATGCTGTCACTTTCGTTTGCAGCTTGAAAGCTTGTGGTAGTATAGGAGCCATAGACAAGGGCCAAGAAATACACTCCGAGATTGCTGGACAGAAATTTGAAACAGATCCGTTTGTTGGCAGCAGCTTGGTTGACATGTATGCCAAATGTGGCTTGCTTGTAAAAGCTCGGGAAGTGTTTGACAAGTTGCCAGTTCGAGACGATGTGACATGGAACATACTAATTGCAGGTTATGCTGAACAGGGGTTTGCTGAGGAATCATTGAACTGTATCCAACAGATGCAACTGGAGGGCATCGCTCCAAATGCTGGCACGTTTGTCTGCAGCTTGAAAGCTTGTGGCAGTATAGGAGCCAAAGCCTCTTTTGCTAAAGCACAGGAAGTATTTGACAAGCTGCCAGTTCGGGATGTAGTCTCGTGGACGGCACTAATTGTAGGATATGCTGAACACGGGCTTAGTGAAGAAGCACTGACCTGTTTCGAACAGATGCAACTGGAGGGTGTCTCTCCAGATGCAGTTACGTTTGTTTGCAGCTTGAAAGCTTGTGGCAGCATAGGAGCCATAGATAAGGGCCAAGAAATACATGCCGAGATTGTCAGACAGGAATTCGAAAGGGATCCTTTTGTTGGCAGCACTTTGATTGACATGTATGCCAACTGTGGCGCACTTGCAAAAGCACTCGAAGTGTTTGACAAGCTGCCAGTTCGAGACGTAGTATCATGGACTGCACTAATTGCAGCATTTGCTGAGCATGGGTTTGGTGAGGAAGCACTGAATTGTTTTGAACAGATGCAAGTAGAGGGTGTCTCTCCAAATGCTGTCACATTTGTCTGCAGCTTGAAAGCTTGTGGCAACATTGGTGCCCTAGTCAAGGGGCGAAAAATACATGCTGAGATTGTCAGACAGGAATTGGAAGGAGACTTCTATATCGGTAACATGTTGGTTGACATGTATGCAAAATGTGGCTCGCTTGCAAAAGCATGGGAAGTGTTTGGCGAGCTGCCGGTTCGAGATGTAGTCTCATGGACTGCACTGATTGCAGGATATGCCCAGCTAGGAGAAAGTAAACATGTTTTTCACATGCTTCAGAGAATGGGAGGAGAAGGCATAGAGCCAAATAGTGTTACATTCCTTACTGTTCTTACGGTATGCAGTCACGCAGGTATATTGGATAAAGGCCAAAAGTACTTTGAGGCCATGAGCAAAGACTATGGAATGACTCCAACTATTGAGCACCACACGTGCATGGTTGATATCCTTGGCCGTGCAGGCCAATTAGACTGGGCAGTAGCTATGGTGGAGAAGATGCCTTTCCAACCTAATCTTGTGGTGTGGCTTACTGTATTGGGAGCTTGTCAAAAGTGGGGTAATGTGGAGCTTGGAAGACAGGCCTTTGAACATGCAGTGCAACTAGATGAAAAGGATGCCGCAGCTTATATCTTGATGTCTAACATCTATGCAGGTGCTCACATGCCAGAGGATGAGAAGAAGGTTGAGGCAATGAGAACCAGCATGGAAGAAGCCAAGACAAACGCTGCAAAATCATGCATACAAATACAAGGCTTTTTCCCCAAGCAAATTTTTTTAGGAAAGCTGGCTAAAGGGGGATAATCCAATTAAACATGATTCACAATCAGACTCAATTTTTATCTTCTTTCCCTGAGTACACCTGTATTTTTATCATACTGGCACCAACATTTCAAATAAGGGGGGACCAGGGCTTCTGCAGATGCACTAGCATCACCAATGGTCTCCACAAGTACACTTTCCTGCCTTGACATATGAAGGTGGTTTTGCATCTTTTGACAAATAATTGGTTGCTCTATCTTTTATAAAAGTGAATTGGCTGCGAAGGTGTTGGTGAGGTTACAAACACTATATCCACATAACCCATCTTTCCTTCTTGATACATCCCATGACACACACTGCAATTCCGGGACATATCCTTCTTGAATCACTCGCAAGTTATGAATTTGCCTATTGATTACTGTAGTGAGCTATACAGAATATATTATGAATGATCATAATATGAACACACATTAGAACTAATGCTATGCTACAGAAGTTCAGCACTTCCCAATGCATCAATAAGATATTGTTGATAAAATATGGAGAGGGAGAGGAGAAAGAGTGAGGATGAGAAGCATAGTGGCAAACAAACATGTTTGCATGTTAAAGCAAACGTTTTCCAAGATTGTGTTTTCAAACGTCAATTTTTTTAAACCCTGCCAACCTTTGGTTTTTGGGGTTTTGTCCTTGGATTTTGGAAATCGTAGCCTGTTCGGAAGCACCAGTTTCTGCTCTGCCACCTCCAAACTCGATGCCCTACTGCCTCCAACCATGTCGCTACACAATCTTGTGTCTACAAATTGAATGTAGCCCAGCCCATCCTGCAAAAACAAAACAGCAAATACCATATATGTATACAGTTTCATACGTTTATGATGAGCATTTAGCATGCTTGAATTTTTCAGTCTTCAATTGCTGCAGATAGACAAGTCTAATGGTTTCAAATTGGGATTGTAACAAGTTAAACGTATGCTGTCCATTTCAAATTTTTCTGTGCAATCCAAGTTCACTCTTAAGTTTTGTCCTTGCAATGTCAACGATAACACGTATGCTGTCCATTTCCTGTTCATTGTTAAGTTTTATCCTTTCGATGTCAACCGTAATATGTATGCTGCCTTTCAAAAAACATGGCAGCATATATTTCATGTTCAATAAATGGTGATAGCTAACAGTTCTTTTGAGTAAAGGTAGCTGACAGCAATTTTGCAAGCTGCAATTCGTAAGACCCACGATTGTTTCACACATATCTCCTTGCCCATGTTTGCAAACATTTACAATTTGCTGATGTTTGCTTGCAACTATGTTTCCAACCCTTTTCCCTTTTTAGCACTCTTATGGGTTAGTGCTTATTCACAATATAAAAAAGAATGTTGAGATTGATTCCCAACACCTTCCTTCAAGATCAACATCATGAAGTGGGCCTTCTATCAAGATGAATGAAGGACTTAACATTACATTCCATACACCTTCTTAATGGGGATGTCTAGATTATCTTTACTATCACAATGTGGCAATGTGATGTCACATGTAACACTCTTTCTCTGATGAAGTACTCTATGACATCAATGTGCTTTATTCTTGAATGGGATATATGATGGATATATGATTCTTAGCTAAGGCTTGAGCCGATTGATTATCACAGTATATGGTTGTCGACCTTATGTCATCAAAATAATTAGTTTTCGACAATAGTCTTTTGACCCATAGAGCCTTACGTGCACCTATTGTGAGAGCACTATATTTGCTTATGTTACTACATAATCATTGTCACAATATTAATGCAATCTTAAATCACTACCACTTTATTTTATTCCAAATTGACATATACCTTTAATATACGTCAAGACTTACTTGGTTGCATTCCAATGACACTATTTGGGATTTGCCATGAGCCATACTATGAATGTACTACATAACAAATACATAAGAGTGGGCTAAATATTTGTTATATAGTAAGTTGTCATTTACATCTTATCTTATGTAATAAATAGCCAGCTCTTACCAAATGCATATGTAGCTAGCTCTTACAAGTTGTTAGAGTCAGATTCATATGAAGTCCAATGAGTTGCCAATAGAACTTGTCATTTTTAAGATCTTCTATGAGTTTCAAATTTGGCTCCATGGATGCAATCTTGCAATCTACCAGATGAAACTTCTTCAAAATATTGTCCACACAGATTTCAACTCGCTCATAAAGGTGTTGTTTGCATCATCCTAAAACTCAATGCCAAGATAATAATACGTAAGTCCAATAGAACTCTACAAATAAGTCTTGTTTCAGCTTGATGATAAAGCTTTTATTGTTGCCAATCACAATCTGATCATCTACATACCCAAAGTGCAAGGATGATGTCTTCCATGTGAACTTTGTAGTAGAGAATATGATTTGTATTGGACTTCATTTGTTCCAGATCAACAAAATACTTGTCAATTTTGGCTTACCAACTTTTGGGTGTTTGCAAACTTGATTCTCTTTGCCATGCTCAACATAACTTGGTGGTTGTTGCATTTATACTTCTTTGTCTAAGGAGCCATTGACTTTTTTAGCATATGTCAACCTCAATGGTATTTTTCCTTCTCTTGTAGACCTCATGAGTTGTTGCTCTTCTAGGGGATCTGCTGGCAATGTTGGCTGTTTTTCATCATTCTTCTTTGGATGTGACTAAGTTGTTAGTGTGATTATCTCTTGTGTATTTGATTCTTCATCAAGTACTACATCTCTAGAAATAATGACCTTTTCAATTGATGGAATCATACAATTTGTATGCTTTGCTCTCTTCACTATAGCCAACCATGATGCATTTACGTGATTTAAAATCCAACTTCTATGATGATCATCATGTATATGCATCCGAAAATGTAGAGATGCCCAATCTGTGGTTTGTATCCAATGAATGATTCATAAGGTGTCATACATTAAATGGGTTTGATGGGAAGCTGACTAAATAAGTACTTGGCAATGTTGATTTACTAACATGATAGATAAGGCAATGTGTTGGACTACATATGTAGTAGCGACGACATGGTAGATAAGTTCATGACATGGCTCTATTTTCATGTCACTTCTACTAACATGATAGATAAGGCAATACATGTGCAATTGCTTACCACATTTTATCTTTTGGTGAGATTCCTTACCCACCTAGTCATGTGCGATGTGGCACTCCGATCTACCTCATTGTGCAGTTTCTTCCTCATTTACCACTTGGAGATTTGAGAGTGCGGGCTTTGAGCCTTTATCTACCATGTGGTGAATCTTCCACATGACCTAAGTTGGCTTTGAACTATGGATGGATGGTGGCAAACTAATAGTGTTGTTTTTACATAATACAATATATTGATGGAGAATCATGTGACACTTGTGGGCTAGCTCATAATCTTTAATTGGCCTCGCAAATTGTGTGACTATTAAGAGTTGACATCATGGGCATCAAGGATGGATTATATGGGACTCAAGGAGCTGGGGCTTGGACTCCATATGCTGTTAATGATTTGAGGAAATGTGAGGTGGTTTCCTTAGCTACAAGGTTGTTTTGTGCACAACTATTGTAGCATGCACTTGGAGATGTACACAATAGTAGCTATGGTTTCATGTGGATTTTAGGATGCGTCAATTTTATGAGCAGGTTTATACGAGCGTGTTTTTCAAGAGATTTTTAAAATAGTATTTCTTTAGGAAACATGGTTTTTACACTTTTATTTTCATTAGAACTAGATCCTTTTATCATAAAAATATATAGACTAGTCACTCATTTATTTTTACATAACATAAATCTTCTTATTCATAAACATCCCTTTGTACCCTTGTTATTACCTTAAAAAAGTATTGAAAAATAATTCACTTAAGAAATGTCCCTCATAATCACTCTCAATATAATAATATTATACATAAATAATTACTTATTAAACACATTTATATCATATGGCAATATCTTTCAAGTGTTTTTATAGTATTAATAACAAGATATTTATGGACATGTTTCTACAAAAGTTTAAATTACTGTAAATAAGTATTAACTTGCGCTTATATATCACTCTCATAAAATACATGTAATATTTAATGCTATATATGCAAGGTTTTCCAAAATATAACCCCATAGATGTGCTCAAATGGGGTTTTCTGATCAATTTGAGTGGCTGAATGACTATATTTGGACATTGGATGTGAAAGTTATGTCACTTTTAAAAGTGTTGTCCAAGGTAGTTTCGCCAGTGAAACTATCTTAAAAGACCTTGTTCAAAGGGGTTTCGCTGGCAAAACTACCTTGATGGCTTGCTTCAATGAGTTTTCTTTGGAGAAACCTTTTCATGAAGATAGGTTGAGAGAGGTTTTTCAATGTCACCCCCTATTAAGTAAAAAGTTGTAAGAAGGATCATAAGGGAATTTTCATAGAGAAGTCTACTCTACATGTGGGTTTCTTCAAAAGCCATCCCATTATGTTCTCACCATTCCCAAAGATTCACATAAATATTCGTGTATAAAATAGGCATTCCTATAATACTTTTCATATTTCTAAGTGAAACTATGTTTTCTTCTGATCCATTTTTGTCATATTTTTGCATAGTTGGAAGCTTTTTTTTTCCTTCGCTCAGACGCTCGGAAGATTTTGCTCGGAAAATGCTCGTCCCCTGCATTTTAAATCTTACGAGAGCCTTTGCCTAAAGCTCCTTTAGGCCCACACTATTTGCGACCCTAAGAAATATTCTTCTTTTCAAGATCTTGGAAACTCCAAGTACATGACGGCATTCACATGAAATATTAAGGAAAGTTCTTAACAAGCATGTTGAAGTACACAAGCAGTTGTGTACACGATGGGCTTGACAAGTGGTATAAAGGGAAAGTTCTTGACAAGCATGTTGAAGTCCATAAATGGTTATGTAGAGCTCAAGGACCCTCTTTTCCAAAAGCATTTAATTTTTTTCATGACCCTCATTTTGTGAATCTCTCCCTTTTTCTCACACTCATAGATACACAAACTCTCACAAAATAAGGAAGTTCACACCACTCACTAAACATTTCTTTCATTCCATAGACTCAAATGTGAATTATCTAAACTACAATGAAGATCTACTCACCCTCTACAAGGTGGAAGATAGACAAGCCTTAGTAGAAGTCAAGACCATGCTCTGATACCATGGCAAAATGTAGGAGAGAGTAAGTGGACGAGATAGGGCATGGCTAGGGAGCACACAACAAATGACTAACTATACTCTAGACGAGTTGTAAAGGATGTAGCAAAGCATTTTGCCTCAATGTATTTCAATGCCCCCATTTTTTAGATTTCCCCTACCATGTATTCTTTCTCTTAATTCATTGTTAACTTGTTGAGCATGTACCATGCTTCTTGTAGTGGGGATATTCCCACTCACTGTAGTAATGATTGTATGGAAAACCCTTTTTTTGTATATTTTTTTGAGCTCGGAGTATACATATGAGACTCTATATGCATCCTTGCAAGCACTTTTTATTTTTTTTCTTTGAACTCTTGGATCATAGGTGAAAAACAATAAAACACCTCATTAATTGAAGCTTAACCATATTTTCTTTGGACAGATCTTGCGTAATATCTAGCATTTGTAGGTATGGCAGTGACTCCTTGCAAAATGGAATCACAGTACAATCTATTTTGAATTTTCTAGCAAAAATGAAATTTCTAATGGGATAAACACAACCCTTTTAAGGTGATACATCAATGAATATTGTCATTTCTAGTTTACATTCCTCACTATAATAGCCCATACTATTATTAGTAGTGCTTTAAGCTTTGCTTCCACATTCACCTTGTCTAATCAGATGATTCTACTCTTTCTGTGCTTGTGGCATGCCCCTGCTCCCCAACCATGAATAGATGTAGTTTTCTTTTAATTTGATGCTTCAAAATGTTTGCCATGTGTTGCACCATGCCTTTTCTTCTACAATTGATTAAATGCCAACATGAAAGTGACCTAGCAACCATTATAGAAACTCCAAACATGTGAGATGTAGAGCCACACAATGCTTCCCACCATCATATATTTAATTGACTTAGCAAACAGTGCATTCATTTAGATCTATTATCACCACTAGCCTTTTTTTTTTAATTATCACCTCTTTGTTGGAGTTGCAAGAAGGATTGAGCAAGTGAAGCAAAAGAGAGAGGGTTTATTCATGAGAGATAGGCCCAATATATAGGCTCTAATTACATCCAGTAGTGACATCACATGTGAGCTCAGTAGAGCATCTAAATCCACAAATCTCTCAATCAGTTCCATGATTCTCTCAATTACACACCACACACCTAGATTCACTCAATCACACCTACTAACGCCTATCCAAGCACACCATGTGTTCACACACTCACAACCTTAGACCTTAGGACTCTAGATATGATCCCATTACATCAATTTGTCCTTCACTCTTTTGACATTGTTTTGAATCTTTCTTCCAACCATGGTTGTTAATGGGAAAATTAACTCTAAACATTCCCTCTCTGGTTCACAATGGAACCTTAACTTCAGACATTGACTTTTCAGCTTTTCTTTACCTTTTGGTCTTGCATAAATGGAACATTAACTTAGAAATTGTAAATCAACTAGCCTGAGCTTCGTACTTGCATGTTAACATTTAAATTAGTCATAGACCACATCATTGAACCAGGTGTCACAAGTACAGGCGATGTTTCTAGTGATGTGATAGTGAGGCTAGGATCTATTGAGATAAATAAGGAAATGAATTTCATTCGTAGAAACAAATTCACAAGAGATTGAGAGGGAAAAATAAATTGATAAACTCTATATTGATAGATATATAAATTCCCATTGTGTAGTTTTAGTGCATTTTGGTCATGTCTGAGATCATTACATTATCATTTATAAAATTTCATACTCACTATACCATCTCAACGTATCGGATCTATAGCCTTTCGCTTTATTTAGATCCCAAAAAATACATAGCCTTTTAAAAGGTTATGCTTGATTGCCTTACGATGGCAAAAACCTTTTTGTAATGATAGGGTGGAGTCCAAACATCATAGCCAAGAAAGATTTGGACATGCGAAAAAACATACTTTGGTATTGGCAACAAGCTCTAAATAGGATAGACATGGGAAGAATAGACCATGTGGCAAAAAATAACATTAATCATCACCCATAATGTCATAAATATCATAGAAGGAAAATTTTGGCTTTTTGGCCAAAACACATGTAAACATTGCCTAAAAAGTCTCAAATATTAGATCCATGAAAGATTTGGCATCTGAACAAAACATTCTTGAACATCGCCCAGAAAGTCCAAACATCATAGCAGTGGAAAGTTTTCCCATTTCGGAAAAACATCCTTCAACATTGCATAAGGAGTTTTAAATGACTTGCCTAAAGAAGCATTTCACCAAGTGGCTAAAACATGTTTTAACTTGGCCAAGTGTTTCCACCAAGGAGATATTTGGCCAAGTAGCCAAAACATATTTGAGCATGGACATGAAGTCATTATGGATACAAATGCCGATGAACACTAACTCATTCATCATGCTTGAGTCCCGACACACCTTTAAGCATTTTTCAATTCACAAATAAAATTTGATGCCCATCATATTTCATACAATTATAGCATTTTCCACAACATGTAAGCACAAACAACTTAGACAAATCAAAGGATACATATAAATTCATGAATTGTAGCAATGAAATAGAATAAATATCCATTCAATGTTAAAGATAATTGAAGCAAAACAATACATTAGAAGAATAATGTAACAAGATAACATATTGATATTAGGACATAGCTAGAACACCATTGTATCACAAGGACAATTTCAAAGACCTACTTCTTTCTCTTCTTCTTTACAAAACTTTTTGAAGCATATTTTTGTGAATGACCATTTTGATCTTCATTGAAGGGTTCAAGCTCTCTTGGTTGTAGTGTAGTCTCTATATCTTTATTGGCCCACCTTCTATATTGTTTGATTTTGTTGCCCTTCTAATACCTACACTGGTGCTTGCAAGCAGCCCATTTACAAATATTTGGATCACTTTGAGCATATTTGGAGCAGATATTTTCCACTGCCACTAAATTCTCTAAAGTCTCAATGACTAAAATAGCTCTCCACTTGCAAGAATGAGACACCATTGAAAAAATCTCCATGGAAAACCAATCAATTATCAAACATGTACTCATCTTCATGATAGCACCCTTTGATGTTATCTTTCATGACATGTGAACTCTTTTCAAGAACAATTCCATGTTGAATAAACTATCTTCTTCAATTGATTGATTTTTTCACTTGATTTGTCATCCTCATCCACAACATACATTGACAGCTTAAATTGCACATTAATGTAACCCTCATTGTCATTAAAATTTTTGCTTCACATGCTCACAGAACCACTAATCTCGAGGATCATATCATACCCCATCAAAAGAGTTCACCCATTTCCTTTTGCCTTCAATCTTGGAAATTTGTTCTTTGTTTCTCCGCCTTCACCCTTCAACCTTCTTCAGCTATCTTCTACCTTTGCCTTTGGTTTCTTGGAGCTAGGGCTATTTCACTTGGCCTTGTTGATTTTTGGCTAGATGTTTAGGTGGTTTTCTTCATCTTTGTCTTTCTCAAGGCTTCTATCTATGTCTTTGTCCGCTTGACATCAATGCTCTTCCTTCTTATTTGGCTTCCTTTGGCTTCAATGTTAATGCCGAACTTCTTGGATGCTAAAAAAAAACTTCTAGTAAGAGGTGTTTAGCATAGTGATAGGTATCCAATCCACATCTATTCTTCTTGATTGCCTTTTTAGAATAGCTTCATCAAGTTTGCATTGAACCCCTTAGGGTTAGGGTTAGGGTTAGGGTTCGGATTAGGATTAGGGTTAAACTTTTTCCTTTTTACAACTCTATAGGTTAGTGCATAACCACAATATGTGATATGACATCGAGATTGATCCCAAACATTGGTAGCTTGTGGTTTTGGGACATGATATCATAAAACCATGCTCTTGGGATAGCCCAATCGGATGAGCTTGGTTATTATTTAATCAAACTAGATAAACTTGGTTACTATGTAATCAAACATATGAATCTAGTTACCTAGTTACCATCTAGTAAACTAGATAAACTTTGTCACCACAGTAGTAACCAAACTAGGTGGATTTAGTTCCAAGCTAACCGGACTAAAGGAACTTAGTTCCCAAGATCTAATCACGGGGTCTAGTTCTTACTTCATGATTTAGGGATTTTCCTCGAAGAAAATTCTCCCTTGGTAGACCATTCATATGCAATTATGCGAATTATAAAATACTTCCCATTTCTCATAAGTGTCCATTGGCAAGCTAAGGCTTTGATGTCTCCCAAAGCCTTGGCACATAATTAGTGCAACCTTAACAAATGCTTCTCTTCAATTTCTTGCCTATTTTTTGACTCAGTAGAAATCACAAACTTATATTGTACATGTCACTTTCTTGCACTCACTTGGGCTATGGCCATCACATGCCCTTCTACAAGGTATTGCCATTACATTTACTATGATAGTAGACTATGGATTTCTTATCACCATTGCATGTCCCATCATGGACTATGCATGTGACATGACCCAAATTAATATCACTCTTCTCATTCATTTATCTTCTTGAGCATATAGAAGAGTTTGTATGCTCCACCTTTAGGGTATATCAAAAATACCATTAGGGTATATCCATAAAGAAGATTTTGTATTCTCCACCTTTAGGGTGTATTCAAAATACCCATTAGTATATCACATCATGGCTATAGCCTTCTAATATGCTACATCCACCATCTCAGATATGCCCATCATCTTGTGCTCATCATGGAAGAAGCATTCTCAAAGGCTATGCCCATCATGGCATTTCATCAGACATCATCCATCTAGTGCATATCATGGCACTTCATAGCAACATTCTATGTTGCACTAGACCATCCACATATAGATGTCCATCAGTAATTTCCTTTTCCTCCCCCGGGCTCTCTATTATTCTAAAAACCTCTTTGAAAATTTTCATTATGATGATGATGCCTTTTAATTAGAATCATGCTTATTGTGGAACCTGCATGTGATTTTTCAAAGCTTGATCCCTTCCTTTTTAGGACTTGGCCTTTAGTTGTGGTAAATCTTGTTCATTGTTTTTGTTCTCATTAGAACTACCACATCCGTTTTGTATTACCATGTTGGGGCATAACTATTGGAGGTGGTGGCCTGCACCCTCACATGCATGTAAATATGTGGTTTAAGGGCGCTTGTCTAGTGCTAGTGATAGGTGGACTTAGGGATAATAGCTCCATATACAATGTTGTGAAATGGAATTCCTTGAATATATGCCATAAGACCTTGATTGAAGGCCCTTCTTGAATGCTAGCCAACTCTTTTGGGGTGTGAGGAGGCATGCATGGCTATGAAGTGGTAGGGATTGGTACGCCTACACCCAATTTTCCTTGGGCATGCCACTTGATGTGCCAATAATATTTATGAACGTTTGTTGACTCTCATGACAGTTTATACTTTCAAACTGATCATATTCAGAACTAAGACAATTCAAGCAATATGGATGAATTTGGTGCTATACCCTTCATGATCATTGGCTTTAAGCTGGTCTACAAGGTCTTTCACCTTTGAAACATAATTGGTTCTAACTTTGAAGAAGCACACGTCACTCTATACAATTTGTTTTCAAGCAATAAATCTTTTGACATCCTTTTTGCTACAAAAGGGCTCTCAAGTTCCTTCCATGCATCAATTGAACTCTTCTCATCATGTATGATTCTATCATCTCATCCTTGACATTGACTTTGATCACGTGTAATGCTTAATTTTGGAATTTTCATCCCAATTTCATTGCAATAATACAATTGGATTAATCATACTTCACATACCGAGCATGCAATTGTTGATTTCTTATCCCTAATTGACACAATGGAACCACCCATTGGTATGAGATATCATTTCCAAGATGTTGAGTTATTTATTATTAAGGCCAATTTGTAATGGTGTAATGATCCCACAGGTAATGATCAACAAAGATAGTTGCAAGTTAGGCCTTCTTAGTCATTATTGACTAGTTGAAACCAGTCATTTCATTTGAAATCACCTCTTAAGTTACAAATTTTTAGGTTCTTTTGCTGAAGCCCACCTTAGAAACATGCTTCGATGGGATGGCACTTTTACATCTTGTCTAGAATATGGCATAAATTATAACATCCTTGATGTGCTTGATACTTTTGATAACATTCTTGACCACCTAGTCAAATAAATGGGTTCTTCGTAAATTCATTGGTTCCTAGGTTTCTAATTTAGAGTTAGGTTCCAAAGACTAGATAACAAAGATGTTAACCTCTTTCTAATGTCCACTCTTCAAGCTATGAAAATTTCCTTAAGATTCCATCATCAAATGGATTGTTGGGGTAAAGCTTGCTTGAGATAACTACCCAACATTTCTTTGATCCACTTCCATTTGATTCCTTCATTATATCAAAATGGGAAAGCCATTACTATTCATATTCAAAGAAATATCTATTTTTCCATTTTGATCATCCTCCTACCAAGAATTTTTTGTGATGAACAACATGGTAAATGAACAACATGGTAAATGGTTTGTGATCCATGCATGTGGTATTCAACCCATTAGGAGTTCCAAAAGTGTGAATACACAATCAACAAAGATTTTAGAATATCCACCAAATTTGAAACCTAAGAATGCGAAAAAAAGAATGGTAGTTTTGAAGGAAATTTTACTTAAAACTAGCACTAAGGAAAGTAGGTTTGAATAGACATCATAACTTAGACATAAAACGTCACAACTTGTATTTCGATTAAGATTTGTAGTGATAAATCATGTCATGAATTTTCATGTAAAGTCTCTAATAGTCCATCAAGAGTTGTGTAACTTTGTATTCTTAGAATGAATAAGAGGATTTTTAGATTTCACCATCCATTTCTTTGCAAACTCCCTAACTACACTATAATGCTAGCACCATCAAAAAAGTTATTCCATGTGGAGGCTATAGTGTATTTTTGCCACCCACTTGCTACCTTCTAATGCGAGACACATGGTAACATAGCCTTTGATGTTCTTCAAGCCATGGGTAGAGTTCCTAGTGAAGGACATGTGGTACCATTAACCACTATGCAACTTTCTATTGGACACGTGGTCCTCTATCTTGCTACTGCAACCATTGTGCAATGGTGAATCTAGGTCTTAGTGCAATGTTTTCAGTGCTAAACACAAGCCATAGATAACTCAATAGAAGTGAATCAGGTAGACAATTGCTTCATGGCAACATAAATGCAACATATATAGGCCATAGAATTCAATTATGCAAAATGTCCTTTTAGAAAAAGAATTAATAAAGGACCTTAAGGACTTGTGGATGGATGAAAGGATACACAATAATAAGTAAGGATTTTTTAAACAACCCGATTGCCTCCAAAAGTTGAGATTTTCATGTAGAGATTAGATGTTAACAATTAGAATGGAGTGGCATCATTCATGTATCTTTCTTAACTAAAAACTAACATACATAGTAATTTATGACAATGTTGAGACATAATATTGAAAAAATAAATCATATATGGACAAGTGTATTTTATACAATTAAGCACAAAGGGTATGTAGCCCATATGTACAAAAATCCATAACAAAACAATTTCAAGATGTGTCTCAAAGGCTTTAACAGTTGTCTTTAGGAGGGGCAGCTAGAAGAAACTCCACCATGTTAACACCAAATGGCATAGATGAGAGCCCTAGCAAAACTATATTAAAGAGATGGTATGAGGAGGTATTTGGAACGCTTTAATGGCCATTTTCAAGAGGTGTAACTCGACACTCACAACTTTTTCCACAACAATAATAGTTAATGATAAATTTGACAATAGTCATTACTCAAACCAACTTTTTCATATACACTCAAGAATTTGTCCATGACAACCATAGTCACCAACAATTAACAAAAAAAAGCCTAACCATGCCATTTTTTATACATGTCTTAGGTGCATTGCTTGCAATATCAACGCCCTCCTCTCGTTGGAGTATAAAGTTTGTGACATAGTAAGATGGTAGCGATGTAGAGCCACCACCTTATGTGGGTGTTTGAGTGGACATGGATCACACACATAAAGAATAAGGAAGAGAGATAAGAAGCATAGGCACACAAAGCAAGTAGCAAATCCTACATGCATGTAAGTGCAAGGCTTAAAACTTACATTGTTGTGAAAGTGGAAGGAGAATGCTAGATTACAAGGGTGGAAGATGAGATCTTAAGGATGAGGGTTAATGACAAGGGTAGAAGATGACAATGGTTGCTCAAATTCCTCATGCAAACTTAAGTTGACCTTGGCTCTACTCATGATGCCAATAACTACAAGCTATTTCCTTTAATTAAATTTGTACAATGTGGTTGTAGATATAGTTTGTGCCAAACCCAATCGCATCATCCCCCATATCTAGCTAGAGTTTTTTGATCCCTCATTAACATGCTTAAAACCAACTTGTTATCTAAGCTTAGCTTGGCTACCCACATGATCCATCGTGCAAGTTGTCTCATCATGTTATAACCACATTTTGAGCTATCAATTCAATTCTTGCATAACATCCTAATGCCCCACATTATCCACTGCAATGGTTGCTATGCTCTCTTTATTTAAATTTGATGTTTGCACTATCTAATCATAGTTATGCGGCCATCAATTTGACCTAGCCCAATGGCACACATCATAGACCTTGTCATTCTAAAATTGATAAAACTCAATCACATAGTTTAGACCAACCTAGTGGCCCATGTCATCTAGCATGCTAGCTAGAATTTAACTGTCCATCTTGATCATAATCATATTTATAGCTACCATTTTAATTCTTGCATGACATCTCAATGGTTGTTATGCCAGCCTAGTGGCCCACATCATGCACATGATTGGACGCCACCCCCCTTGCAATTTATATTAATTTTATAGTAACCAAAATGTAGCTAATTACATTAATTTCAAAAAACATAGTAGCCAACTCCACCATGGTGTTCAAAATAGCCTAGTAACCAGTGTCATCCACCTCATAATCCAATATAAAATTTGCACAATAGCCCACATTGTCCATTACATTACTTGGAATTGAATTGTCCATCTTAACAATAATCATATCTTGAGCCACCAAGTTTAGTTTCTTGCATGCAACCAACCATGAACTCAGCTTTAATCTTCCATGAACTCAACTTTTGTATTCTATATTTGCATTTTTCTTGCTCTCAAGCTTGAATCCTTCAGCATGTGAGCCTCAATCTCTCTAGCTTACTATCTACTCTCAAGCCTCACTCTTCCAAACTTGCATGCCATCCTAAGCCTCTAAAGGATACTTCCTACTCTTGAGTTTACTCCTTGCTCTTGAGTTTACTCCCTACATGTTGAGATGGTAGATTATGCGACTTATAGCCACGAAGACATCCAAGTTTTGAATTCTCATAGTATTGTGATTTAATAGCCTTTGCCAAGGTTGTGCAACAAGGCCAGTGCATGAAACTGGGGAGCTATGTTGCATTCAACAAGCATGGCAATGCCCAAACTACTTGTACCTTGCTTGTGTGTCAATTGCATAGAGTTGTTTAATCACACTTTCCCATATTCTTGAGATTCACGAAGTGACACTAGGTCACAATAATACATGAGTGACACAAATCCTTGCATCCATGTCTATCGAGAGGCATGATTCATGCATGGTCATGGTTGATCCAGCATTAAAGAAGGCAAGTCTAAAAATAAATCATGAGTCAAAGTAAATCACAAATGATGGTTGATCTAGCACTAAAGAAGGCAAGTCTAAAAAGTATCGTACATATAAGCATTTGAATTATGCTTCAATTCGTGAAGAGATTGGAATTCAAACTCATTGAAAAATCCATCATGCATACATAAAAGTATATTGCCTAAGTTATTTATTTTTGTTGTTTCTTAGATTTAAGTGAGAAGGTAAAAGAAAGCTTCATGTGTTGTTTATGTGGCCCTCTTCTATTGACCTTAAGTAGACAATATCATTGTTTTGACCTTTAAAGTTCATTTTGTTTCCATTTTTTTAAGTGAAAGTCTCTTGCTAAAATAAAAAGTTTATTGTGTGGCTTGCTTATGCCAACAGCCTGGATAAGATCATGCATGAAATTTTTGGATGATGTGAAGTATGACTTTTGTTAGGTCGTCTGGCTTGCTTTATTCTAACTAGCTATGTGGGCCAATTATGTTGGCCTTGATCAACCCCCAAAGAAATTAGGTGTGGTAGTTACATATATATTCAATGAGAGTGTAGTTGTTAGCCTCAATGCACACGTAGTTGATGTGGTATATCATGTTACATTACAAAGGGTGCCATTTGCAATCAATTAGTAGTCCGTCAAATAAAATGGAAGATTATTCTTAAAGAATATGCACATGGCAAGGTAAAAATATTCAATATGATTTTGTAGAACTGTACACCTTAGAGACTATTATATAAAACCAACTATAAAGTTGCGCTTATCCTTGGAATGTAACATAATACTTCTTAACAAAGATTTGTAGGTTCTTTCTATCCAAAATTTTACAAAAACCGACAGATTTAGCCATGACAAAGGTTCAGTCTTGCAAGCAAGATGTTGTGCACCTAAAAATGCACGTGAATCTAGCAAGGAACTCCATATAAAATACACGCAACAATGAAAACAAAAAAGCGCTGTAAGCAAAGCTTATGATTGACCTGAGTTCAAGCACATACTGGAAAATGTCAATTTTTACTAAGCCAACTACAGGATAACTTTGCGTCTTCCTAAAATTGAGCTAAAGAATGAACAAATAAATAATTGGATGCGTTACTCTTTCATGATAGCATTCCACATCCACCACAAATAGTTGGATCTGACGAATCTGTAAAAGAGATCTGCTGACAGAGAAAAGTTATTGAGATTTCTTTAACTGGACCAGTTAAGTCTTAACAACTCTATACATACTCTTACCAGTCAAGCACAAAAGCTTCATAAAATCATCACTAAAGCTTGTTCACACTATTTTCAGAATCTCTTTTTATTTGCAGTTTTTGTCAGCCACACCTACATACAGGTACTCAACGCAGATCCAATTGACCATCACCAATGCTCTGGCATATAGGTAGGTATATTAAAATTCATTAATAACAACTCCAAATTTTCCCCGTTTCAAACTCAGGAAACAAGGCTAGCTGCAAAAACCCCGAATATGTCATTCTCAAGCGAATAATAAAAATATCAAAACCCCCCACGAACTGGCAGCCTGCCTCGATGTGCGTCATTTCATTTTAGAACAAAAGATGGGTATAAGAAATATCCCCCAACAAAAATTATACATTACATCTCAATGACTCAAAACCAAGATACCATGGACAGTACAGCTAAAGTTCCCGTACTCAACTTGAAGGCAATAATATTTTAGGGAGTCGATCACACACAAGATTCAGTTCATGACCAATACTGATTTAGCCCCCCGTCCTCAATTTTCAGACCGAGAGTGCACGTACAGTTACCGCGGGTACAAAACCATGCACAGCAGAGGTTAAGTTAATCTGGAAAACAAGATACGTTTCAAGACCAGCACAGATGAAGTCCCTTAATTTCGGGAGTATGATTCACATGTAAAACAACAGATTTCAAAAACATTTGAAGGCCAGAGTGATTTTGGAAGAGGGACTCCTTTATGGCTCATTAGTATGTCGACTAACGATGGTGAAGAAGCTTGCATGAAGGCTACAGTATCTCTAAAAAAGAAGAGCTCAACACCCATAGGATTTGGCAAAAAAATACCACTGTTGAATAACACTGCAAAATCCATATCACTGCAAAAACTCCATAAGGAGCAGATGGACACACAACAACCAGCCAATTCCAAAACAGCACAAACAGTTTTATTTTGGCGCAGACGTGTATTTGCTACTGCAAATTACAGCTATTAAACAGGGCTTTGCTTCCACTGCCCATGGCGGGGGGAAGCCAACGTGGGCCTTCAACTTGCAAGCAGCACGCACTCACAAGAGAGCTACCGAAAAAAAGCAGTGTTTTGCACATTCATTAGGCCTTGTGCGTATGATTCCTGATATATGGTTCCATGCTAGAATTGCAGGCAGAAGATATGATGATTCATACGCTGCTGGACAAACCTTTCTGCCTATGACCCTCTCTCAAGCTGTAACTTCAGTTGTTCTTGTTTCAGACGGCACTCTTTCTCCATAAGCTGCAACTTCTGGCAGTAAATCTCCAACTCCTGTGCCTGTAGTTCATAGTGCTTCAACTGGAAGGCTTGATCTTCAGGAGAGAGCTGGAAATCTAAAGATTCGCCAATTCTGAAGGGTGGCATGCTCAACGCACCTATTCCTGTCAAACCCATTACATTCATATGCCTAGTCTTGTCTGCAGTTGCCTTCAATGCATTTTCAAAAACAGACATTGCTTTGGTCAGCCATTCTTCTAGCATCTTCTTTGACCATTCTTGCATCTCCAGAAGCGCAGCCCTATTCCCATCTTGCAGAAGCTTGAGCATATCGGCAGATTTGCCATCTGCTTTAACACTCACACCAGCATTCCTTGGCAAAAGCGCAACATCCAAGGAAGTTTTATTTCCATCATCCAAGACTTCAGTAGCATCTTCATGCTTGTTCCTTTGATCTAACTCCATGGGCGAAGACGTGACTCCGTTCCCTTCCAGTTCCTCTGTGCCATCACTTTCCTCGTCTGATTCCTCAGGCTCACTGCTTTTCTTCTTTGATTGCTTACCCCTAGAGAGATCCGGTTCCTTCTTTCCTTTGATCAGACCTACATTGGCACTTGCAACAACCGGCTTAACTGGTTCCTCATTTTCCTCATCCGCCTCCTCATTATCCTGAATTTTGCCCGCATGTGCCTTATCCCAAATTTGGTTCCACATATTAAACAGAACCTCGTCATTATGATTCCTGTGTTTGTAAGGTTTCTGCGATTCTTTCATCTTTTCTAACATCGAATTGTATCTCGTCTTCATCCGCTTGACCTTCTCACACAGCTGTTCCTTGCTCCATTCTGTTTCCAATTTACCATCAAGTTGTCCACTCAGTTGAGCCCAGAAATCGTCATTCTTCTTAGTAGGAATTTCGGCACCAGACTTCACATGATTTAAAAGTTCCGAAGACAAAGAGATTTCCTCCTTCGGTGTCCAGGTCTGAACCTTCTTGGGCTTCAGCGGTGACAAAGGCTCCTTGATAACATCAGCTTCCAACTGCTTGGGCTTCTGAGGTGATACGGGCTCCTTAACATCATCAGCTTCAGACTGCTTATGGCCCTTCTTTTCATGCTTATTGCCGCTCTCTAATCTAGCTCCTTTCTTCTCCGAGCCATTCTCCAACCAGCTAGCTCTTAAATGGGTTTGCAGATGTGAATCGCTGATTTCCTCGGTCTTTTGCTTAGACGACTTTTTTGCCCTTTCCTTACCTGTGTCATGACTGAGCAACTTTTCTCTGTGTGCCTCTATGTCGCCATTCTGAACAGACATGGGTTTCTGCTTGCCTGCCTTAGAATTCGATTGTAAAGGTGTTTTCTGCTCTCCACTATTCACAATTTCAGTATTGTCTTTCTTACGCTTTCTAACGTGACCTTTGTCGTTCAAATCCTCCTCTCTATCTCTCTTCAAAGCCTCCGCCTTACCTTTCTTCGCAGATTGTTCGCTTTTCTGCGGCTTTTGCCCCGAAGGCGGAGCAGCAGCAGCTTTCTTCGCACTTCCATTCGTCGAGGCGCTCCGCTTTTCAGACAAGAGATGGCCAATGGACATGGGAGGAGCACCCTGCGACGGGGAATCACTCTCCGACTCAGAGTCGTAGCCAGAGGAATCAGGAGCCTGATGGGTCTCTGGAGCAGGTGTGCTGATGGCCGCCTTGGGGTCGGAATCAGGTTCCGACTCGTCATCGGTGGAGTACTCAGAGCTGGAAGCGGGGGCAGCTTTGGAGGGCAAGCTCTGAGGATGGTCTGAATCAGAATCTTCACCACTAGAGCCACTTTCGTCGGAATCGGAGGAAGGAAGGGACTGAGGCAGGGGCTTACGTCTGTCCATAGCTAGACAAGCAGAGGAGGAGGATCAAGCTATCAACAAGAACGAGAAGAAGAAGAAGATGGTGAAGAAGAAGCAGAGAGTCTTGAAGAAGAAAAAGATGATGAAGAAGCAAGGAGGTTTCTAGGGCTTTAGGGATTTGTCACAAGCATCTAATGGTGGGTTTAAAAATGGTTTACACTTTTTTAATAACATCGCATTGGTTGGCATCTCTTGGTCATGGTGCTAGCTAGGGGTGTCACACCACCCGCCCGGCCGCCCCGTTCTTGACATCGGTTGTGAAGATGCATCTTCCCACTTGGATGAAAATGGGCCTACATTGTGTTTGCAAAAAAGTTTGCGCCTGGTCTATGAGGTTGCCCATCCAATGCACACAGCTGGAATTCACACGGCCCTGCAAAGTGATCTCACTTGGGATTGAACCCGTGCCCTGAGCTCAAGGTGGTCCATCTTTCCACTCAGCCAATCAAATATTGATGTATAAAACTTTTATGCTAGGAGGTGTTAACCACCACGCCTGTGGTAGGGACCCATGCCCCTATATTTAAGTTTGTGCGTGGTGTTGCGGATGTTATAGAGGAGTGACAGGTCCCCTTCTTTTAGGTCCTTGTTCTTGAGATTGCAATCAAACCATTTTTTGCACCTTGTCTTCTCCACTCGAAGGCAATATGCTGCGCGCAATCTTGTCTCATCTAGCCGTTCAAGATCGATTAGGCACTCAGCTAAAGCATTTTCAGTGAGCCTTTCCTTAACTGCGCGACTACGTATTCCATCGACATAACTACCTCTACCCCGAAGGCTAAGCTGAAGGGAGTGTAGTTGGTTGCCACTTTGTATGATGTTCGGTAGGCCCACAATGCTGCGATGAGTTTGTGCTCCCAATCGGTACGCAGTCTCAGTACAACTGGTTTCAACTGTACAAGTGTGATCATGCAGCACATTTTGTTTGAGCATTTAGCTAGGCCATTTGCTAATATGGCATGGATTTCCTATGTATGATCATGAATTCGCTAGTCAGGATCGCTATTGTTTCATTGAGGAAATGGGTTCCTCAATTGTTGACTATCTTGTTAGTGTGTATTGTTTTGAGTGCTATTTTGAGTGTAGTGGATATTAGTCTATCCCTTCTTTTAGCAACAATATACAAAAATTATTACCTTTTATTCTTCATTTCTCATCGACTATCCTTTGTTCCTGTCCATGGCTATGGTGGTTGGGCTCGGGTGATGTTTGTCTTATTTGGCTAATGGTGGTGGTTGAGATCGACTATTGTTGTCTTCAAGAGGCTATTCATTGGTTGTTTCTTGTTCATATGTTTCATTGGCCCTTTTGCTAACTTCAATGCATGAAGCTTCTTTGGATGGATTTTCTTCAACCTTTTGTTGGATTTGATGGGATTGTCACTACTTTGTTTGTTGAATGGCAAACCCAAGCCTCTTGTTTGAAGTCACCATATCTACCACCAATTATTGTTAGATGTACTAGCATATAGACTTGTGGCATAGCCTTAGGGGGTGTAGTCTGACCTTGCAACATTCATATCATAGAATCTTCCTAATCATACAAGGTGCAAATCTTTCATTACACAGTCACCTCCAAGAATAAATATAACTCAAAATGGAAATCTCGATTCTATTTTGGTGCAAAGCTCATCAAATCATTTTTTGTATAATAGTAGAATTGTTGTGCGATCATTAAGATCAAAATCTCCTCAAAGGTACACCTTTTCTACCACTATTGACTCATCACTCCACGGCCAATATACATTCTACCATTATCCACAAGCATTTTTTAGTGTAAAAAAGAGAACTCTTAAACACTAAACCTCGAAAAAGCCAGTGACCAAAGCAATACACGCTATTAGATGAGGATCCTTTGTCTCTTGACAACTCATTCGAAGCCCTAAAGCTAATTAGGTTTTCAATATCACAAAGCTTGATAGTTCTCATACTCTTTCATATCATAGAATCAAGAGGTCCTTTCTTTGCTCTAGTTAACATAGACATAGATTATCTCTTATTTTGTATTCATGCAAGGCAATATATGTATGAAACACAGACCTATATCTTATTTTGTAATGTGTATATGTGCAAGGGTTCATACCTTATCTATGCTAGTATCCCCAAAGTTTTTATTTCAACTCACTTGTTCCATTTCTTATGTTTCCCTTATGCTATTTTTGTTGCTTCCTCTTCCTAGGACTCTCAACCATTTCCCTTATGTTTCTCTTATGCTATTTTGTCACTTCATCTTCCTAAGACTCTCACTCATTTTATAAATTAGTCCCTTGGAAATTTCACTCTATCCAACCATATTTTTTATTTCTTTGCCATTCTCTAACACTTAACTATACTTAAAGCCAACATAGAATCTTTGAAGCAAAAATTTATCCTTTCATATGTAGGTTAAATTTCTTGCCTTTTTACTTTCAAAAACCATAACTGGCCGAGTTTAAATTTGATGGGTTCCAAGTTCAACTTTGGTCAAAAGTTTAGATGTTGAGCATTTTAGAAACAAAGTGGGTTGAGGGGTTGTTATTTCTTATGAAGTTAAAACGAGGTGGATGTTTTCTATTTTACCCATTTTACTGAACTTTAGTTTAGAATCAAAGGCTTGGTAAATGGCTATACTCTCACTTGTGTATAAACCCTTACTGTCCTTTTAGCCCCCTCATTCATAGGTGCAGGTTGAGTTCATCCACTTGAGGGATCTTACTGAGAATCAGATCCTCCTTGTCTCTATTCCACCCCCCTTCTTGTCTCGCTCTATCTTCTAAATGGCTCATCCCTCAAAGTTTAAAACGTGTGGGCCTTCTACAAATTGTTCAAAAAAACAAGCAAGCTACATACATAATACAAGTTCATTTTTTCAAATCTAGATGGGAATTTCAAGTTTTCAAACCCAAAAGAATTTATTTCCTAGATTCAAACTAGCCTTCAAAGTTTTTAGGATGACAAACTTCACTAGTAGGTTTCTCTATGTGTGAAAGGTAAAAGCAAGTTTTTTGCTCGAAAGAGTAGTTGGAACCACCCAAGGAGTGTTTTTATTTTGGAAGTTAGGGCTAAAAGCCAATGACATAGCGTAAAAAGGGTGACTGACCTTGGTAACATACACACGCATCCTAGTAACCATCATAGTAGGTCCCAACAACTATCTAGCATTAGTTTCCACACTTTCCAAAGGGGCAACCTTTAGCATTACTTACAAGAGTGATCATGAGATATAGGATATGAGCCACAAAATCCACACTAACATCAATTTGATGAAAAACCCTCATATTTCTAGCTTTTCATATTGCAAGGAGCATTGCACCACTAAGATACAAGCAAATGGAGCAAGATCATGAGACATCTCACCAATGACCACATCCTTCTTGCACTTCCACATGATGGAAAAAGTCACTAAACACAATCATGCATTCCAAATCCATGTGCCAAAGGCCCCCTACATAGGTTTCACAAATGAATAAGAGATTTAGAGAAGGATGATATGTAGGTAGCCTACTTTCACATTTTCTTTTCATGGCCTCGCATAAAGCCAAGTCGTCAAATTAATATCACTCATTTGGATGTTGATCCAAGGGTCGATGTTTGCTTTTTTTAGTACATGTTCTCGTGGGTCGGTTCTTTTTTGTGTGGCTATCATGCTTTTGAGAAAGCTTTGTGCCTTTGCTTTTTGGTGCTTTCATCATGCCCATGTTTTGAGGCATCTCAGGTTCTATTTTCAGTAGCGGTCATTATCGCGAGACCATGATTTCTTGAGCATACCTTATGCAGATCACTCTGGTTGCAGTTTGAGCCATGTGTGCTCATATGAAGTGTCCTACATGAGTTACATCTCCATTGTCATGGCTCTTTTCATATCATTGATTGTTATTTTGTCTTTTTTTATTCATATTGTTGATTGTCATGGCTGTCTTTTCATTATTAGATGCTTTTTCTCTTTTTGTTTGTTTGTTTTTTCAAACATGTGACGTTCCCCCTAGCTTGCATTACCATCATTTTGTAAGGTCGAAGGTCAATGCATAACACCATTTTTTAAAAAGTTTTTATGCATTGATTGACCTTTGCCCTTACAAAACGTTGCTCCTAGCTTGCATTACCATCGTTTTGGAACTTGTTGGCTTGTATTAGGGGTTGGTCAACCCCAAAGAAAAGACCAACGATACATAAAAGTCAACAACATAGAAGGGGGAACACTACTTGAAATCTATGTTGCAGTGCAGCTGATTCCAAACATCTATAGATCTCCAAGAGAATCCTAGGCCCTTCAAACTAGTCATCAAGGTTCTTTTCATTAGAGCAACAATGCAAACCCCACAACCATCCGACCCACCCTCAACATCAAAGGCTACCTCAAATAGCTTACTCCCCTCAGATACAATAAGGCCATAGCCACGATTGATGATAGACCTTATAGGTCCCCAACTAATACCAACCTCCAACTTACCTTGCATTGGGATCAATGCATTGATCAAATCCACTATATTGTGCCTTCCATTTGAGTTAAAAGCACCAAATTCAACGGCACTTTCTAGAGTATAAATTTTACCTTCCCACCACCTACCAAATTTTGAATGTCTACCAATCTCTTTGATCACCACCCTTTGCCATGCCTCATGCACCATCTCTCATTTAGGCTCACTAATTCTCTATCCAACACCACCACCTTATACATCGCCTAAGCATAAAGCTTCCTCAATGAGTGACCTAGACTTAGAATCCATTGGTTGACCACCCAATTATGGTTTGCTACATAGTTAGCAAACCACATAATTGTGGTTGACCACCACAATTATGGTTTGCTACATAGTTAGCAAGCCACAAATCTAAGGCACATTGCATGACCTCCCCAAATTGGCATCAACTCATCCTGCTTTGACCCAAACTCTACTCTGAGAGCATTGAAAGATTTCCAGTCATCCAACCAACCTAGCGCCATGACCTTACACCTTTCCTCAATAACTTCCTTGCTTTAGGTAAGTTTAACATTGCTAAAGTCCTATGTTTCCTAGTAATAACCATGCTCCACCAAATATTCTCCAATAGGCTTGCATAATCGAGTAGGCCTTTCCTACCCTTCCACTACAAGTATGGCCAATAGATTTCCATGCAACAATTAAACATGCAACCAGGTCTAAACCTACAACTTGCAATAGCAGCATTGGTATACTATACCAATTCAAATGACTCTAAGAGCCAACCTGCACACTCTTTCCATAATCTATGTACCATTTAACAATATCAACCAAAGGCACATTACATTAATATTTGCATAAACATTAGCCATGCATTTTGACAAAATATGAAGAGGGGAGAGGAGAAGAGTGGAGATGAGGAGAGAGAGCACAGCTAGAGAGCACACCACAAATGACTAATTGTACACTAGATTTAGTTGAAAATGTAGAATATACAAACCATTTAGGGTTAGGGTTAGGGCATCTAACTCTTTCCTTTATAACACTCTATATGTATTAGTGCTATTCACATGTAATCACATGATGTTGAGCGTGATCTCTCAACACCTTTTGGCCTGAGGAGCAAGTGAAATAAATGGCAATCTAGATATTTAGCATGTTCTTGAAAGTATCCCTGCCTCTTACAAACCCATTTTGTTCTATGTTCACAACTATCATACATATATCCTGGATCCTCAAGACCATGGACTTTGCCATAATCTTATAAGAAGTGTTCAACATTATGATTGGATGCAAATGACCCACCACAATTCTACTCTAGGCTTGTTTTATACAATCCCAAAATGTCAAAAAGAAACTCCACCTTTAGTCCATCAAGACCGTGTGTCTTCTCCTTTTCCAAGGCTTCCCACAACACCTACTTAGAAAGAGGCCTAGCAAGGCCCACATATTGCAACATACAATCCATATTGGAGAGCACACCTACAGCTTCTCTTCCCACTCTTCGTCTAGCATAGTTAGTTCTCTCGGAATTTTGCCTAGCTTCCTACTAAAAACCTCTGCAATATGCCAAAATTCCATAACAAGTTGACCATGCTTGTCTTTCACATGGTCTACTAATTCTCTAGTATGCTTCCTTTTGATAGCCTAGAAGAGTACATGCAAAGGGTAACCTTGAGCTAGCCGCTTAAGTCTACCTCAGCCTTGTCATAATCCAACACCTTGAAAGCCTCCTGTAATTCCACAATCAACGACTCCAAAATGGGGTCCCTCTAGACACACGTAAGAGCTGAGTACATCATTCCTCTAATAATGACCAAATGCTCACCTCTAGCTCCATGCCACTTTATGATCCTTATCATACTTCATAGCTTGATCCCATCTTACGCGCAAACTATTAGATTTCATTTTGAGTGCTCACAATGTGGGCACAAACCCCTTAAGCACAACTTTTTATCAAATTTAAAAAACAGGATGTGCTTAGGCCTACCCAATGAAGCAAAGGAAGAAAACCATGGTTTAACATGTTGATGGTTAAAAATTCTAGAGTTGTAGCCCAGCCTTCATCCACCAACCATCCTGAGGGCATAAAAACAATTTATTCTCCCATCGTGAAAACCTAAGCCCTACATTTGTTATTCCACAAAAAACCCCCTCAATACCTCTGGATCAATTTTAGCACAATCAACTAACTCCCAATCTAGGACGAAGTCCTCCCACTTTAGATTCCCAAATAGTATAGTCTCTATGTGCATGAGACCTATCGGAACATCATTCCATCATGTTTCAATGCGCACCTAGTAATCAATTCTAATTTACCATCTATCCCCTATGAAGGTTCCAACAAATTCGAATCCACCAACCCTCCCAAGAGCATAAAACCAATTTATCCTTCCATCTTGAAAATCTAAGCCCCTACATTTGTTATTCCACAAAAACTCCCTCAATACCTCTAGATCAAATTTAGCACAATCAACTAACTCCCAATCTAGGATGAAATCCTCCCACTCCTTGAATTCCCAAATAGTATAGTCTCTATGTGCATGAGACCTATCAAAACATCAGTCCAACATGTTTCAATGCCCACCGAGTAATCAATTCTAACTTACCATGCGTTCCCTATGAGGTTCCAACAAATTTGAATACGCAATCTTGATTGCTAAGAAGTGGCCATTTGGATCCATAAAAAAATTTGCACCAAAAAGCAGCTCCTGACCAAACCACCATGCCTCCCTCTATGAGGACAATTTACGAGCACTTAAAAGCCCAAATTATGCACAATTACTAGAAGAAGTCCCCACATGACCTATGAGAACATCATTCCATCTGTTTTAATGCCCACCTAGTAATCAAATCTAACTTACCATCCATTCCTTATGAAGGTTCCAACATACTCGAATATGCAACCTTGATCGCTAAGAAGTGGCCCTCTGGATCCATAAACAATTCTATACCAAAACTCAGCTCCTCAACAAGACCACCATGCCTCCCTTGCCTCTATCAAGATAATTTACAAGCACTTGAAAGCCCAAATTATGCACATTTATTAGAAGAAGTCCTCCTCCCCACATTTTATATACTCTAACAACATTAGCATCCTGGATCACCTTGATACAACCATGTTCATTCTCCTTGCTACAACAACTTTTTAGACTCCATGAGATACAAACACTAATGACTCTTGTAATCTACTATCCCCCACGACCCACCACATACTTTTTGAGAGCGATTCTCTTTCCCGCTCGCTAAATTGCGAGCCACTTCCTTTAATCCTTTGGGCATTGTCCTATCCATTGTTATGTATTTTTTATCTCCCCAAGGGGCTTCTTTTGTTGAGCTTCATCGAATACTCCCTCACGATGATATGTTGCCAGTAATTCTTCATCCATGCCAACCTCAAAAAGACAAACAGACAAAGATAAGTCCATGCTACCAAGCCCATTCTCTAAACCCTGATCCACCCCCCCTTCCTATGAACATCCCCTTCCCAAGACATCATCGACCACCCTTCACAGGAGCAGAATCCAAGTCCACGACTTTCCCCTTCTTGCATACCACCTTTCGCTCCCCCTCAACCAAGTCTTTCGGGGTCCAAAATTTGTTGATGCTGTACCTATCACATCCATAAACTGTCCAACCGCCTCCCTAGCTTTTGGTTTAGCAATTTTCAAGGTCGTTCCTACTGCGCTCACGATCCCAACAATCCACCCCTCACAGGCAACAACTTTATGCACCTCCTAGCCTACCAAACTATCATTCTACAAAATATGCATAGCCTTCTAAATTGCCTCCCTATTGCAACTTCATCTGACAATTTGAAGCACAATGACCTTTCTCTTTTAGATAAGTAGCTATCTAGAAAGACCACAACTGTAATCTACTCAGTGTGAACCAATCCATCTACAACCTTGATATCCTATTGATTCAGCAACTCCTGGACTAGATTCTAGAGTATCCAGCAAGCTCTTTATTGCTCCAACAGGGGACTTTCTAGATTGAGGAATGAGGAAAAATATTTTGAGAGCACATGCAAGATATTCGAGGGCATCACCCAACCATAATGGAGGTTTCATACTGGGCATTAGTGGTAGAGATATTCATCCACACCAAAGGAGGGAGAGGAATCACCAACACCGCAGCCCAACAAACATAAATGGACAACCCACAAGATCGTGGCGTATCGGCCCATACATATATTGCATAGGGAAAAACCCTTGCCCAAGAATCAGGCTTCAAAGCCATCTGAGGGAACCCCACGTTCAAACTCCAAAATTTTTTAAAGATCTCCAAACAAAGGCACTCGACCAATGAAAACAAATACACACCCCCTCGAACTAGTTTTCCCAACTTTGTCCATCGGAACCTCATAGCAATGAGAGTGCTTGTGACCAACTTCCTGCCATCCCTTCGACTTAGATTCGTGGGCTCTTTGAGAGATATCAACATGCAATAAAGTCCTAGCTTCCTCCTCAAAAAGCTTTGAGAATCGACTACGAAGCTGCTTTGTACCATAATCCACATAAGACGACAAACAATTGTTAGAGGCGACAACGGTCTCATCTTTACTTTACCTCAGCCATCATCTCTTCGACATCAATCCCCTTGGACATCAGTCCTACCACCATTTACAACTCTAGATCCTCCAAATGGGTATGTTGTTTCTCACTCTTGGGCTATGGAGAGGAAGGCCGCCTGCCAATCCACTAGCCAGCATAACTTGACCAGTGCTCGAGAAAAGTGCTTTTGAGCTTTTGAAATCAAAGGTAATCTTAAGATTTCACTGAGATTAAAATATAAAAATCTCTCAAAAGTATACAATTATTGGGGTTTGTAACTAAAATATATAAATTCCATCCTTTAAAATTAAAGGAAACCTTCAATTCCAACCAAGATTTTTTGGTTTCAACAAGGAATTTTATATGCTCATCCAGTTTTTGTGAGGACTCTTCCCTCTAACTTCTACACTCCTCCTCCAACATATACCGTAAAAACACCAACTTGAGAGAATATGCCAATATTTTAACTGCCATTGCTTTATATTTTTCTTTTTTTTCCATTGCTTATCTTAGGATCTCAATCAATTCTAATTTGTTTGGGTTGTGTTGAGCTGTGGCTATAAAGCTTCATGCACATTCAAAGATCTCAACAATCCAAAGACATAATCTATCTCAAGCAGTCCTCCCCCCATGGTTCTCTCTACAGCTGTGTGCGCAAACAAACATTCTTCATAGGGTCCGATGGACTTGAAGTTAACATGTGCCCTTGATGTGACAGGTAACTTTCTTATCGGATTGCTTTCCAAAGCATGCATGTGCGTGACTAACTCTCTCTCTTTCTCTCACCCTAGGCACATGATGTCACGTTCTTCAATGCAGAGATGCACATGTGTGTAGTTTGATGCATAAATTGAGAAACATTGGCCCTCCAAATGGGGTGGAAGGAGTGCCGTGTACTTTTGCTATTGACAAATCTACAATGCTCTTGCAACCCACAAACCACATATGAATGCCTAATGCCTCATGCACACATTCCATGCATACGAGAGGCCACAACCTCTCATGCCTCTTGGGATCCATCCCTTGGGCATACCCCATTATTCTACCCTTAGCCTATGACACTTTATGCCTATCATTTATTAGTGCACCCATGCATTCCTACCCATTCCTATCCTAGGACCTACATGTGTGAGTGCACCATTTATATTAATCAATTAACATATCCAATACATTATCCATATGGCATTTAACCATTTATACCTACCTAGCCTACCTTCTAATTATTACATTTGATCCTTCTAGCCTAACTACAGAATCGTGTCATGACATGCCCTCTTGCTTGGGACATAGATGTCCTCATCTATTAGGTATTCTTCTTTGTCTTCATGGTCTTTAGCACTCATTAGGTTCCTATATAAACTTCCATACAACAACTTCAATCTTTCATCTTCATATTTGGTACTCCTGCCAAACAAGTCCAACATTAGTATATTCCTTTAAATCAAATTTCCAATAAATCAGTAAGAAAGACATAGTATTTATCTTTCATGTTGTGTTATCCATGTACTCCTTTACTTTGGACATTCCTACAAAGACTAATTCGAATTTATCCATCAGGGTTAGTAGGAATCCATTTCCATTCTACTTTTCTATTCCAATAAGATACTATTTTCTAATCTCTCTCTCTCATATGCATGCATTGGTCCAAGTTCCAAGTTCCAAGTGACCAGTTTGGAACCATTAGTTTTAGGTTGATCACACTTAAAACTTACAAGATAGGCCTAACTTACAGAATCAAGATCACTAGATCTTGCATGAGTACTCATTCTAGACCACCAGGAAAAATTGTGGATCCACCCATAGTCATGTGTCCATGACTTACCAATTACTTGAAATCTCTCTAAGGTCACCAGACCTTACTAAGCGCTTACATATCCACCACCTATGACCATGTATAGCACCCTCTTGCTTGGGAAGAGTCCAAGTAGTACCTTGGCTCATCAACCCAACCTAAGAGAATGACTTAACCATCTCTAGTACTCCAACTTCAAGACTCTTGGCACCATGGATGCCTTCCAAAGCCCAGCTTGCCCAACGTCTCTGTACAATACCAGTGTGTACATTTCCAAGGTAATAATTGTGCATCTGCTCAATTCTGGAGTTTTATTTCTAGTGTATGATCCTACATGCAAATGCATTTATTACTTCATTAGCCTACATGCAAATGCATTATTACTTCATTATCCTAAATGCTCATCATAAGTTTAAGTAGATCAATCCTTTGACCCTTGTCACCATCACGCAATTGTGTATTGCATTCTTTTCTAGATGACGAGTCACTTTCGTAGCCTTCATTCGAGTTTCCTCCACTTTTAAATAGTGTTTTGTAGCAGTCCCCTCCTTGCTAATTGTGAAGCGACCACGCTTCATCTATGTTACCCCTTGATTTTATGTTCTCATAATCTTTCCTAAGTTCTATATCCTACAAATTACTTCTTTTTCAAATCCCATTTTTTTTTAAATTTTCTTTGATAATTCCTTTATTTTGTATCTTGAATAATGTAACTATTCTTTTTTTTCTATCACGTTTACTAGCCTATTTCCGTCCTTTAATTATCTAACCTCTTTCTTTTTTTAATCAATCTTTTTCCTTTTGTTTCCTCAATAACCTCCTTTCTCTCTTTTTTTTATAAATGTTCTCTTTTATTTTATTTTCTGACCCCCCCTTTTTTTTTCTAACCTTTTCTTTGAATATTATGTAATCTCTATTCTTAAATTATTTCCTCTATAGCTTAGCTTCTATTCTTTATATTCTTTTAATTTTTATTTTTCTTTTAAGCTTGTTTTTTTTAAACTTCTTTTTATTCTATCTTTTTTTCTCTTATTTTCTTCTTTAAAAAAAAAATCTTTTATCTTTATCTTTTTTTTCCTTTTTCATGCCGTCTTTTATAGGGGAAATTTATTTTTTATTTTTTAACTAAGAGGGAACTAAGTATTATTAAGACTAAAACTAAGACTAAGTAGTAGTAGTAAAGAGAGGGGGTACTTAGAGCCTTAGAGGAAAATGAGGACTTAGAGGGGACTAATAAGGAGAGGGAACTAACCAAGGAGAGGGGATAACTAAGGAGAGGGGGCTAACTAAGGAGAGGGAACTAACCAAGGAGAGGGGCTAACTAAGGAGAGGGGGCTAACTAAGGAGAGGGGAGGGGGGTTTGAAATACGAGGGGGTACTTAAAGGAGGGGGGAAAAGAGTTAATGATAGAGGAGGGGGGCTAGCAGCTACAATCTGATGCACCGGCAGATGGAGGCTGCAGAGGGTGACTGCTGTAAGGCTGACGGGGCCAACATGTGGTGGCGACTGCTGGCAGGGTAGAAGGGCTAACGGTTCTACGAAGGACTGGCAGAAGGGGTGGTGGATCACGATGCATTTTTTGGTGCGGCTTGCGGTTGGCCACGCTTTTTTTTAACGCATTTTTTGACACGCGACTCGACGTAGAGACAGCGGCTACAGGTCTACGCAGCTTGCATCACAATTTTCAAAAATGAGGGGCGATGCAGATTTCGGGTGGCCACATTTTACAAGGCTGCCTTGGCCCCCCCTTTATTACACAAAAGTGCTTGCCCCCCCCTAATTAAAGAGGGGAGGACTGATTGACTAGCTGCCCATGTTGGGCTATGTATGTTGGAAGGCACCCTCCTTTACCCTGGTCACCCTATCTTGAGGTCACTGATCGTTAATCGGCAGTGCCCTGTCACTCCCCCTATTATTGAAAAACACAGTTCTTTTTCTTTAATGTAAAATTTTGACTTTCAGAGAGGGAAAAGGAAGCCCCCTGGTGATTTCTTGATTCTTGTTATCTCTTGTGTCCTCGATGATGTCACGCTGATGTTGACATGGTACAACATGGCAGGTCCACATAGTCAAAGAATCACTGCTCTGATAGCACTTGTCACGTTCTTCAATGCAAAGATGCACATGTGTGTAGTTTGATGCATAAATTGAGAAACATTGGCCCTCCAAATGGGGTGGAAGGAGTGCCCACGTGAGTGTACTTTTGCTATTGACAAATCTACAATGCTCTTGCAACCCACAAACCACATATGAATGCCTAATGCCTCATGCACACATTCCATGCATACGAGAGGTCACAACCTCTCATGCCTCTTGGGATCCATCCCTTGGGCATACCCCATTATTCTACCCTTAGCCTATGACACTTTATGCCTACCATTTACTAATGCACCCATGCATTCCTACCCATTCCTATCCTAGGACCTACATGTGTGAGTGCACCATTTATATTAATCAATTAACATATCCAATACATTATCCATATGGCATTTAACCATTTATACCTATCTAGCCTACCTTCTAATTATTACATTTGATCCTTCTAGCCTAATACATTCTAGACTACAGAATTGTGTCGTGACACATGAGCCCTTTTGTATACCCTTTCGGCAACCTATAGCAACTAATGTGGCAAACGGATGGAAAATGGAAGGCCAAACCATGCCTGACAATTGCTATCAGACTGCATAGGAAGGTAAGCATAGGCAATGATCCGACAACTAGTGAAAAGCTACCGTGACGAGCCCTTGTTCTCCATCGCTTCATGTGCCAATAACTCTGATAAGATCCTATCAACTTTTGATAGCCATGTACGCCTAATTCCGGTAGCATTTCGAATGGATTGCAATCTCTGGCACACATGTGCCTGATCTCTCTCTCTCTCTCTCTCCCCCCCTAAAAATTGGGACACTCCAACAAAGTCCTCGTGCTAGCACACTTGTTAGCTAAGAATCACACCATGGCAAGTTTTGTTTTAATTTAAAGATGTAAAAAAACCACTAATACTTAGTTAAGAGAGCTTTCTGACTGGTTTAAAGTAGACTTTAATACAAGCATATTATATCATCTCTCTCTCTCTCTCTCTCTCTCTACACACACACACACACACATACACACACACACACATTAGCATTCACTTGTTTACATTTTTTGTTACACATATCTAATGGCACAATGCTTGCTTGCAAGGGTACATGCATTTCAATGGTGTCAATTCATCCAATATTAGAGGCCAAGGTAGGGCAAGGGCAGAAGTGAAGCAATATTATTTGATAGTGTGAGTAACGAAGTTTGACTCTATTATGTCCCCCCATCGACAATTGACCCTATTATCCAAGACACTCTCCATGATACTATTATCTACATCCTTATCAATCATGGCTCTTAGGGAAAGTCTTGTTCCCTCAGCTTATTAATATATGGAGAAGAATGCATGTCGCCTCTTTGCCTTGCATATGAATTTGGGATGGACCTTGTGGAGGCATCTCATCTCCAAGATTTTATTCATTTCTTTTTTCTTTTTTCCTCCATTAGAAAGAAATATAAAATGGTAGGATTGAGACTGTGTTATGAAGTAAAGGTCTCGTGCTCCATGATAGAAAAATCGTGCACACATGCACGTGGGCACTCCCTCCTAATATAGTGGTAAGCGATGCTTTTGGATGCTAAAGGGTAGTTTTATCCCGAAGGTATAGATTTGTAGGTATGATCTCCATAAAAAGAAGGCCAACTCTATTAACATTTTACAAAAATTACATGTGGAAATTCCCAAAGGACACTGTGATTCTCCACTATAGGATGTCACCTCTATATAAGAGTGCATGAGTGTGTGTGGTCTCTCCTACTATAGTGGTTAAGTAAGTGCTTTTGGATGAAAAAGAGAAAGCAAACGATTTTAAAAGAGAGTTGGGCTATTTAGAAGGCAATTTTTGTAGGATGATTTCCATAAGTGGCAATTTGAAATACAGAACTTGATTAATTCTTTAAGATTAATATATGGAAATTCATAAAGGAGTTTCAATTTTCCACTACAGCACTACCTTTATTATGGAAATCCATAAAGGAGTTTCAATTTTCCACTATAGCACTACCTTTAAGGAGGGAGTGCTAAGAAATAGTAAAATATCAAGGTGCGATCAACAAATTGGTTGAGAGAGATGCAAATCTACAGAGCTACAAGCAAGTAGTAGCAGAAGTAATAACAACCAAAGTTGATGGAATAATCGTGACAAGTGATGGAAGAAATATGAGAGGGTGAGGAGTGGTTGGAAAGACGTGGTGCTACTTTAAGCCATTGTTTGGATCGTAGGAGAGAGAGAGATAGGCTCGGCACATGTGTCATTTTCATTAGAAGGGTTGCGCGTTGGAAGGGATTGCGACTAGGGGCACATGCTTGCTTGAAGTATGTATGGGTTGTGTGTTGGTGATCAGGCACATGCTTGCCTGAAGTATGTAGGACCCAGCTGGATGTATGGGGCACTAGCTGAGGGAGAATTCTGTGAGGTGGAGGGAGCTCATTCCTGGCAGCTTTTCATTGGTTGCCGGATAGTGGCCGACCGTGATGAGCATGTGCAGTGGGATGGCAAGGGTGAGCAGCAAGCAAGGGTTGGACTTTCGACCGGCAACTATTTGGGCAGGTTAGCGGTGGTGGTGGCGCTACTAGAGGATGGGCATTCATGGGTTACCGGATGATTGCCTACTGTGATGAGCCTGTGCAGGGGGATGGCAAGGGTCAGGCTTCCGAGTGCGAATGGTTTGGGCACATGAGCGGCGGCAGGGACCAGGGAGGCACTACCACTACTACGAGAGGATTAGTGGGCTTGCAAAAGCTCTCATGTGCCAAGGGTGAGAAAGTGTTTGTGTGTGTGTGAGCACATACATGCATGTTGTGCATCGTGCTTCTTGCAGCTTCTCGAGAATAAAGCTTTACTTTGTTTCATTCCCATTCTCATTTTCTCATCAGGCTTTGGAACTTGGAGCTCACAGCTATGGCGTCCCCAGCTTGCACCTTCCCTCCCCGACATTCCTTCACTCTCCTCCCTTGATTCCTCCCCTCGCATCTTCCCCCTTCCACCTCTCTTGATTCAAATCCATTTCCTCCTCCAGGTTTGTTGCTTCCTTTCCTGCCCGATCTGTGACATCTTCCGCTTTCCTTGCCGGATCTGTGCTCCTTTGTCGCACATTGCCACCCTTTGTCTTCGATTTGCCCCAGTTTGGTTCCCTCTGCTTCGAATCCGTTGTCCCTTCACGTAGCTATGCTTTGTCTCCTGCGAAATCCGCTTTTAGAGATTGAGGAACTTGCATCTGGGAATTTGGATTCTTATGGCTTGACCATATGCAGCAGACAATCTCTGTGCATTTAGAGTTGACAAGGAGTCGAGGCTGCGTTTTTGCCTGTCCACACCTGCATTACAGCTTAACAATTGTTGGTTTAAAGTAATCTCCATGTCGAATTTTACTGAGAGGCAACGTTTTATTTATTCGCTTCCTTGTTCGTCTCAGATCTTGCGCTTTTTTGCAGTGGATCACGCAACATGCCGCGTCGACCAGCAAATCTCACTCCCAGGCGGTTGGCCGAGTCCGGCCTATCGGACTCGTTCAATGCAGGAGCAGCACCCTCCAAGTCCCAGACATCACCTCTCATTTCTGTCTGTTTAGTGGTTCTGGTAAGTGGCCGCCACGCAACGTTTTCTTTATCTTGCGGAAGAATTTCACAACCTTCAAGTCTCAAGACTTTTTACCCGCCTTTCAATTCTGTCTTACTTCTCAAGCGGTAAACAAGTACATTACGGATACTTCGTCTTGCTGCCTTCTCTTTTCACGATACATTCCAAGTTTGGCCTCTCTCGCTTTTGTTGTGACGAATAAGAGACCTCTGAGGCTCCCTAATGCACGATGGTGACAAAATTTCACCGTCCAATACCTAAGGATGTCTGAGTATATTAGTGATGGTTACAAACTGTCACTGTCCAATAGCTAAGGATGTCTGAGTATATTGGCTAGGGCAAGAGAAATGTGCTCGACTGAGCGTAGAAGAATTTCGTTCTGGGTGTACAACGTCCGTCGGCAAGTTACAACGGCCGAACAGACGAGTAATATCAGCAAGCAAAATTTAAAGGATTTGTAGGTCGTAATGGTAGATTAGAGGCCCTCCATGACGCATTTTGATACATATCAGCCATCTGAGCTGTTCTTGCAGGTCTGGTGGGGCTGTCGTGGGCATTCAGTTGTTTTGAGGTTGAACAAGCACGATTTCATCTGATAGTTCGAATAGCGTGCTTCACAATTCTTGATCCTTTCCCTGTGTATTCACTAATTCAATTCCATCTGATTTGCCTAAATTATCCACTTTCATCCAACCTTCATTCTGTGGTTTGAAGTCTTGATTCCTGTGCTTGGAGATGAATCGTGAAGGTGGTCCTCTTTGTTGCAAGAGAAGGATCTGCTTGGAAAATTTGGTAGCAACACATCTACATGATTGTGCATTTGTATTAATTGGTGCTGCCCTTTTCAACACTTTAGTGTGCTATGGGGATGAGCCTTCAATGTAGTTTGGGGGGGGAGGTGGCAAGGGTCCCTCTTGGAAAAGTGCTTAGGGGCTTTCAAACATATGTGAGTTTGTGTGTACCTGCCCCCCATTCTAGGTCCCTGCAATCGCTCTTGCCTATGTGTCCTCCCTCGGGGAAGATACAATATAAATGAGTAGACTAGAGTCCACTTTATTTGCTAAAGTAAATTTAAAAATTTGAACTTGATTAATTTCCCCTCTCTCTCTCTCTCTCTCTCTCGCGCACGTGCATGCACCCTGTGTGACACGGCGTAAGAAGTAGACTTTCCTTACCCGCAGGATTGATGAGGGGGGACCCGACTATCGGCTGGGGGCTCCTATCAGAGGGGAAACAGCCTATTCCCTTCACAGATCCAGAGGTTTGGCACAGATATGCATGCTCCCTATATGATGTCCCAAGTCAAACGCCACCAGATATGTCCTCTATGCTCAGGCCCACTACTTGTCGCTTGTTCACTGCACAGAACGTGAGGGATGCCCTCCTCCACTGCACAATTGAAGATCACAAGACCATGAGGGATTACCTACTGAGCACTTTGCACATGGGCAGAAGGTCCTGACTCCGATTCTAGCGCAGTTGTTTAACCATGCAGTATGCCACGGTTTCCCTCCTACTTGGAGCACTACCACTATTGTATCGATACATAAGGCAGGGGACCCCATGGATACTTGGAATTACCGCACCCTTATGATTGGCCATGCTTTGGCTAAGATTTATGGATCGGTACTGGAGAGGGCGATCAATGGCCACACAGAGGGTCATGGACAGCGCGCCCTTGGGCAAGCAAGTTCTCGGATATGAACATTCTACCCTTGACCACATTTTTACCCTGAGGGCTATCATTGAGGAGGCGAAGTCGAGACGTCAGAAGGTCTACACTTGCTTTGTAGAATTTCGGAAAGCTTTTGACACTGTCCCACGTTCTCGCTTGATTAGACGACTATAGGAGCTGCATCTTCCAAAGGTAAGAGTTTGTCAGAGGTAGAGTTCGTGCTCCTAGAGGCCTATCAGAGTGGGTTGAGAGCACCATTGGCGTGAAGCAGGGCTGTCCCCTTTCACCGACTCTCTTTGCGCTCCACCTTGATGAGATCACGTTCTTTGTTGACCGTCTAGGAGGGGAGGGCTCTCTACTGGCTGATCTGATGATACAGATACAATTGTATGCTGATGATATTTTTCTCATTTTATCCACAACAGAGGGGCTGTAGAGACACTTGGAGGCTCTAGAGGTGTTCTGCAGAGAGAGGGACTTGACAGTTAACCTTGGGAAGACTAAGGTTATGGGGATGAGCCTTCAATGTAGTTTGGGGGGGGAGGTGGCAAGGGTCCCTCTTGGAAAAGTGCTTACATGCCCCCCATTCTAGGTCCCCACAATCGCTCTTGCCTATGTGTCCTCCCTCGGGGAAGATACAATATAAATGAGACTAGAGTCCACTTTATTTGCCCATTCCCTTCACAGATCCAGAGGTTTGGCACAGATATGCATGCTCCCTATATGATGTCCCAAGTCAGACGCCACCAGATATGTCCTCTATGCTCAGGCCCACTACTTGTCGCCTGTTCACTGCACAGAATGTGAGGGATGCCCTCCTCCACTGCACAATCGAAGATCACCAGACCATGAGGGATTACCTACTGAGCACTTTGCACATGGGCAGAAGGTCTTGACTCCGATTCTAGCGCAGTTGTTTAACCATGCAGTATGCCACGGTTTCCCTCCTACTTGGAGCACTACCACTACCAAGTTGCGGCCTGCTGGTATTGTGATAATTCTTTCTATCTTAAATGGTGCGTTGCCCTATCAGCTAGATTTAGATTTAGGTGCTCGTTGGGGAGAGACTAAAATGAAAATGTTTAGACTTCACAAGCACTTGTAGCTTTTTGGACTACCTTTTGATTAGCCTTCTCCTTTAGTGCTAGCCTTCATCATGGCTGAGTCTGCCCTTCACCTCCGGAGTGTCGACAGAAACTCAGTACGAAGACTTTGTATAAATGGATGCTCAAGTATGTGTGGGTGTGTGGATTTGTATGTGTGAGAGCATATTTTTATACTATGGTCTACACACACTGTTGGGCGTTGATGACGTCAGTGGGGATGTCATAGTAGCTAGTCCCTGCTATGCATGATGAAGTTTATGGTTTTCAACCTTGTGAGCGACTATCATGAGATTGAAACTACACTATGTTGTGTTTTTAGAGGATGAGTTTGGGAATGTTCTTGGATTCATCTAGGTATAGACCCCATGGATACTTGGAATTACTGCACCCTTATGATTGGCCATGCTTTGGCTAAGATTTATGGATCGGTACTGGAGAGGGCGATCAATGGCCACACAGAGGGTCATGGACAGCGCGCCCTTGGGCAAGCAAGTTCTCGGAGACGAACATTCTACCCTTGACCACATTTTTACCCATTGAGGAGGTGAAGTCGAGACGTCAGAAGGTCTACACTTGCTTTGTAGAATTTTGGAAAGCTTTTGACACTGTCCCACGTTCTCGCTTGATTAGACGACTACAGGAGCTGCATCTTTCAAAGGTAAGAGTCCGTCAGAGGTAGAGTTCGTGCTCCTGGAGGCCTATTAGAGTGGGTTGAGAGCACCATTGGCGTGAAGCAGGGCTGTCCCCTTTCACCGACTCTCTTTGCGCTCCACATTGATGAGGGTATGTAGATGATATTTTTCTCATTTCATCCACAGTAGAGGGGCTGTAGAAGCACTTGGAGGCTCTAGAGGTGTTCTGCAGAGAGAGGGACTTGACAGTTAACCTTGGGAAGACCAAGGTTATGATCTTCAATACATCTCGAGCGCAGTGCTCCATCGACATAGTTTCAACTACCGAGGGAAGCTAGTGGAGATAGTGCAGTCGTACACGTACCTTGGGGCAGTGTTCATTGGGCCAGTCTTCACGATGATCCATGCTGCTAGAGCACGACGCAGGGTGCCTTAGCCCGACTAGAGAGACAGTGTTTCCAAGTGCACTTCCAGGATCCACTGACAAAGGCTGGCTTTTCGACACTGTTGTGAGACCAACTACCATATATGCAACACCCTTCTGGGGGAGTGATCTTCAGTGTGACAAACTGGAAAAGATTTGAGAGGCTACAGATAACCATGGGATCCAGGATGATTCGGAGTAAGCCCTCAGTCCCCATCAGATTATACAGGCAGAGTTTGCGTCTTGGATTCGGAGTAAGCCCTTAGTTCCCATAAGATTATACAGGCAGAGTTTGCCATGACACCCCTAAAGGTGGATGCCATCTTTCAGACAGTGACATTCCTCCACAGAGTCTGGGCCCTACCCCAGTGGAGACTGTCGAGGCTAGCACTAGAGTCTGGCAGATAGTGGTATTGACATAGCATGGTATGCGTGTGTCCACATGGTTTGATAGCCACGGCATTCAGATGGACAGGCTCCCTCCCTTTCAGTACAGCATGGATGCGCCACCCAAGTTGATCCCACACAATGAGATTAACCATATCATACAGTTGGACCTCCTCCAGCTCCATACATCTCGGACTTGGGAGGGAGGCCGGGTGCTCCCTACCAAGATCCAATTCTACCATGATCACTTTTTGAGGGTATTAGAGCATGGGCTTGTTATCAGACCCCAGTACTTTGAGGATAGGAGAGTCTCACATGCACTGAGGATTGCCATCGGACAGATACGGGTGTCGTCCCACCAAGTGAGGATTGAGGCAGGGAGAGCTGCAGGCATACCTAGATAGTAGCGGATTTACAGACTTTGCACGATGGGAGAGATCGAGACAGAGGAGCATTTTGTGTGTGTCTACCCGGTATACTATGAGATACGAGGATGGTATCATTGTCTCTTTCAGGAGGGGCATGGCTTTGGGCCACTCACACGACTAATCCACTTCCCTGACCAGGTTTGCGTCAGGCTCTACTTGATTGAGATGTGGCGATACAGGGAAACACTAGTGCGGCAGAGCAGGGAGCAGCTAGAGACGATGCCACATGACACTGACCCTGATCGAGTATAGATACGCGTCACCGACTTCTACAAGTCTGAGCCAGTCCCGGGTGAGATTGAGGTGGAGGAGCTAGAGGGGACGAGAGCATTGCAGATTCGTAGTGGGAGTCACCACGATGCTGTCAAGCGAGGCAGGCAGAGATTGCATACGGCACGAGGGGTGACCAGAGCACGTACGATTGAGGCCCGACCTATCTCAGTCCTCCTCAGAGGGGACCGCTAGTGACGAGGCATCACTCTTGATGTAGCCCACTGGATACAAAGATCGAGGAGACCACACCCTCCACCGCCACGGGAGATAGTCCAACAGACGTAGATACGTGAGCTCTTCTCGACCCATCAGAGAGCCTTTAGGGTACAAGGGTATATGGAGCGTGTGCATGCACTTGGTGCACTAGCTCTCAGCACTTGATAGTTGTTATTGATGCTAGTGGGTATGGGATTGGGGCAGTCCTTGGTGTGTGGAAGAGAGATTGACTTTATGTGTGGACTTCTCTATTCTGGGCACATCTTCTCTATTTTTCTAAATGATATCAGAGCCCTAGGTGTTCATGTAGCACTCTGTCCAGCATTCTTTTAGAGACAACTCCTCTCTCTCTCTCTCCTCCTTCTCCACCTCTTGGCTGCCTCTCCACTTCAGGCTTCCGCACTACCTCTCCACCACCTCGCACTGGACGTGCCTCCCATTATGGGGGGGGACCGGTGCTCCCGCTCCCGGCTGAACATTAACACTAAGATCTGCACCCGCACCCCAAGAGAATGGGGGACAAAGCCAAGAAAGACGAAAATAACAACAACAAAAAAAAGCAAACGACACAACTGAATTTGGAGGATGTGAACACACGTTACAACCGAAGTGGTCTCGGGGTAAACATCAAGGCAAAGGTAGGACCTACCTCAGCTTCTTCAGCATCTATCTCTACCTCAACCTCAACCTCAACCTCAACCTCAACTCCCGCTACAGTGTCAGTTTCGTTTTCAGCTCCAACCTCAGCTCCCTCTATCTCTATCTCTACTTCGACTTCAGTCCCCGCTTCAGGCCCAGCTCTAGTTCCAATCTCAGCTCCATCTACATCTACGATCAGTGACATACTCATGCCCATGGCGCCGGTTGTTGTTTCCTTTCCCTCTTCTCCTGTTACAGCTCTCGCACAGCTTATGAAACCTACTTCGGAGGTGTCATACACTGTGCCGCATTACGCTTCACTCTCCCCTCTCCCTCTCAGTCAGCCCACCCTCCCACACCCCGTTGGGACTGCCTCATCCATTCCACTGTCATCTCCGTTCCTCACTCAGCCACCGTCCAGTTTTCGGACTGAGTCCCACTCTTTCATGCCACAGTCACCACAGTTTCAGCATGGACATGGGTGGACTGACACACCAGAGGGCCGTGAGACCCTACTCACAGAGATACATAGTTTTTGTGAGCGTGAGATGGAGCTGGCTCGCTTTGCACGGGAGCAGGTCCGCTTCAACCAGGAGCAGAGCCGCATCATACAGGAGCAGGCTAGGGTCATTCGGGAGCAGGCGGGTCTTATTCAGGGACTCAGACAGGATATCATGCAGCTCCGACAAGAGGTCACAGCCATACACACTGCCCCAGGGAGTACCCCGGTGGTCGAGGCACAGATTGCGAGCATGCAATCTGCTATCGAGGAGACTTCCTGAAACTGCCCTCTAATCACTTAGAGGGCAGTGGAACTAAACCTTTAATCACTTCAGCACTTATTTACAGCTCACAAAGCATATATCACAACCATTAACCATTGCATGATCACCATTTGGCATTTACCCATTTGTTCACAAACAAAACCACTGAAAAAGGGATGGAGGCTAGAATGCCCTTGCGCAACAGACATAGACAAGTGCACCCGATTGGCCCCAAACACCGTGGCGCCCCTTTCGGTATTTCTTTATATTTCACAGTGAAATGATTACAAGTTGCATCTGGGAGACCTTCCCTGCAACTGAGCACGCAGCCCCAATTCACTAAGCCTTCTCAAAGCTTTCAAGCATAGAACACCATCACATAAGTGCACTTAACCCATAGGCTCAACCCAAAGGCATTCTCTTTTCCGAGTGCAATTCCATTGGCTGTCCAGATGCAATCACACTGCACCCCAGCTGCACTCTCTTTGAGTGGTTTCTAGATGGCATTCACAAAGCTTTTCAAAGCTCCAAAATAAAATCAGCAAAGTACCCAACCAAAGAATGACTCATGTAGCACTGCCTGGGCACCTGTGAGCCACGAAAGAGGCGGCACACGAGGCCAACCAATAGCTTATGGCAAAAAGAAATTGCAGTAGCAAAATCACAACTCACCAAGCCCTGAAAACTCGAACCAAGTCCTCAATCGCCAAGAGGACATAGTAGCCAATGCCCAATTGCATTCTCAGCCAAAGAGGAGTGCAAAGGCATGAAGAAAGAGCATTTACAAGAGCCGACCAGCAAGAATTCCACTGAAAAATGCGAAAAGAAGCACTTCTGTTGCGAAGAAGTGGGAGTTCTTGGGCTCAAAAGAAGCGTGCTTCAGAGAGGAATGCATTGAGAAGGTTTTGGAGAAGTTTCATCGCCGGAAAGTCCTCCAAAACTGAGAAAAACCAGTCAACCAGCGCGTGGGACCACTCGAAATTCAACAGAAAGCTGTAGCTTTGCAAGAGGAGAGGCCCAGGAGGCGGTAGAAGCAAAAAGGTCCAGAAAAAGCCACTTTTGCAAATTCGACCAGCAAAAGAAGTGCTCAGCTTTGCCCGTTCTACCAAACGCACGGAGGGAAAAGCATATCACTACGAAGGGGAGGCAGAGGGGAAGCCATCGGGCCAAACGGAAGTCCAGGAATCCAAACGGGTGAGGAGTTATGAAGAAAAACGGAATTCAGCTGAAGGAGGCTGAAAAACCAGTCCAAAATCTCAACAAAGGGAGAAGATGAGAGAGAAAACCACACATGTGAAGTTTAGAAGGCCCAGGAAGGTCCAGGAATGGCAAAGGAGCATGTAGAAGGCACTAGAGCCACCTGGAACTCTAGGGGGGCCACTGAAGGTACATGGCCCTCTAGGAGGCCCATTAAAAATGCCACATCATCATTTCCCAACAACCACTCTTTTAATTCCTTGGAATGCCTTTGGGCCTAGGGATTAATTACGCTTATGTGCTAGGCACCATGCCGCGTTTAATTACACATTATTAAGCCCACGCTTGGACTTTTAAAACCAAAGTTGTCACGGTCTTGTAGTACATTAAAGTACTTAGAATTTCACGCCCCCGTGACACTTCCAGATGGGTTGACGAGGCCAAACGGGAACCCGCAAGGGTCACCGTTTCGGCTACCCTCATGGAGCAGCAGCAGAGAGCAAGTAAGGCTCTCAACATCAGACTTCGCGGGATCCCACGCACTGAGGCTACACCGATGGTAGATGCGATTGCGTTCGTGACCGCTACCTTGGGTGTGGCTGAGCACATGATAGAGAGGGCATGGCGGGAGGGGAGAGATCCCAACCGAGAGCAACCCCTGATCATACGATTTCATGACACTCAGGCACGACTTTCAGCTCTACGACGTAGGTCAGTCCTTCGAGATCGGCCAGCGATCTCTATGGATGAGGACCTCACACCTCTACAGGTTGAGGAGAGGCGCTCTTTGCTGCAGCAGCGGGATCAGGTCAAAAGGAGGGGAAGTGGGTAGTGGTACGAGAGGGACGACTTCTTACAGGCCCCCGTAGGACACTTGCCCCCTCCCTACATAGGAAAGCGGGGCCTATGAGACTTTGATATCCGAGACCCTGTCCTGCACCATTTGGAACTGTAATGGTACCTTATGGTCAGAACCAGGGAACTTCTCGGAATCCTATACAGGCCACGACATAGTCTTCTATACAGAGACACATCAGAGTCCAGAGCGTCCTCTCCCAATAGTCAGCGGATATACATGGGAGTCTGCCTACAGAGATGAGACGAGGGGTACAGGAGGAGTTCGAGGTTCAGGTGGAGTTGCAGTCCTTTTCAGATCCACACTTCGGGGGATCATTTCAGTAGAGCAGAGAGATACACATTCCAGATTTCTTTGGATCCGGATACGACACATGGACAGTCAGTATTTGTTTGTCGCAGTTTGCTACTTTCCCCCGGAGACCTCCCACTTTGTCAGAGATATTCGAGGTGATGATGAGACATCCCCATTTGCTGCCCTTTATCAGTCCATTGTTGACTTTTCTAGCCGCGGAGAAGTCCTTCTAGTGGGGGACTTCAACGCAAGGACAAGGACCCGTCAGGTACCACTTCTTGATTTCAGAGATGATTCCACTCTACTGGCAGATGTTGACCTTGAGGAGGTAGGTATGCTATGGGTTTCGGCTGACAGGCTAAGTCCACTCTCATCCTATGGGCAGGCCCTATTAGACCTAGGCAGAATACATGATCTCATTATCTATAATGATCTTGACAGAGGGCCCGCTTCAGGTGGTTTCACATGCTTTCCACATGGGGGGGGGCTCCAGTGTTGTTGATTACATCATGGGATCCCCTGTCTTCACATCTCGCATTACTGACTTCATTGTAGCACCTCTCCCCCCAGGGGCTGATCATACATACCTTTTCTTTCGCATCTCCACTTCCCTTCGCACAGCACCTTCCACCCCACTTGGTGTGAGGAGATGGTGAGTGAGAGAGAGCAAGAGAGAGTGAGACCTGGAAGCTTGGAAGCTGAAAGCTGAGTTGCAATAGAAGAGAGTGAGAGTACAACTCAATGAGAGTAAGCAACATTGGCAGCCCTTTCCACAAAGCCAAAAGAGGAGCACCGCACCTTTAGAACTGGTATACTTTAACTTGTTTGAGCACATGTTCACAAGATCCTTTTGTGGCTGTATGTATTTTCCCACATTTATAAACGAGTACTGCCAGAAGGTGTGAGTATGCTTTCTAAAAATTAGGCGCTATTGGGAAGTTCAAAGAGTGGCTAGTAGAGCTGCAAAACTGGATAGCAAGCACTGATCGAAGAGTCAAGACTTTTCGCACTGATTGGTATGGAGATTGGTAAGGAGTTCATAACATTTTGCGAGCAAAAGGCTCAACAGTTGGTGTAGCTCGAGAAGTATGATGGAGGCAAAGAACCTGCTGAGGATTTATTGGGTTCGGATAGCGGTCCATATCATCAATTGAATAAAGACAAGAGCACTTGGTGGAATTATGCCAAAGGAGGCTTTTGCAAGCAAAAAACCTTATACAGTTCTAAAGGAACATTCCTGGTGAGTTGCATGCTGCTATCCTTGCTTTGAAAGTCTAGATGTAATATTTATATGGATCGAAGTTTGGTGTTGATGCAGCATTTGGATAACTATGCAATTGCTATGAGTTTGTCTACATAAGAAGCACTTATTCTCAAGGAGAATTAAATCATGGCTATAGATTGGTTGTTTGGTACATTGTAGAAGGTGTGTAGTTGGAACTATTAGATAGTGTTAATGTTAAAGGTGCTTGCACCAACAGAACTAAACCCAAAGTTTCTCTTTCATAAACGATTTAAGAGTAGGACAATGTTCCAGATTGTCATTGCTGCTGGGCTGGACCATACAATCAAGGTTTCATGTGTCTCAGTTGAGACAGTTTGTATGAGTTGGTGGTTAACTAATCTAAGGTCGTAATTTTCTGTAGGAGTGAGATGATGAAAATAAAAAGTATCCCTTGACTCTTGAATGATACCCCTCTTTAAAAGCTACCGGATTATGCTTAAATACCACTTGTGCTGTCCTCAGATGCACCTATCTCCCTCAGAGATCCATAAGCAGGCCCCTTGACTCTTGAGGGATACCCCTTGTGAAAAGCTATTGGATAATGCTTTAATACCATTTGTGACAAAAAAAGAGAGAGGACATCCTCGTCTTCTTGAAGGACAAGCAGCTCCTATCAGGGCTGGAGCAGAATTAGGATCACACTGCAAAAACTGGACTGGAAATGGAAGAGTCACCTCAAACACATTTATTTAGTAATGGAGGTTCATTCAAGACGTTGAGACCCTATGGCGAGGGATGCAATGAATGAAAGATGACTTCATGGCAATAGCCCATGTCGGAAAGGAAGAGGTCATATTCCTGCTCTCTATCATCTTGTGAACTGGATGCTTGACCACGTTCTCTGCATTATGTGACTTGATGCATTCCTCTCTTCATTTATGGATTGGTTACTCAAATTTGGGCTTTCCCCAAGGCAAATGGGAGAGGTTGCTCTTTGCTAGAGCTGGCGCAGAAATAAACCAAGGCAACTAAATTATTCAAATGTGGATGAGAAATATAGTTGTTCAACTAGTGTTACGTTGAGAAGGCACTGACTCAACAATGTTCATACTAAGGAAAACCGCTGCATGAATGGAGGTCCTTTGATCACAATATTGTATAAATATTTGCCACTAGAATTGTGAAGTGCATGCTAATTTTTGAAAAATAACTTTTAATCATAGATCAAGAAGAGCAGAATCCTGCATTCGTTTTGCCAGGGATTTTGAAGAATCTTAAATTAACAAATCATGCTAGTTTGGCATGCCTAATTCTTGTATATAATATGAAGTATCTGCAGTATCAAGTTGTGGTAACATCGGGATGACCATTTGATAGCAGGAGACATGACTTTGTTTTGTTCCATGCTTTTTGAATGTGCAGGGTTTGATTATACTACTAGGATACTCCTTTTCTAATTCTAGTAAGTGCGGGACAGATTTTGATGGCAAAAATCATAACTGATAAAATATTTTTTAAAGCTGGACACTCAATTGGGGATTCAACACTGTGGATTGAATGCTGTATTATTTCATCTTGCAAGGTTTCCACCACCCACCCAAGAAAGACACGGAAAAGTTTGCAAGGGATGGACGCCATAGTAAAGTACTTGAGGAGACGTTTACTGAGCCCATGGAGAATGAAGAAGGTCAGAAGCTAGCAGGTGTTTTTTAAAGAGGTGGAGTTTATGAGGATAGCTTTCAATGGAGCATGTTGAATGCACAGTTTAGTTGTCTTGTGATTCACGGTAGTGGCGTTCATAGAATTTCCATCCATGTATGTTAAGCCAGAGAACATTAAAGCAATCTATAGGATTACATCACTCGAAAAAAGGTCATGCAAGTAACATCTTTAGCAATTTTTTCTTCTATTGCCAGGTGATTTGTCTATCCGGCCTGAATGCAGAAGTCCAATCTGCCAGGTTCTTCCTCTTCTAGAAGAGATCTATGGAGATTCTATGAACCATGTACTTCACATTGGACCATCTACGTGTGGTGTTGTATTGAAACTCTTGAAGGAAGAAAAGCGTGAGGCATGGGGCATCTTGCCATTTGACCCAAGCCCTCCAGTGCACAGTGTGTGTGAAAATCTTATTCGCAGGGGTTTGATACGTGTGGCCGATGTTTCACAGCCCCTACATTACAGATCACACTCTTTCTTACTAGTGCTGGCTAGTGGTGTTGTGGACACCATGACATCAAAGCAGCTGAATGTCACTTTAAGAGAATTGGCTCGTGTGTCTTCAGAAAGCTTTGTGCTGGTCATAAGTAAGTTTCTAACGTGCACAGCCTACCACTTTGGCTGATGTTATGTTCTTAATTGACCCATGATTCCTCTTAACACATAATATATTATCACTTTTAAGGTTTTCATTGAAAATCATGCATGTTGTACGAAAAGGCAATGTTTAAAGGGATCAAAAGCTTGGAACTTTTGTCTGCAAGCTTCTAGAGCGTTTTAAAAGTATTACTCCAAGACTTTAAAGAAAAGCATACATGAGAGCTGGTGTGCTTTAAACAAGGTAGAAAGTTTAGTCTAGAATATATATCAGAATTGCAATCAAGATATTTTTGTGTGCGAGTTTCATATCATCAGCTTTGTCACAAACACTCATTACCAGACAGAACCTATTTAGAAAACAAGAGGCTGTCTTCAAAGCCTAAGGGAAACCTCCATGCTGCCACAAGCTCGACTGGAGCTTTGTTGTTGTAGTAATTAATTTTCATGATGAAGCAATCAATATGCAATACACAAATTTTGGCATGAATTTTCAGTGCTTCTCTCTATTGTGTTTTGGCTACTATGGTTATAGAGACTAGGTTTGAATAGCTTGAAGCATTCTTCTGCTTCTATGAGCAAGTGGAGATTCTGGGAGTTGTTTGACTTTAATGCATAGCAGAGTACTATAAAGAAAGCTAGTGCTTTGCTTCCTCATGCCATGAGACCAACTCTAGATGTAATTACTGTCTTGCAAGCTACAGCACTGCACTTTGAGAGCATGGTCCCCAGTAAAATTCTGGATCTTCTGGCTGCAGAACTGGGCACCCATCTTCTTTTTCCTTGGACAGACTTTTCAAGGTTCCTCTCTCATTCTCATTTGTTCCTTCATAAACCGCTTTGCAGCCCTTGCAGAGGCTGAGGAGCCCCTGTCGATGATCTTCATGATGAGACTAGGGCCCCTTTTGAGGATTTGGGTAATGATTGTATACGAGGATCCCCCAGCTTGCGCACTGTAGACTCCACAGCATAGTTACCAGGGAATGGGAACGTTTCGGGAACGGGGGGGGTCGGAACGGGAATGTTTTGGGAAGGGGTAACGTGGGAATGCGAACGGGAACGCCACGTCATATGACACATCATAACTCACATGGAAAGGTGTAGAAGGGGAGGAAGGAGAGGGGGCTGAGTGGCTGAGTGGAAGGGGGTGGAAGGGGAGGGGGCTGAGTGGAGAAGGGAGTAGAAGGAGAGGAGGCTGAGTGGAATGAGAGTGGGACTGAGTGGAAGGATAGCGGGCTGAGTGGCTGAGTGGAAAGGGGTGGAGAAGGGAGTGGAAGGGGAGAGGGGTGAATGGAGAAGGTTCAAGGGAGTAGAAGGAGAGGGGCTGAGTTGAAGGGAGTGGAAGGAGAGAGTAGAAGGGAGTGGGAGGGGAGGGGGCTGAGTGGAAGGAGAGGGAGTAGATGGGAGTGGGAGGGAGGGTAGAGAGTGGGAAAACCCTCCGTCGGCGGCTATATATGTTCCTGCGCAACCCTAAATTGGGAACACCAAACCCTAGACGTTCCGGCCGTTCCAGCCACGTTCCCTGGCGTTCCCAAAACTGGGAACGTTCCCTGGCATTCCCGGGCATTCCTGGTAGGCGCTCCACTTGGGAATGGCATTCCCACGTTCCAGGAAGACGGAACGCCGTTCCCTGGTAACTATGCTCCACAGACCTTGATGCAGCGAGTTGGTCAACCTTCAACTCGAGATCAGCAGGCTTTTGCACCATAGACCTGCCTTTCTCCAGTGGAGTTCCCTTCAGTAGTCGTCATGTAGGGGTGTGACATTTTCTTTCGCCTTTATCCTCAAGTGGAACAAGTGTGGCATAGCTGTTTTGTCCATGTATGGACATAATGTGGCTAGTGTTACGGAGGTTAGGTTAACTGATGGTCTCATGTTCTAACCTTGGGACAGTTAGGACGTGTGGTATCATTGGTACACTAAGGGTGGTCTTAGGCTTGAGAGACATCTAAGACCACGTGCATGTATATAACTGGGAGCCATTATTCACTTGGGCATGCTAGGGAGTGGGGCCTCTCCAGAGTGCCTAGCTAGCCTGTCTATGCCTATGTCTACCCTTCAGGAGGCAGAGGAGAACAAGAAGAGCTGCAGACTGAGCTCACAGAGGGCTGGGATTTTGGCTGTCTTCTAGGGCAGCAAGAAGCTGAGATCTAGACGGAAAGTTTTACATACACTCAAGGTGGAGCACGCGGGCTCGAGTCTAGAGATATCTGGCAGATAGTAGAACTACCTTGTGGAGGTTATATGGGCGGTAGTAGCTCTCTATGAGAGGGTGACGGGCTGGGTCAGGATTGGTACGAGCTGGACCACAGAGATCACGAGCACTATAGGGGTCAAACAAGGATGTCCCTTGTCACTGACTCTATTTGGCCTCTACATCGACGAGCTCAAGACCACCATTAGGGCACTCGGAGGTGCAGGCTGCTCTCTTGCGGAGGCTGTCATCCAGATTCTCTTATACGCAGACGATGTAGTACTACTATCCTCCTCTGCTACTGGTCTTCAGCGACACCTGGATGGACTTTAGATCTTCTGTGATACCCATGACTTGAAGGTCAACCTTGGGAAAACCAAGGTAATGATCTTCAACACCTCCCGACCCACTATGCACCGAGAGCAGTTCCTCTTCGCCGGCGACCCTGTTGAGATAGTCGACTCCTATACATACCTGGGCGTTGTATTCTCAGGCCCGATCTTCACGATGCGTCCGGCCATGCAGGCCAGGATCAGTCGAGGCTATGCCGCTCTTGCCAGACTGGAGTGACAGTGCTACCACTCTCACTTTCAGGACCCGTGGACCAAGTCTCTTCTTTTTGATTCCTTGGTCCGTCCAGTAGGCATGTACGGCAGCCCATGGTGGGGGGCCGATCTTTCAGACACAGAGTGGGCACGCGTCGAGCGCCTACAGATACTGATGTTTGCTTGGATGATCCTCAGCAAACCATCGGTACCTCATCAGATCATCTTAGCAAGTGCAGCTTGATGCGGCCTTCCAGGCTATCACTTATCTACACAGGGTCAGGGACTTCAACTCCTCTTCCGACGGTCGCCTCCGCCTACCCTCGCTAGCCTTATCCTCCTCTATGGCCTTATCCGCTAATGGGGATCAGTGATGTTGGTATAGACGCCTTTCCAGCTGGTTCACCCGACTGGGCCTCGACATGGACCGATTGCCTCCTTTTCAGTATAGCCTCGACGCTCCACCATCCCCTTTCTCCCCCACTGACCAGGAGGTCAACCAGATCATCCGAGAGGACCTGCTCCAGCTTCACACCTGGAGGACTTGGTTTCTTCATCCCGAGCTTCTTGTGAAGCTCGATTGCTATCGCCGACACTGTCTCCAGATCTCACAAAAGGGTTTCATCACGTCCCCGGGTTGTACACAGATTCATCTACCGCATGCGCTTCGGATTTCACTTGGCCAGTTTAGGGTTTCGTCACACCGATTACGGATCGAGAGCGGACGCGCAGAGGGTATCCCACGAGAGGGCCGCGTCTGCCCACTTTGCAACCTGCAGGAGATCGAGTCGGGAGGAGCACTTTGCTTTCAGATGCCCTATCTATTATGCCATCTGAGGTCGGTACCACTGCCTATTCTGCGACGGATTCGGCCCCCTCACACGCATGGTGCAGTTCTCGGACCAGCGGTGCCTAGCCGCTTTCTTACATGAGATGACCCGCCGCTGAGATGCATCTCTACGGGCACGACAGCATGCACAGCCCACACAGCGTGAGGACACTTAGCGACCCAGTCACAGGATACCTCTCCTAGCCGACGACGCGGACGTGAGTGAGAGCCAGAGCCACGACAGTTGCGTCAGCGGATAGACTCACACATCCGGGTCCATGACATCCCTTCTATGCTCTCAGCCCACCCTACCGGGGTCACCGTCGCTCTCGTTCTTCAACATAGGGCCACCCGCCGCCCCCGACGACCGAGCTCGACTAGGCAGTGTGACGTCAGAGGCCAATCATCCATCGCAGGGTTTTTTCGACCTCCCATTTGACGGCCCCTCTATGATTGGCCTCTGACGATCACCACAGGCATATATATATATATATATATATATTTGTATCTCCCCCCTTCTACTCCATTTTTTGTGCCATTTTTTGTATCATTTGGAGATAGATACACATTTTTTGTACGAGGACTAGACACACCGTCCTTCATAACTTTTTTTGAAGAAACGGTTGGCCAAACCATTTTTGAGACCGCCACCGTTATGCTCATTGTACTAGTTATCTTTAGTCTCATAGACCTTCATGGTCTCCCGAAGACTTTAATAAAATTTCTTTCTTTCTTTCTGTCTCGCTTTCCTTCTAGTGTGGCTCCATTGTGTTAGCGAAGGTGAAGATAGCTAGAAAGGATGGTAAGTGGGCGGTTTGCCGTGAAGACAAAGCCCTCATTAGCGAATTCAAATCCAAACCTAAAGACTCTCAGTCTATAACTGATATAAGTAGTTTTGGGAGTGGATGTCCGGTTTAGTGGCTCCCCTCTTTAGTTTTCCCTACTGTATCCAAGGTTTTGCCGATCTCATAGACCTTTTGGTCTCGTGCAGACTATAATAGACTCTCTCTCTCTCTCTCTCTCTCTCATCCCTCTCTCTCATCATAGAGGCACACATAGTACACCACAACGGACCACGCATAGTGACGGATATCAACGCTCTATCATGGGACTACAGCCCTATCATCACCAAAGCTACTCTCTGTCAAGATGCTCTTATCCATCCTCAGCCGCCAAGGGATTTAGTTTCTTAGATAGCATATGGAGGACCACCATAGTGATGCCACAGCGCAGTTCCCACCCTCTTCATGGGCTCATACACTTTACACTAGTGTTTATGTTTATGTTTGTATTTGTCTTGGGTGCAAATGCCCACTTAGAGGCTCTACCCATTCAGCACATTGTATCTGGTTTTTTCAGTCTCATAGAATTTGGCCCTTCGGTCTTTCAAAGACTTTAATAAACTCTCTCTCTCTCTCTTTCTCTTTCTCTCTCTCTTGTTGCTCTCAGTCCTTTTTTTGAGAATGGTGATTTGGAAGATTGGATCTATTGTAGTCTTATAAAAAAAGTGTGTGTGTGAGGGTGTGCACTCGTAAACATAATATTAATAATGAATAAATAAAAGTTTCAATGTGGGAAAACAGTTGTATTGTGAAGGATAATGTGAATTAATTTGTATTGACTTACTTTTGTTTGCATTATATCCTTTTGTTATCCATATTGTTGGAAAATATCAAGACAACTCACTTTTTGTTTTGATTTGTCTACATCATATGGCTCTCAATTTTAAACTAAGCAATCATGTGCTAATTTTACCTTGACATCATGTTTCTTATGTTCTGTAGTGTGCTCAAGATCATACTTTTATGTCTTTGAAGTCTTATGTGTTGTGTGCTTTCGATTTCCTCTTCATCAGATGGTAGAGCATCTCAAAGGACGGTGGATCTTGTTGGGGAGAAAACGAAACCGGCGAAGTTGGTATGCATTTGTTTATTTATTTAAGAAGTTACCTATTTATCCTCCTTGCCGAATATGTGATCTTTTTACATCCTTAAATATATTGCATCCATTGTGGAGAAGCTATGTTAGAAACACAAAAAAGGAATGAGGTTGGATTTATTGCCTTGATCATTTGCCAGGTTATATGATCAATAGTATTGTAGTGACTAGTGGGTCCCAGCCCAAAGGATAAATTGTTTGTGGTTTTGTAAAAGTGGCACTATTGATGCTCTATTGGCTGTATAGAGAGTAGTTGGTGTGTACAATTGGCTATTTATATAGTGATTGTCTTTCAGCATAGTTAAGAAGCGTCTTGTTTTCTTAGGAAATTTCTACCTTTTTACCTGTGAATTCCATTTTATGTAATGATTAATCTCTACTGAGACTTGTCTGACCATCCTTCATAACTTGGTCAAGTAGAAGTTATAGATTTGTCCTAGGGGCCATATGTTCCAAACTTTACAAGATTTTATGTACAGAGATCCAGAATTTTCCGGGGGGAGGAATTTGTCCTCGTGAGCTTGTGAACTTAATTGTATAGTTTGTGAAAACTGTTGTAGTTCCTTAGGTCTTAGTATTACTCAGTCTTCTTTCAATTTAGTAGTTGATATGATGATAAATAACAGAACCCTAAGTATGTTGTGTTGAATATCCTATGAATGCCTCACGTGAATGGAGTGATTACTTACCAATTTCTATAGGTTCACTCAACTTTGCACAAGTAAGCGTGCTTTTCTCTCAATTTTAGTAAGTACTTTAAAAAGGCTATAACACAAGAAAAGTAATGAAGAAACTCTGCTTTGTCCTATGTTGTAGTCAGTCTATATCCTTGGAATTTTGGAATGGGGTGCATTTAGGATCATTGGACATATCCAAAGTGGGGAGCTTCAAAGCCCATTTTCTATTGAGTTTTTAGGTACTGTTTTTCTTTAATATATCTCCCCCCATGTAAATAATAATAATAAAAGGAAAAATTAAAAGACTTGTTTTCTTGTGTTTGCATTGGTGTTTCATTTGTTTTTGTTGGTTTGTCTTTGGTTTCCTTGTTGTTAGCAATGGTGCTTCTTTTGTCTTTAATAAATAACTTAAGATTTTTGCATGGAGTTTGCTGTGCTGCTGCCTTATAGTTTAGAAATCAATCAATCTTGCAATCTATCGGGGCATGCTTGCACTCTCGTCTCATATATAATATGCATCGGTGTTTTGTGCAGCTGAAACCACGAAATAAGCTTTGGTGGCAACATCGTTTTCAGACCCTAGGGCTGCAGGAAAGTGAAGAAGCAACCAAGAGATTTGAGTCTCTACAGTCAGAGAAATCATTCAATTCCAAATACCATGTGTTCCATCTGATTTCCTCAAAAATTCTCAGGTATGCCATCTGTCATTTATATATGCTACCAGCAGCCGAAGGGAATAAATATTGATGTAACCAAGTATGTAATTTTGTGTGCATGGGAATAATGAGAGAGGGCTGAAGAGAAGAAGAATCTACAGACAAGTTTAGGCAACCAGTAGGTGGATAAGAGAATAGAGGAGATAGGCTGCATTTTTGACAGATGAATCAAACAGGAATAAGGAGCCACAGAGTGAGTTTTTTGTGTGTATGTGTGTGTGTGCACGCAGGCGCGCAAGCAAGCGGTCTTTCTCAGTTTTTGCAGCCCTTTCTAAAGTTTTTATTTTTCAGCATTTTTTCGACATGTTCATCCTCCTCAATGATACACTATGGTGCCTTTTTGTACCTCTGTATTTTTCCCTATCTCCAACTCATTATCATATCTTGTTGTTTTATTTGATATTTTTTCGAGGGATTCAGCCCTTCACATCCCTTTTATGTATGTGCATGGATATCTAGATATAGGTTCCTGCCATAGTAGCAATTCAGAAGCAATAAATGAGTCCTGGAGCAGAGTGTGGCTTTCTTTTCTATAAGGTGGGTCTGTGGTTTCAACTTCACATAGAGCCAGTTCTACGAGATGGGTAGAGTATTTTCTAGGAAGAAATTTAAGGCCAATGATTGAGTGTGTATGGAAGGTATGCCTGTGTCTTTGTGTATGAGCAGGCACATGTTTGCCTTTAAAAACCGAAGCGGATGATGGATTTGGTGGTTCTGGTTGAACTTGTATCATGAGTTAAAACTGCACAGTTGGTTTGCTTTTAAAGGAGGAAAGGAGGCATGTTTCAATTTTGATATCAAGAGCTTATAGTTTGTCGAATGGCTTGATTTTCTCTGAGCAAGGTGCTTGCGTTGCTTCTTGTCAGGTAAGTCGCAGGGTTTGCTGAGCTCCGTGCTTATCAACATGGATGACAATGAATTCATTATTTTTAGTTGTTAACAATGTATGTAAAGGCCATTCCATTGAAAATTTCGTCTGTGTTTTGAGAACAAATGCTAGACATGTTCATAGTTTCTGATCTGAATATTCTTTGAACAGTGGTACTTTTGGGGAAAAAGCTAGTTTTGGAAATCCTTTAATACCGCCATGTTTATAAAGATTCATTCTGTACTTTTGTTCACCCTGTTCAAATTAAGTTGAGTTGCATTTCTTCTCCTTAAAATGTGTGAATGTTAACTGGGTGTCTTTTGAAAGGCCACTCAGTCTGCTGTAATTTGTAATTCGGTACTATGTCATTTTGAATGGTTACATGTGTGCATGGAAACATTAAGTAGCAGCTTCAATATGATACTAACTTTTGCTGCATTTTAAAATTGAAATCTTTACACAGGATGGCTTCATTAAAAGTAAAAAATTTAGGTCTTCAGTATGTGTCATGCAAATGCTCTCTCTTATAATGGTATTGGGATAAATTCTCTCTTGGGAAAGCTTTAAACAGTCATATGTGGCCAAACCAAAATTTGACGTTAGTTTGCATCCCTTTTTGTACCCACATTATAATGATACCCGCTCTCCTTTATCTGCTTTTAACAAGCTTGAAATAATTTTTGTGTGGAACTCATTTCCATAATTTTCGAGAAAAGAATAATCAGGACTGTTTGATGCTATTTTGACGATGTTTGGCCATGAGGCTGACTCCTTCCATCATCCAAAGTAATCATGAGGCAATTTTTTATTTTTTTGAAATGACTGTTAGCATGTTAGTTAGTTCATACTCCTCTTCTCACAATCATATTCTCCCTCACCTGAAGTTTGAAAGAATTACTGTGCATAATTCTTTACTTTTGAAGAAACAAGTGGTCTTGTTGCCTGTTCTTGTGCGACATCGATTTTATACGGCCTTGGCATGACCACTTTTCTTTCATTCGTGGTACTTGGTTTCCTTTCTACCCCAAGCCGCTTCTCCTATACAGCCCCCTTCACTTGAACTCCCCATCCAAAAGATTCATTTCTGACCCTTGACAGGTAGAAATGCATTCCAGAGAGTGAAATATACACCTAATGAAGGGGATTTTTCGACAGTCTCCTCTGACACAGGAAGATACTCTCATAAAAAACGTAATGCAAAAGGGGGCAAAAAGGGTGTTGGAATTTTGTCAATGGAAGATGATGGAATTGTCAATTTTTGTATCTCTGTCGAAGTTGGCTTTTGCCATCAGAAAAGCAGCAAGGTGTTCTGGTTCTTTTCACATTCATTTGGAGCATTTCTATTCCACCTATAGGCTGTTACACAGTATCAAGTGGAAAGGCATGGAGGTAGCCATGACGAGAGAGTGAAATATACACCTAATGAAGGGGATTTTTCAACAGTCTCCTCTGACACAGGAAGATACTCTCGTAAAAAACGAATGCTAAAGAGGGCAAAAAGGGTGTTGGAATTTTGTCAATGGAAGATATGGAATTCTCAATTTTTGTATCTCTGTCGAAGTTGGCTTTTGCCATCAGAAAAGCAGCAAGGTGTTCTGGTTCTTTTCACATTCATTTGGAGCATTTCTATTCCACCTATAGGCTGTTACAGAGTGCCAAGTGGAAAGGCATGGAGGTAGCCATGGAAAAGCCTACCACTGGTGGACCCTTTGGTCAATAACAATAGAGACTTCATTACCACCATGGAGTGTATTTTCTTATGCATGGACATGAGGGACGCACTCAATTGGATAGGCAACAGCCTTGAAAAATGAGAATGATGCCAAAAGGAACTCAATGGATGAAAAAAGCTTCATGCATTGAGGCTTGCACCCAGAGTGGAGCTATTGTTGGGACAGATTTTAATGTTTTGGGAGCGCTCAAATATGAAAATGTAGCCTTGGAAATGACTTGGAAGAGCTCAAAACGGACAAATCTTTGAAGACTCCCAGAAATAGGGGCAAAAATTGGGACTACCATGGAAGCTCATGCCAAGGATGCTCAATTATGGATGGAAGTATTAAAAGGACACAAACTTGAGAAAGTCATTTAGGAGACTCCATGAGAAGAGTAGGAGCTATTGTTGGGACAATATCTCGCCTTGGCATGGCAAGCATGCCAAGGCGAGATAGGAGGTCCTCATGAAGAGGGCAAGTTGGAATGGGATTCCAATCTTTATCAATGAAAATCTCACATTTGTGTAAATTGAGCAATGAAAGGAGGTTCTCAAGGGGGTGATGGAGGCAAGGAAAAAGGGCAAATAGGCAATGCATAGGGATGGTACAATCATTATTAAAGAACAATGATTCCCATCCCATACCAAATAGGGGTGGGGCCACTAGTGGGACGTCTTTTGTGTTATGGAAGAATAGAATATGTGAAGCCCTAAGTATGGGTTGCTTGTGTTCATGGAACATTAAGGAACAACTCTAATATGATAATAACTTTTGCTGCATTTGTAATATAAAATCTTTACGTAGGATGTTGAAAAGTAATATTCTAGCTCTTCAGTCAGTGTCATGCAAATGCTCTCTTATAATGGTATTGAGATAAATTCTCTTGGGAATGCTTGAAGTAGTTACATTCAAAAGTGGTCAAACCAAATTTAATGTTAGCTTGCATCCCTTTTTGTACCCACTGGACATTGCACTGGCCTTGGTGGAGCAGAGTCCTATTTCCCTTGGAGAGCCTCGAGAGGATAGGGCATATCGTCCTTCCTAGCAATAGTAGGAGTCACAAACCCCTTCGGGGTAGTCTTGGTGGGGGCATGGACTAGATGGAGACGAAGAAGCCTAGCAGGAAGGCCATGAAAAATTGCAGGCGACGAGCTAGCTCAAACAACGGGCAGTTGTAGTAGCCTCCTTGCTTCAGTGGGAGCGGATAGACCCTCCTCGGGATGTCCCCAGAGTCATGAGGGCGAAAAGTTCCAGGTCTCAAGGGAAGCCTTAGTCTGAATTCTCCCTGCCCCCCCCCGGTTCTCTCTCTTCTCTGCCCCTCTTCTTCCTCGGCCCTCTCCCTCTTGCTGCAGTCACTCTGACCACCCACACCTTGCCCCCCCTCGCTTTCTCTACAAGGGTTGCCCTGTCTTCCTTGTCTCACCCTCCTTAGTCTCATCCTCATACACCTAAGCTTTCAGGCAAAGGCTAGACTAAGACTTCCTTTTCTCAGCGCTAGGCCTCTCCTTCGCATTCACAGCTTGTCCCTCGCGTGGTATAGGGACATAGCTCCTTTGGAACAATTGGAGACAATTGATCCTTTTTTCCCAGCTTTTAGGTTTAAAGCCTTGTACAAGGCAGCCCCTTGTGTGGGAGTTCTAGAGGGTGTGACCCTAGAACTACCTCGTCGTCCCGGATGATTTTCCCCGATGGATTCGTAGGGTTTTGGCTATGTATGCAGGGAGTGCAAACCAGATGCTTATCAGTGGGGACGTGGGGGAGATCTTCTGCCTTTCTCGCTTGGTTCATAAGGGTTGCCCCCTCGCTCCTTTCCTTTTTCTCTTCGTAGTAGCCGAGGCTTGTGGCTATCTTATACGCTCTCATGCAAGAGGTCTCTCGTGGAGACGGCCTTCATTTCACCAAGAGGAGCTTCTAGATGCAGAGTTCGCTGATGATACGACGCTCTTTGGGGAGGGCACTGTAAAGAGCTTGGGAGGGGGTTTGGCGGGCCCTAGAGCCTTTGTTGACAGCCATTGAGCATGTTAACGAATCTGGCAAATGGCTCAGTTTCGAAGTAGTCGTCGGGATTGCCCAAATTGGTAAGGATAACATGATCCATGGATCTTGTATATGGATAGCATAAGAGCCATTGGAGACAAAGGAAAGGTTGAGAGAATTATCATATGCCTTGGCGCAACATGGGCCCAAGTGGTTAAAACAAGAGAGAGAGAGAGAGAGAGAGAGAGAGAGAGAGAAGGAATAGGGCTGGCCCTCCCTTCAAAAGGTGACTTGTATAAAAGGCCAAGTGGTTGAATTTGGTCTTCATTGTGTAGTTGCAACAATTCGAATACAAGCTCTCATTCTCTCAATGCTTGTTCATGAGTATGGTTGCTTGCTTTCTTGGTGTGTTGCCTTGTGATTGCCACTCATCCCCTTACACTTCCCCTCTTCTCTCCCACTCCCTCCCCTCTCTTCCATTTCCCTCTCCCTCCCTGTTCCTCTCGTGGAATCACTTGTACACATTATGGTAGGCACTTGCATGACACAAGTGTAGGCTTTTGCATCTCAAATCTCCCACAAGGAGTAGCTCGGGAGTGGAGACTCTGACGGCATCCCTCCAAGATCCCCACGACACGTGTGTTATCGCAGGATTACACATCTTTGGTGTCGTTGTCAGGGAGTTAGAGGTATGCTGTTGTAATGCATTTGCTTTGTTTGTGGAGATTAGGAGTGAGTTTTGAGCAGAAAAGAATGGAGAAAGTGTGAGTTTAGACTAGAGAAAGCTTGCTTTTTCATTTGTGTCCGTAAAGCCATTTTCATGCAATTGAGCTCGTTTTTAATTATTTTTTATGTTTGGTTGTACAAGAAGGTAGCTAGTGTGATTGCTAAGCTTGTTGTATTGTCAAATTCAACTGAAAAACACGAAAAACGAAGAGTTGAGCCAAATTTTGAAGTGGTTTTGGTATGTGAGAGTCCAACTTGTGAAAATCACTCATTTGAGTAGAAAAAGTTATTGTTTTTGGGCGTTTTTTGTTTGATATAGGTAGTTTAGGTAGTTTGTAACACCCTCATGCACACAAACTTGGAACAGAACTTGAAAATACACCAGGAATCATCAAAAAGAGTCAGTGACACTGTGTTCCTAGACAATTCCTAACCCATCGACCCGACGCCTTAGGCTAGCTATCTCGTCAGTCGGTGCCATAAGCCCTTAACCCGTCAACTGACACATGTCAATAACCTAACCAACCACCTTAATTAAAGATTTGTCAGGGGTTGGTAAGCCAGCTATCCCGTCGATCTGACAGGTGTTGACTCGGTGCCATAAGGCTAAACCACTGAATCGGAGGCATAACCATGTAGCCCGTCAACTGGTGCCTTCTTGGTATCCCTTCGAGGTAAGCTAGCTCGCTAGTTATCAACCCACTACCCGGTGCCATTCGTCTATCTCGCCGCTTTGTAGTATCCCACCGTCCGATGCTAAAGCTATTCTGTTGACTCGGTGGCATAACACTTTGGCCCATCCTACTGACACGTGTCATTTATCATCCCGTTCAATCGATGCCATAAGGTTAACCCTCTAACCTAGCAGCATATGGCTAATCCTCCAACCGGAGGGATAGCTTTGGGAACAGGTTTCTTGATAGAAAATACAGAACTGGAATTGAGGCAGGGTTCAGGGACCTCACATGCACTTGAGGTGCCGCAGAATTGTGTCCAGGGAGCCTGAGCTCGAGGACAACATTTTGAATTACACGTCGCCCACCTCTCGCCCTAGTTTTGGTTAAGCTTCAACAGGGAATTCAGTTCCCAGCTCACATTCAGTATTAGGTTCCCTGCGTAGTGAACCCTCTAGTTCAGATGAGACCAAGAGCTTGAATGAGGAAATGCAAGAACCAGCTGGCTTGAGAGCCTCCGAAGCCCCTCACATAAGCACAGCTCCACCTCAATCTCCTGCTCCTTCCGTAGCCTCCCCATTAAGGGGAACTATATCCAACATGTTTGGACGATTAGGACGAATGGATTCAATGGAAATGGAGAACCCTTTTGCCAGTATGCCCACGAAAAGGGAAGGTCATTGAGACGACAACCAGTCTTTATACCACAGGCAAGGACTGATGCCGTTTTTGTGGACTCAGGACCATGGTCTTCACTAGGCACCCTGACCCAAAGCTCATGGAAGACGAGGACCCGTGGATGAGCGACTTTGCTAGACAAAACTCTGGGCTTGGAAACTCATGGAACTTCCAAGAGGGACCCCCTTATGGGCCCCCGACCTTCCAAGTGCCCCCAACATTCACCGCTAGGTCACCTACGTACCTTTCTAGGTCCCATCTTAGAGACCAATGTAAGGGGCACCCATGCATATGCCTAGTGACCTGCTCCCTTAAGGGATACGACAGTTTCACCCCACAGTTGTTTAGGGGGACAGGATTCACAGCCCCAACGTTGGTATCGGCAAACCAATGGACCCTGTACCTGGGTAGGGCATAAGGCCGCCTATACATCCTATTAGGCCCACAATAATGCAACCTCCTCTTTCATCCCAAACATTGCTATCAGATGAGGTGATGTGTATCCTAGTGCATGCACTAGGAAAGGGGGGCGCTCCACCTCCGGCTGTATCCTATTTCTAGTAGGGAACACGAACCCTTCTAGGAGTTGACTCATAGCTATCTCCAAGTTGATAACTAAATTCATCGGAGAAGGAGATCCGGTCTCCCAGGTGGAGCGGTTTGAGCAAATATGCAAAGCATTTGGTGCTCCCAAAGATCTAGAAATGGTTAATGCCTTCGGCCTCACCCTAGATGGTAAGGCAGGCCAATGGTATAGGGCCCTCAGTCCTGTGGAGAAAGTCAATTGGGAGGTGTTGCAAAAATCCTTCATCGTAGGGTTTGCTCCCAGTGGCCACAAGTGGAGCCCGATCAATCAGTTATATGAGGTGAAAAAGAATAAGAATGTGTCCCTTCGGGACTACATTGCTAGGATCAAACACCTCCATTCTCGCTACAAACCGCTTGAGAGGATGAGCGATGAGCGACTATTGCCACGCTTCCTCATTGGATTGGCTGATCCAAAACTGCTTGATCATTCAATGGTCATGAACCCAATCTCTTTCGAACTTTGTAACAAGGTAGCCATCCACAGAATCAATAATATGATGGATAAGGACACCAAGGACAAAGTTACAACCCCACCTGAAGTATCAAAGGTCCTAAGGTCTTCCAGTACAAAGCCTACCAAGGAAGAGAATAAGGGGCCTAAGGGCTTAGATATGGGAGAGTTGGCCTCTAATTTACTAAATTAGTTGGGTCAATAGTAGAGGGTAGGAACGTCCAAGGAACCACCAAGAAACCCCTACCTATTCCCTAGAGGGGATAATGTTTGGTGTAGGATATGCAATGACAACCATCCCTCAAATGAGTGCCCTTGCCTCAGGGCAAGGTTAGCACTCTATTGTGCACAGTGCGTTAGTAGATGGGGGAACCACAGGACCTCCCAGTGCCAGTTTTCAAAGGTTCTCCCCCAACCAGTCTACCAACCAAGGCCCCAATTGGCCTTAACAGCACCACCCAACCCGATGAATGTGCAGGGAGTCCCTCTTGCCAATCAAGGACAATATAGGGCACAACATGCTCCATTATTGCCACTCGTACTAGGCCCTTAACCACCCCCACCTCGCATAATGCCGGTCAATCAAGTATTGGTGGAGGTATTACCTAGTGATTGGGAGGAGCGAGAGCATGATCACGGCCACCTCGATTACCACCCTTACGAGGAAGGAAGTGGCATCATAAGCCACTACTTTTTATGAGGACCAGCATGCTTTAAATGCCAAGGGCCACACTTTTTAAAGAGTTGTCCTTACAGGGATCTCACCCCAGTGGTACCTTCCTCAATCAGGTTCACGTCCTTGTGTGCTAGATGTAGAGTGGAGCATTTATTTAAGGATTGTCTCCTAAGGAGGACAGTGACTTCAACCACCCCACCCAAGAGCACTAACATCAATTTGCTAAGCATAGAACAAGGTCAAGTAGCCCTTGAAGGTCATCATGAGGATGCAGGCAAAGGCCCTAGGCAAGGAGATGAAGAAGCACACAAGGGCGGGCAAGGCTTCCACGCCTCAACTTCCCGAGGCAAATCGGTCCATGCAGGTCAAGCCTAAGAACGTCACCAGGGTTGGCAAAGAAATTAATCAAGTGCTCATCCAGGATGAGGAGACAGCCACCCTAGCCACCTCCTCTACATCCGGACGAGCCCCTTCTCTAGATGATCCCACTGTGCCCCCATATCTTGAGGTAAAAAAACCAGTTTGGCCTCACTTCCACACCTTTTCATAGGGGAACTTATCCAGACCCGATCTTAGAGAAACAACGCTTAATAGGCTCCTAGAACTTGGTATGGGAATGCCAAGAGAAATTTGAGGATAGACTCAAGGTCAACAAAGGGTCAGAGACCGTCCACCATGACTACCTAACAGTTCATAGGGGAGCAAAGGCACTTCGAGTGCCAAAACGAGTGAAAGAAGAGGAACCACCCAGCTTTGATAACTCAGAGGGTCCCGACCTGATGCAATGGATGTTTCATGAGGACCTAGTGTTGCAAAACTTGAGAGAGGAAGAAGACCTAATCCTCTATAGATTTGAGGAGCCACTATCTACGAGAACCCTCCTAGGAACCATGTGATATTGTCGAGTTCGCGGCCTTCCTCTCCATAGAGGTCAAGATGCCGATTGCATCCTTGCTACGAGGGAATCCTATCCTTTGGAGAGACCACTCAAAATGGATGAATGGGCAATTCCTAGCATAAGAGCCTCCCATTTTGGAAGAAAACCAACTGCAAGAAGAGGGCTAGAACCTACCTAAGGTTCCCATCATTAAATTAGGCCAATACTTTGAAGGTGATGACACCAATGCGATTATCCCCATAACCTACCAGAACCAAAAGGTTGAAGCCATCCTGGATGGGGGAGCAGGCGTAAGTGTATGCACCAAAGAATGCTGGGAAACATCGGGAAAACCTTCTCTCGAGTGAACCCATCTGGTAGTGAAACTAGTTGATGGTGGAACTACTGAACCCCTAGGACTTCTCATGGGTATTAACATCAAGATGTTTGGCTTCACATACCCCGTTTGGTTTGTGGTAATGGACTCCACTCAGCAGCTTAGATATGAAGTAATCCTGGGTAGGCCATTCCTATGAATGTTGGGATTGGTACACGATTGGTGCACAAACAACATGAGGAGCAAATCATGCAAGTGGGCCTACACACCTACAGGGCCCACCCACTATCAGGGCACCTATTTGCTATAAAACCCAACACAATGGACAGGACAACATCCTTGAATCTATTTGAAGCTTGTGAGAAGGAGTGTGACGGGAAAGAGGTAGATGAGTTTTTGTATGCCCCTCTCCCCAAGCTCGAGCTCTCCAAGAACTGGATGCACATTCTAGTGACTATTGACATCCCATAAAGAATAGGGTTCAAAATAATGACCCTCAAATGTGAAGAATTGAAGGCAATAGTACCCCTCCGTATGCTTAACATGCTTAAACCCCGTAAGGTGAGCAAGGGGGAAGTTAAAGTCAAGTTGGACCTCCATTGGTTGACATGCGTAGGAGCAACCACTACCCACCATGAGTTCTCCTCCAATTGGAGATTTTGTTTTTAGATATACATCCTTCATCTTATGAGCAGTGGCAACCTACCAAATGCATTTTAGGATTCATGGATGTGTTACATGGGTCCATAGGAGAATTGCAATATCAAGGTAGATCGGCAACACAGTTAGTTCAGTCAGGAGTCTTTTTCTATGATCATTTTTGCCAACTATTGGATAAAACCAACACACATGGTGTGTTGAAGAAACTAGCTCTCCTAGCATGGAATATAATTGATTGGCCAATTCCTGATGATACTGTAACAGCGTCATATTGAGCCAGGTTGTTTTTAGAAGTACAACGATCCTTACGGATAGGGATGTAAGTTCACTTATAGATCGATCTCGCGATGAGTATGTGTAACTAAAATAGAAGTAGAAGCATCCTTTTGATGGCAAATGTATTATAACTAAACTCCAATGTTGACTTCATTTGACAATTCTGTAAAGATTAGAATTTGTGGATTGAAAAAGATCCCGATTGAGTAGGGTTACTGCTCCAGTGGGCTCTATAATGGCCCTGGAAGAGCTCCCTTTAGATCCAAAAGCTTGAAAGCCTCTACCAAGGGCAAAGAGAAGTTAACCCCCAAAGTGGAGGAAGAGGAGGACCTACAACAATTCCCCCCCCATTATAAGGCCTACATGTTAGAGGATCGTAAAGTCCTATACGAGTAGGCCAAGAGAACCCGGGAAGAAGATTGTTTCCAAGGGTATGATGGCCCGCCAAAGTTAAGGAAGTGAACCTAGCACTAGAAGGGGCTGAGCCATAACTGGTATACATAGCAGACAACCTCACCCCCAATGAAGAGCAAGCCTTAATTGTTCTCCTTCAAGAGTACAAGGATTGCATGGCCTGGAAGTACACAGACATGAAGGGTGTGCCTGCAGAAGTCGTGTAGCACACTATACCCATGGTAGATGATATTAGGCCAGTGCAACAACGTCCCTATCCTATGAATCCCAAATACGCACTTATAGTGAGGGAGGAAATACAAAAACTCATAGATGCGGGATTTATCTATGAGGGCGCGATCACTACCCATTGCCATTCACGAGATATGTTCTAAAAAGAGTGGTCATCGAGAAGGAAGCTTACAGCTTCTTAGATGTTTTCTCAAGGTACAACCAGGTATCCATCGCCTTGGAAGATCAGCACAAAACCACTTTTGCAAGTGAATGGGGTGTGTTTGCATCCAAGGTGGTGCTGTTTGAATTCACCAACGCACTCGCCACATTTTGGCGAATGGCTGATGATCACCGCTTTCAAGGAATACCTAAGGGACTCCGTGGAAGTCTTCTTAGATGAATGGGATAATCATCTAAAATACATGGAGTTAATCTTTAAGAGGTGTATATTGTATAGGATATCCCACAATCCTCTCAAGTGTCAATTTTGGGTCAAACACGAAGTCATTCTTGGCCACATAGTGTCCAAGAATGGGATCTCCATGGATTACAATAAGATCAAGATCATTCAAGAGCTACCCCCACTAACGAATTCCAAGGGGGTGTAGTGGTTTACAGGCCATACGGATTACTATCGAAGATTCATCCTGTTCTATGCAGACATAGCCCAGCCATTATATAAGCTCCTGATAGTCTTTGAGTGGACCAAGGAGTGTCATAAGTCCTTCAAATCCCTCAAGCTAGCTCTGGCTATAGCATTGATATTACGAGCCATAGACTAGAATCTAATATTCCACATCGACATGGATGCCTCAAACTTTGCCATAGGGTGCATGTTAGCTTAGCCAGGGGAGTATAACTTGGACTACTCCATGTACTTTGCTAGCCGGCAATTAAACGATGGCAAGGTTAATTACACTACAATAGAGAGGGAGTTCTAGCCATGGTTTATGTAGTTAAGAAGTTTAGGCATTACTTGTGAGCCTACAAGTTTGTCCTTTTTGTCTATCATTAGACACTACTATACCTGGTTCATAATCCATGCATGACGGGACGCATTAACAAGGTGGATGTTAATCCTCCTAGAGTTCGACTTCATAGTCGTGGTGCGTGAAGGAAAGACCCACGTCCTAGCCAATGACCTCTCAAGGATCCCCAATGTAGAACCTCCAATGGGAGTCGAGGATGACCTCTGAGATGCCCCCTTATTTCTCATTGACATAACTCCAGAATGGGCGGCTGAAATAGGCCATTACTTGGCAAACAAGTTACCTATCGATAAAGTCCTAAAAAAGGATAGGGCCGCAAACTCATTAAAGTCGCAAGCCAACTCTGTCGCATTGGAAAAAATGGCATTATGCGTAGGGGCTTGTGCAAACATGAGTATGTGGACGTGCTCCAGGAAGCACATTTGAGAATAGCGAGCAGCCACTTCATCGTCGCAAACATTACAACACATAAGGTGCTACAAGTAGGCCTTTGGTGGCCAACCCTCTTTGGGGATGGAACTAAATTTATCAAATGATGCGATCCCAGCCAAAGAGTGAAAATCCCCCGTAAGGCGGATATGATGACCCTAATGGGAATAATAATAGATCATCCTTTTGAGAAATGGGGCATTTTTTTTTTTGGTCCTATAAGCCTAGCAGCTAGGGAAACAGGAGCCAGATATGTCATTGTGGCCACCAATTATTTCTCCAAATGGGTGGAGATCCGGAGCTACAAGGAAAGCTGATGCAAGATCCACAGCTAACAAGATTAATGTACTTGATTGACATGGATATATGCTATCAAATCCTATTCGTTAAAATCTCAAGAAAAATGATTTTCTCAAATTAAAGTATGATGACAATTAGACTATATATCAATTAAATCCTATGTATGTGTCATATAGTTTAATTGCCATCATACTTTAATTCAAGAAAATGTGTTTTTTTCATACATATGCACACAGGTATCTCTTGTGTGTGTGTGCGCACGCGCATGCATGCACAAATGTGTATGCACATGCATCCATGTGTGTGGGGGGGGAGTGAGACTAAAATGCATTTTTGACTATTTTATTTGGAAAAATATGTGTTTATATAAGAAGGTACACGATTTTAGAAAAAACTTATATTTTATAAAACTAAATTGCATCACATCGCCAAGCCATATGCATAATCTATTTGAAATAAAACAACTTTACCATGAAGGAAGTGGAAAAAGAATAAGAAGCAGGCTTACTTGGGGCCCAATTGTAACCCTAATGTTGAAGAAGCATGCTGCTACTACTTGCACACACCTCCACAAGTTTTGAAATGTGAAATTGAAGGTCTCTAAACTCGAATGATCTTGTTGAGCAATCATCACCTTCACTGCTTTAGTGTAGCTTCAATTGAGAATGTACATTGCTATGTTACATGCTTCACCCTAGAAAGTGTTTAATAGGTACTCTCCTTTGAGCATACTCCTCGCCATTTTGCAGATGACACAAATTTTTTATTTTGCTACTCCATTCTACTGTTCCATCCTCTTGCAATAACTTGAGAATTCTCCACCGCGGTCCAATTTGAACAGCTTCAAATTCTTGCATGATTCTTTCTCTTCCATTGTATGCCATTCTTTGAATTTCCAAATGGCTCATCCTTATTCTTCCAAAAATATATCCAAGTCTTTTTACTCTAGTCATTGACTAGCATCATGAAGTAGAAAGAACCATCCAAAAATTTTGTATTCTTCTTGCAGTAGAGTCCATGTGGACAAATTATAGAGGACAACGATGTAGAGATGGTTGCCAATGATTCTTTCCCCATCATACACATTTGTAAAATTAATATTGGTAGGTTTGCCACCATCGTACTTTTTTGCATCTCTTTTAATGCAAGAAGGTTTAGAAGACCATATCTTTCATGAAATAGCTTAGTTGTGCCCAAATCTGCATGAGGATTGTAATCCAAAAGCTCATGGATATTGGTGACCCTTCCAATTACTATGCCATTGTCATCCAAGTTTTTTGCACCATTCTTATCAAAGTGAACTTTGAGTTCATGCGATCACGAATAGCCACAATGGATCAGAAGTTCCTCTTGATGTCTGGTACATACAAGACATATGGGTCAACAGCCTGCAATGAATTTTGAATTATTACCAAGATGTTATTTCTCATAGGCTATTGGGCAATGTAACAATTTTTATGACTAGTCATGTGTTAAGAATCTCCATTATCAATGATCCATGTCTTGTTGATATTAGGTAAATGGATTGCCTTCATATGGATTCTTGTATAGATATGATATAGCTCCAACTTAGCTTGAGCACCATTAGTCAACTCCTTGGGCAACTTTAGCATCTTATCTATAGCCTTCTTCTACACTCATTTTGAATGTGGATGCTTTTGTTGCAATAGAACGCTTTATCTTTCTCTTACTCTTATTATTTGAAGAGGATAGGGGACTAAATTCTTTACCATTTTCTCTCATTGAGCCTAGGGAGAAAGCTCCCTAACTATCCTTTTGATGTATGTCCTCCTCAAGAAGCTTGGTAATAAACACCTCAAAGGTGAGTGGAGCTATTGCATATTCAATGCCATGGTGAGGATTTCATACTTGGGGGCAAGAATACAGATGTACGTTCATGCAAGGTCTTCACTAGTGATTGAAATTCTGATTGTGGACATCTAATCTCGTAGGTTCTTCACCCTTGTGATGAATTGCTCTGCTACTTCAAAATTTGTAAGTTTCTTTGATGCAATTTGATATTAAATTCTAGATCCTTGTTTGATTCATAGTTTCACATAGGTTCCTAAGGTCCATCCATGCCTATACTACTATAGAGGCATGTTGAATAAGGTTTATAACAAAATCATTTGACACTAGTTAAAGCAAGACATAACTATTACAATCCTTCTCCTCCATGCCCAGATCTCAGTAGTTGTTGTTATTACTATTGTCCTTATTGCATTGAAGAGATCCAATCTTATCATTGGAATCACTTCCACTCTAGTTGCTCTCTTGTAGCTCATAAAAGCTCAAACTAGCATTCATTTTGAACTTTTAGAGGGTGTAATTCATCCCGTCCATCTTTCCTTCAAAAGCCAAATAGTGGGGGTTGCACCCTTGCCAATTGTGAGTTGAGCATTTCCACAAATTTGCTCACAAAAAGAAAAGAACTACTAACACTTCTTGTCTAGAGCCAAAGCTTTGATGCCATGTAAAAAAATATAACTTATGCATGTAACAAAGATAACTAGATCTTTGTAACACAGAGAGAGAGAGAGAGAGAGAGAGAGAGAGAGAGAGAGAGAGAGAGAGAATAAAATTGTATTACTACAAATTGTTATATAATAGGGGGTAGTTGCCCAGTCATGTGCCTTCGTGAGGAAGCTTTGATGGTGTGCTACAAACATAGAGGATGGAGGCTATATGAAGGGTGGTAGAAAGTGTATTGATGGGTTACATGGTCTAGCATTTTATACGCTCTATTTGAGTCAATGGTGTGTGGCCTAACATAAACCACTGCCTGCTATCCCATTAGCCCCTTTGGACCCCTCCACCACCCACTATCAAGCCACATTGAACCTCCATTTAGTGTTTAAACTGGGGCCTACTAGGAACCTTCACTACTTAGTGCCTTCTTTTCATAAAGGGGCTTACAAACCAGAGGCATTCAATACCAACATAGTTACATGAGAGTGGAGCATTGATTTCTAACACCCACTATCTTAGTACTGGAGGTAGTGGCTTCTTTAATTTAAGCTATCTTTACATTGACAAATTGTTGTTAAATATGTAGATCCTCTTTTGCATGTACTACCCATCCTTTTTACTATTCATCTTGGTGACCTCTCGTGAAAGCTTGCAAGGCTCCCACCGTGTTGACACCCATGATATTATTTTGGTGTACTATCATTATAGTTATCCATTTTTCTTTACTTTTGCCATACAAAAATTGTAGACCTGTTCTACTCAATGTAAATAATCCAATACTTCATGCCCTATTCCAAGCATGCCGTAAGCTTTTTATTATTAACCTACAATAACTTATTACAAAGCAACCAAATGACTTTTTAAAAACGGTGCTTTCAATTTGGATCTTAATGTCTCAAGCTATTAAATCTTGTTTCGTGTGCAAGATCATAATGTATTTTGTCCTTGATGTGTTGTTTGTATTATTCATCTATATACAATATAAGGAAGTTGGAAACCCACACAAGGACTTAACATATAGCTAGAAGGGGGAGGAGACTAGTGAGAGACTCTGAGAATGGAAAATAGGGCATTGGCGTAGAACATGAGATCCTCATTCTTCACCCTCACATGTTCCAAATAAGGAAAATGAAGTAAAGAGAGGGGGGCTAACACAAGACCTTTGCCCATTCACTCACACCTACTAGGTTGAGCCATAAAAGCTCTGGTACCATGCTGAAGAGAACACATAGCTCTACACACAAAGTGAAGAGGAAGGAAGATACACAAGGTTGTGTTGGCTATACAAAGTTTACATTCTTATTTACTAATAAAAAGGAAGATGATACAAAAAATATTGAATCTTAATGTGGATGTCCCTAGTTGCATAAGGAGGAATATTCACACTATGACCTAGGTCCTTGTTACAGTTCTCCATATTCTAAACCATCTTCCCCATATATACATGATGTACACGTATATCTTAGCATATGTACATGGTTGATTACCATGCCGATGACCCATACTTCAACAATATTTACTTATGGTATTCCTAGATATTGTCATGTAAATCATTGTAAGATAGAGTCACAACCTTGTAATATTATTAGGACACGATTAAAATCCGAGAGTTAGTAGGAATAAGCTAAAAAGGTTGTCTATTATCCCATGGGATAGGAATAATGTCCTAATAATGTGCACCTTTGTTTAGTTTCAAGTTTATTTGAGTTTTTATTATCAAAGACAAAGGGTTCTTTGTGATCCTGGGAGGGTTGAAAAGAAACCTTCGTTCCCCATATTCCATGTTAATGAGGTAATGGATCAATTCGAGATATCTAAACTCTTGGGTGGTTTTTTAAAGCCTATAAAAGGACTTAGTGGCCTAGTGGCGCCTTCACAAAGGCTAGAAGCAAGCCAAAGTAGCTTGAAAACTAGTAGTAAATCGGCACCAATGACAACAATAAAGAAGAATTGGGCTTATGAAGAGTTGCTTAAATAAGCCAAAGAGCTCTTAAAATCTCATTTAGAGTTCAAAAGGGCCACAATGACCAATTCAAGATGAATGCATGAAGTTTGAAGGTGGATTCATGATGACCTACAACAAAGCTTGAATGGAGGTGTGGTCATGCAAGAGCTATGAAGGAATTTTGAGGAGTTGAAGCTCAAGGAAGCACTCAACTAGCCTTTACAAATCAGAGAAGAGGTTTGTGAAGCCTATGATGACCTAAATTTTAGAGGCAAAAATGCTAAATAAGATATTGATACATAAAAACAAGAAGCTCAACCTGCCAGATGTCTTTCAAGTGCATGAGCATAACTAGCAAGATGATGTCTACCAAAGAGGCACCATGACTGATGCCTTGCTAATGTATACAATCTCAAGGGCAAGTTAATTCCATTGGATAGCATTATACTCATCTTAATGTGATAGAAATGTACATCCTTGGTCATCGTATTGCCAAACATTTCAAATGTGGTGACAGCATCCCCAATATACAAGAGGAAGGTTCAAATTAACCCAATTATAGAATGCCATTATCATCCTACATAGGATGACTTATTATGGTAGCTATGCATCCAATGACCAATACTTTATATAATGCAATTTGCCTATGGTGTTCCTTGAAAGAAATCAAATGATAGAAATAGGATGACGCAAATGTACAAGTCAACTTCCCATTTTTTGACAAGTTGTAACAAGTAACATCCTTAGTGGTACTTGCCAAGATAAACCAATACACTCGAGATTTCACAAGAGTCCCTGATGCTACCATCCTTTTTTCTTTTTTTTGATGCTACCATCCTAACCATTATGCAAATTTTTTGGATATTATCATTATTTTCCAATTATATACCAACACGAATGAGATTGCAATATCCATATCAAGCTACTGATCAAAGTTGTTGATCTCAAATAGATAGGGTGATTGTACCACCACATATGCAATTTCAATGCACATTGGATTATCACTTTTTAGGACGTGTTTGAGAGAAGATTTTGGATGCTTCCATCCTTTTTCCCACATTGGACATGTTTCAATATTTTGGAGACACATTCAAGACAAGATTTTGGATACCATTCCATCCTTTTTGCCACATTGGACACAACCCCCTTGCCTATGGCACTCTCATTTCGTAGATGGAAGATGAAAACTTCTTGATTGATCCTAGTTGCTTCAATGGACTAGGTCAAAATCATGAAGGGGGGCATGTTAATTGCATGGTGCTTGGTTGACTCAGATTCCACTTTTGCCTTTTTGTAAATAGTGCACCTTTTATAAATATACTTCTTTTGAATTGTTGCAACTACTTCCACTATTGTAATTGGTTAGCATTAAGGCACTAGATCACATTTGTTTAATTGAGCAACAAAAGCTTTAAAGTAAAAGGATGGTAAAATCTCCCATCACCAGGTCTTAAATAGAAGCCAATTTCCTAAGCAATGTAGGTAAGATGGTTAGAGGTGCTAGAATAAGTTGGCTAGTAATCTTGGACCACCAAAAGATAGTGAAACATGTTCATAGGTTAAAATCTCCCAAAGGGCCATGAGCCTAATTCAAAATGTCTAGCTCAAAAATGTCAAAGCCCATGCCAAAAAGACAAAATGTCAAAACCCAAGCCCCAAATGTCAAAATATCAAAACCCAAGCCCAAAATGTCAAAATTCCATCCCAAGGGAAAATCAAAATCATAATCAGACATGCTAATATTACCTTGAAACTACATGTCACGCATGAAGCTACCCAATTTCACGTATTAAACTATCAAATTTCTTTATATTGGAGGCTAGAGCATCTTTTGTAGGCTCACTTTAACTAGGTTTTGTCAAAATTTCTTCAAATTTCTTGCCACTATAAACATTGCCTCACACACTGCCATACATTCTAGTGGTCATCTTTCTATTTCAATTTGCTACTAGCATGTTTGATATTGAGTGTACACTCTCTAACCCTGCCACTTGACAGACACCTACCAGAGAGAGAGAGAGAGAGGACTCACAATGATTTCATCCTATGCCTCCCATTCTAAAGACCCCATCACCTTAGTTCAAAGAGCATTCAATTAACCATTGATAGGATTACCCCTTAGTTGGGATTGGGTTGTTTCTCTTGGAGGATAGGTGGTCCACTCCAAATACAAACTTTGACTAGGGATCAACTTCATAGTGACCTATTATACATGTGAATTATACACAACATTCAAAGATCCTTATGGCCTTATGTCCTCAACCACATGGATTGGATTGGACTTAGGTAGTTAGCTCTTGCACTTCCATGTTGGGTCACCTTGTACCAGGCCATTCATTTTGTAGCTCATTACACCATGACCCATTCCTTGACAAGGATCTTAGATAATCAAATGGGTGACTTTATGATCCTTCTACAATCATGATCAAAATAATGGGGAAACTCCAAATGTATTGCCACCCATGAGGAAATCTTTCCATAGCCCTACTCATGAAGTAGCCATAAATACTACACTGCCTAGCAAGTGAATGATGTGGAAGACAATCCAAATGCTCATTTCAATGTACCACCACTACACAAGCTCTTCTCTACCAATTCTTGGTTGGGGTGTCATCTTTTCAAGTGCAACTCCATATGACACATCCTGAATGGGATAAAGCACTACAAGACAAGGCAATGCTCAAGATACTTGGCACCAAGTGTCTATACATGGTCAAGGAAACACAGACAAAGCTACAAGAAGCTAATTAGAATAATGATATGCAATATTTTTTATATGAGTTCAATGATACTAGCGTGCAAGCCATAGTAGGACACCTTTGAATAGGCACAACTTGATTTGGTAACAAGCCAAAGCCAATCTACAAGGGAGACACTATGTAGATCAAATTCATCAAATGTAGCAAGAAATGAATGGACAAAGGTGCATTCAAGTGCACTTCTATAGCTCCAAGGAGGATACACATCCAAATGAAGGATGAGAGTATGAGCTGAACTTCCTAATGAATGTTGTAGTAAGATTGGATGACCTTCCATTTCCCCATCCAAACCTTACTCCCACCATTTAGGTCCCAACCACTTTATTCACCTCCTTGACAAAACTAGTACTTACTCTCACCCCACCATTGCCATGACCTTCTTCCCTGACTCACTCTCCCTCACTAATGCCACCCTTACTTTTAACCTTCCCCATGCATTTGTTAGTTTTGAACCTTTCACTAAAGAAGCACACTCGCCACCAGCGAAAGATGGACAAGGGCTTGTTCCCATGCACGAGGTGCTAGGAAAATCATCCTACAATGGCATGGTCCAAGGAGGCCATAGGAGTCTCTTCAAAGCCCTCTTGGTCCCCAAACAAGCTTCTTGGAATGTCCTCAATGTCAAAGCTAGGAAAATCTTCCAAGCTACGATACAAGCAAACGTAAGAGGTGGAGAACAATAGGGACACCCATTAGAGGGTGATGAAACTACTTGACGAGATGGCGGACTCCTTTCAGGTAAACTCCCATGTGTGGAAGTGCACAATGGTCTATCAAATGAAATGATGAAATGGCTGAGTGCATGTGCAGTTGTCAGGCTACATCCATGGTCCTCATCCATCGGTGGCCTTCTTGGAAGGTGGGTGCGTAAAGCATGGAGGCACAAAGGAATGAATGAGTTTTGTCATCCAAAACGGGACATGGACAATAAGGAAACAACCTTTCTCAATCCAAATGTGGGATTTGTCCTTCAATCCAGATATGCCACCTCCGTCCAAAGCTCTTATCTGGGTGGAGTTTTTGAATCTCCCTCTGTCTCTTTTTCCCCAGTTAGAAACGTCATGCGTGCACCCAGGCCAGTTTCTAGGAATCAAAACTAAAACGTTTATCCATCCCTAGGATAACCCATAGGCTTGTGTGTTAATGGACCTAGCTATTGACCCGCCACCAACTATCACAATAGTGGATGGGGATGGACGTGAGCTTTTTCAAAAGGTTTTTGCAAGAACATTTTGAATTCATGTTTTCTGTGCAGCTTGGGTGGTCACTTTATTAGAGATTGCCCATCAAGGGCACGCAGGAACACAGCCAAAGAGGGAGAAGAAACAATAGTGGTAGAGACATGTAAAGAGGAAGGAAAGGCCATAGTAGAAGAGAGAAATAAACCAAAAGAACAAAAAAATAAAGTATGGAAAAAGCAGTTGAGCATACAAACTTGTTGGAGGCGCTTAGAGATGAAAGAATAAAGGATAACAGTTTGGATGAAGAAGAGAAAGTGGTCCCTCAGGAGCGACTCTTGAAGGTAGCTAATGCCAACAAGGAGGATCCACCATTCACGATAGTCAAAGGGAAGAAGCCTGTATAGCTAGAAAGGAAGAGCCAGTAGGCAAAGCCAAGTTGCTGATTGCAAAATGCCTTCCAACAAAGTCAACATGGAAATGAGGGAGAAAAGAAGGATGTCGAGAGGCTTGAAAGTTCCTCCTATGCAAAGCCCGATCCAATTTAAGAAGAAAAGGAGTAAAAATACATAACAAGAATATAACATGATAGTCAAGATACCTTTACCTTCCTAAGTGTCAATGTTCAAGGCCTCTCTAACGACTTAAATCCTATCATTTTTTAAAAATGGCTCCACAAGGTTGCAATTAAACCATACTTCCTAGCCCTTCAAGAAGTCAATGCATGAGCTGATAAACATAGGTGGCAACTAAAGCAGATTGATAGTAACAGGGTTTGGTTTATTACACACTATGACAAGGGCAAGGGTCGTGCCACTCTAGGGTAGTGGATAACATAGCTAGCTTTTTTAGGAGGCCACTCAACATGCTAGGCAGAAGTGGGATTAGAGTGGAATTCAAACACGATCAACTGAAGGGCGATATTTTTTCTCTGTATGCTCCTAATTTTGCTAGAGACAGATTGCTCCTATGGGATATTGCACCTTCAAGGAGAACACGATTTTGGTAGGCGATTTTAACATGGTAGAGGCTAGAAATGATAGATGGAATAATGTAGGCAGGGTTATCTAAGGGAGTGAAGAAATAGCCTAGTAGAAGGTGAGGTACTCGGCAAAACTTATTGACATCTCAGAGGGAACCTCGTTTACATGGACCAATTGTGGACCCAACCACAAAAAGGCTAGCCTTATACAAAGTTTACCTTTCCAAAGCAATCTATGAAGAAGCACTCATTTGCAGAGTCATAGGCTTGGCCAATCTTCCATCCTCAAACCACAAACTAGTCCTCTTTAAACTGGATAAGGGAGAGGGTAAAAAGGCGAAGCCTTAGTTCAAGGTGGATCCATTCTTTTTCCAGCTCTCTTACATTTAAGGACAAAATTGTAAAGGGGGTGATAGACCAATGACAAAAGGGAAAACGCAAGGGGAAGATAGACTACCAATTGAATTTTATCAAATGTTTTGGGAATCCAAAGTCCCTATCTACTGCTACTTTGATAGGATGTGAGGATCAACATGGGCATGATCAAAATCATTCCTAAGGGGGCACCAAAGGAGGAACTAAAGAATTGAATGCTGCTGACTATGCTCAACACCTGCAACATACAAATAGTTTGCCAACAATTTGTAGATGACATGAATCTCATGCAAAGGAGATCTATCAGGCAAGGTTGCCCCCTCTCACCTTTGCTTTCTTCCATTTTTGCAGATGCCCTCAGGTGGCTTATCCAAAAAGAAGTGGATAATGGGAGTTTAAGAGAATTCAAGTAGAAGGAAACATACAAATAGTTTACCACCAATTTGCATATAACACGAATCTCACACCGATTGACGGGCCCCTGAAGCGGTGATGCAATGTTTAAAAAACTTTCTGCAAAGCATCAAAGTCTAGAATAGATCACAGTAGACAGGAATTTTTGGCACAAAAAGTCCACCCCCCAATGCGGTGATGGATAAGGGATGTAGAGTGTAAATGAGGGTGAGGTTTTTCGCCTTTTGGGGATCCCAATGGGTTGCAAGTGCTCTTAAAAAAGTAGGTGGGACTGGGTGATACGGATGATCAAAGAGAAAATTGCTACATGGCAAGGATTACACCCCACTTTAGCTAGGAGGAATTTTGTCTTGGATCACTACATCCATCCTTCCATGATCTATTCATATCCTACTGGTTTGCTTCAAGGAAGGTGTTATTGCAAATCAATTCTCTATTCAAGATGTTTTTATGGGGAGGGGACTCCAGAAAAATGGCTACATTCCAATGGAAGTTATGTTAATGGTGGGCTAGGAACAGTGAAAATTGAGTAGTCTTTGATGAGATTCATGGGACTGTGGATCTTGAAATCATGCCAAAATACCTAGATGAATCTAGGAACATTCCCAAACTCATCCTCTAAAAACACAACATAGTGCAGTTTCAATCTCACGAGAGTCACTCATAAGATTGAAAACCATAAACTCCATCACGCATAGCAGGGACTAGCTACTGTGACATCCCCACTGACATCATCAACGCTCAACAGTGGGTGTAGACCATAGTATAAAAGTATGCTCTCACTGCTAGTGCATGTTCATTCCTTGAATTTGTAGGATTGATCCCAGCAATAATTTTAACAATTGGCTCAAAGTGAGCAAGATGTGTAGGAATATCATCATGTAGGATGTGTAATGGGTATAGGATACATACTCGGGGGGTTCACCTAAAACATTTTAGTGTACCACATGCATTCAAAAGGAGAGGTATTTTAATCCACCTTTTTGAAAGAATTCAAAAGGAGGGGTGTTTTAATCCACCTTTTTGAAAACATTTAACAGAATTACAATAACAAGAGGGGTTTCTTAATTCAAGTTTTGGAAAATTTCACTTAGTTCATAAGTAAAGAGGGGTGTTTTTATTGTGGGAGAAATTTTGGTTGAGGGATTTTTTTAAAACCCTTTGAACACACGTGATACATAGGGTTTCTTAGTAGTGTACCTCTTGAGGATATATATTTATCCACATTGCATGCAAATTCTTATGACCATACATATATTGGTCTTTGGAGAAACTCACTTGAACCTCTTCAGATATCATACTCCCATGTGTCTCTCACTGTGTCAAACAAGCAATCACCTATTGTATACTCATAATTTATCACACAATGCAGCTCTTGTTTATGCAAGACATGATCGATTGTTTTGTTCTTATTCATTAGAAACTAGCTTAATTTAGTAATTAGCTTAGCTTTGCCTCGCAACTTTGAATGTCACAAAAAAGTTCCTTGAAAAAGGCTTTACAAAAAGTGTTTTGTTGATACAAGAATGCTAAGCTCAAGAAGTGCTTGAGTTGATTTACTCAACTGGGAGCCACTCAACTTGAACTTCATGAATGTCGATCCATTTCCTAATTTGCAAAACCTCCCAAAAACATATTTCTATGGCCTAATCCACCCGTGAATGTGGCCCATATAGAATCTACAAATAAACTTTATCATTATGGGACTCAAACATAGATCTCACATGGACTGAATTGAGTAGATTTCACATCCAATTAAGCTCTTATAGCATATCACCCACTCTATGGTAATGGGAGAGAACTGCCACCACTTTAGAGATATCTAGGAATAAGAACGGAATAAGGCGGAGGTGGGACATAGCACTTGGTGGATCCAGAGGGTGGAGCTAAGGGTGGAACAGGAGGTGAAATAGGAGGGTTGAGTAGGAGATGGAGTAGTGTGAATTTGATAAAGGTTGTGGAGATGATGGTAGAACAGTGTGAAGTCAATGAGGGTGGTGGAGAATTTAGACCACACTGCACACATAGCACATTCAATGTATCACATTTACATAGATCCCCAACTAGAATCATCAAGATGGCTTTTGTGTCAACCGTCGAGCTCTCTCTCCCCCCAAAATTTCATAAGATGCAAACAAAAATTGACTAGCATAATGAGCTTTGTGTGTATTTTCTTTTCCCTATCCTCAAAAATCTCAAATATTTTATCATACCAAGTCTTCAATGCCCTAATATATTTGTTGTTTCTCCTAATGCTATAAATTAAGTCATGTGGAGGAATCCAAGTGGTGGTGAGATGCAAGGTTGTACAAGCTACTCCAAGGCAAACTCCTTGATTTGTTGTCAAGCATTTGTGAGTGATGACCTCTAGGTTAACCAAGTCAAAATGGTTGATACCCTCTCCTAGAAGTACATACTATGGAAGGGGAACTTGCTAAGTAGGTTCTAGATATGGGCAACAAAATTTTCTCTAGGGTCATTGCTAGTCATCATCTTTCCTATCTAGCTTGCATCTAAAGTAGCCTTGCTTATGTTTCCCTCTTGCATCATGGCCCAGTTGAGGTACCCAAATCCTATAGTTGCATTGTCCTAGATTGGGGATCTATGGTCGCTAGGACTAGTGGGTTCTCCTACAAATCCATCCCCTATGTGGTCCCGATGCACCACAACTGTCTTAATACCTTATAAAGGCACAAAGACAATGCCTGGGCTTAATCCTCTGGAAGTGAGATTTGTGTTCTATGATTTCTTCTCGGCTTCTGCTACAATTCTCCTTTCTTAAGTTGCCACCTCCTCTGAGTCCATTGCATGTATGACGGTGTCCTTGGGATCTTGTGACATCTCCTTTGATGTTTTTAGTATGGCAGTGCGCTTTTCTTGGTTAGTGGCTTCATCAATTTTTTGCTCTATGTTTTGGGATGTCTCTGTCACTACTCCTTCTTTAGTGTCCTCTTTGTCTTGCGTTTCTTCTCTACTTGCGCGTGGTTCAAGGAAAACCTATCCATATGTATCTCCCTTTTCAGACTCATCCCAAGAACCTTTATTGTTTGTCTCCAAACCTTCCTTCTCAACATCAATAGTGCTAGAGACTTCTCCCTCACCTTTGTTGGCTCCAATTGTTACACTTACATCTCTAGTCTAAGCCACTTTTGGATAAGTTGGCAAGGTTTGGGTATGAGGAGGGGAAGAATGGGGCTTAGTGTTTATAGAGGTGGTATTCTAAGAGGCCAGTGAGATTGACTGGAAGGGTTATCTAAAGAAGAGTATACCTAGTAAGTGGAAGGTGTTGACCTTGGGGACTCAAGGATAGGAGTTAGAGTTTGCCTTTGGATGTGAGTTGTAGTAGATCAAGTTTTGCAAAGAACTGGGTAGAGAAGGAGTTGAAGCCCTAGAAAGAGACTCCAAAATGGCTACCTCTAGATCCTCTGTAGTTGAACTCTATGTTGAGAATGGTGTAAATTGCACCACAAGGTTGTGGGACTAACCCTAACCCTAACCTAAGGGGTCCATGTATATATTCCTAGTTCCTTGGAATACAAGTTCCTATGCAGTTAGTCTATTCTTGTGCACTCCTCTCTCTCTAGCTCTCATCTCCACTTTATCATGGTATTAGAGCTAAGGTTCTTTGTGTGACAGAGTTTTTAAGAGAGAGCACAAGCCCTTGCTTCATCAAGGCAACGAGCCCTCCTTCATGAGGCATCTTCATCTCCACAAGCCCTTGCTCCCTCAAGGTGACAAGCCTTCCTTCATGAGGCATCATCTCTCACCTAGCTCTTCTTGTAGATCCCCTTCTTGCCTCCATTTTGGTTGAAAAAGCTTAGGAATCCACTTCTTGGAGCTTGAGATATAGTCTCTTGAGTGATTATGTTCATTATGAGGTTCAGTTCATGTGATTTGAGAGGTTTGAGAGAGAGTTTCAAAATCTCTTTGTGAGAGAAAGCTTCTTGCTCTTCCTCAATGATCTTCGATTTTGAGTTCTCCTGGTTTTTTGGTTTTTGTCTGTATATAGAAGAGGATGTACAACTCTACAACAAGCTCTGTAGCCCAAATGTGAGCTTATATTTACACAAAAAGTAGCAACAATGCTACAACTCAGACAAATAGGTTCACCAAAGCTAAGCGGCTAGGTCCAACAAAACTACAACGACATAGGATTCAATTCAGACTCACAACAACGCTATATATGAACAAAGCAAGCATGCAATCTAGTTGCAAGTACCCTACTCATGCCACCCATCCTTTGCGCATGAGGCTATTGGACTGGTAGATTGTATTGTTGAGGTACAGGATATCCATCAACACAATCAGCTGGATATGACCCCTCATGCTAAATAATGGAGTTTGCCATGGCCGACAAGTTGATGGAGAAAATCGTTATTAGATAATCAAGCACAACACTGTCTCCAATGCGAGCAGAGAGAAATAGAGAACCCCTTATGCACCCACATCGCCCTTTCACTAGGTAGTTCAAGACTTGCGCCTCATGAGCTCAGGGGATCAATAATCATTATGAAGGAAGCTCTGACAAAATTGTTGTAGAAGGCTCGATGTTGGTTATAGATCTTGACAATCGGCAGCATTATCAATAAGCATTATGAAGGAAGCTCTGACAAAATTGTTGTAGAAGGCTCGATGTTGGTTATAGATCTTGACAATCAGTAGCGTTAGGATCCTGCAAAACCCATTCAGGCACAGGGATGCACCAATATCAACAAGGCAACTAATGACAAGAAAGTGTGTGATATCGACACCTCCAACATCCAGAGCTTCAACAGACTTCAACCTTGTAGTGGGTCTCGACGGTGACTCACATGTCATGGGGATGTTGAAGATATGCCGATGGAGCCTCCACTCTGAGCTACTCCTTGTGGGAGCAATACATAGCACGAGTCGTCCGCAAATGTCACTCGAGCAATTTTGGATTGTTGCAATGTGTCTCCACGCGAGAAAGAGGGAAGGGGAAAGGGGAGAGGAGAGGGAAGAAGGGAAGGAGAGGGAGAAGGGAAGAAGAAGAAGAAGGGAAGAGGAGAATGAAGGGGGATGGAGTGGCAGACACAAGGGCACTACAATGGAAACAAGGAAACACCCAAAAGACCCTTGGAAGAGAAGAGGGAGCTTGTATTCAAACTTGTGCAAACAACAATGAAGACCAAAGTCAACACTTTGTCCTTTTATACAAGTCACCTTTTGAAGGGAAGTCCAACCCTTTTCCTTTTTAGCACTCTCCTCTTTACAACCAAAGGCTCTTGGGCCCATAGGGTGCTAAGGCATATTACTATTCTTTCCATCTCTCCCTACTGGTGGAAATAGCACTTGTGTTAACCATATTAAAGTGCTTGGGACAAACCTGGCATTAGGATGTGGTCCTAACCAGTTTCCAAATAGCGCTTGTGTTAGCCTCGCGCCTCCTAGGCTTAGGTGATTTGGGGCTCGAACTCCTGAGTGCCCTCATGCCTTAAACCATTTGTGGTTCAAATCCCACACCTGAGGCTCAAAACCTGGAGTGGGGAGGCTTAACTTCCGCAAGACACTCCACGGCAACCTTGCACGTAGCCTGGAATCTTTTCCTTCGGAATAGTTGGGGATCAAACTCCCTGAGTTTGAGTTGTTCTCCTTTCATGGCTATTTTCATTAGCGTGGCTATTCCCATGGATGTTGAGCCTACCAATGAGATATGTGCACAACATTTCTCAAAGCGATAAATTAAGTCCAATCTTAAGGACATTAATGGAAACCCTAAAGCTTAAGCAGGATTCATAAGACCAAAATTCATAATAAGTTTGTATATATTAACAAGATTATATTACAAAAAGGAGGTGTTTCATCAATACAAGAAAGTTCATCTCAGTAAGAAATGCTCTACTCAAGTGGTGAGCTACTCAACTTTTCTAAGTATGATCTTCAAATCAATTCATTGCCTAAAGTTACAAAAACTCCCGAAAGATAAATTCCATAGTCTGATTGACTTGTGAGTGCAATTCATATACAATCCACACAAAAACTTTATCGCTATGGGAATCAAGCACGGATCTCATGTAGATTGAATCGGTCAAATTGCCGAGCAACTAAGGTCTTGTAACGTACCACCCAATCGCCCACCACTTTGGAGATAGTTAGGAACAAGAATGGAATAAGCTGGAGATGGGACATAGCAATTGGTGGAACTAAAGGGTGAAGACCAGGATGGAGCCAGAGGTCGAGTAGGAGGGTTGAGTAGGAGACAAGTGTAGAGTAGCGTGAAGTCGACGAGGGTGGTGGAGACAATGAGAGTGGAGCTGTGTCAAGTCAACGAGGTTGCATGGCACTTAAATGTGCGAGTGCCCACTGAGCCACCTTGATGAGCAATTGGCTATTTTGATCAAATTATAGTCGATAAGTAGCTAGCTGCCTACTAACGGGAACTATAATAAATTATTCCCAGAAATCTCTTGTATAAAAGAAATAATGGGGAAACTCAATCAATCATGAAAACTACCATGGTATTGAGCGTGTTAGCCAGCAAGGGCAATATCTTCACCTACTAGGTCCAACCACTTGTTATACACACCTAGCACATGTCTCTAGATAACACACAACCAGAACTCATTGTGGACAATAGCGCAACAATTTCCTTCCCACAAACCACGAGAATTGAGTGAGACAAGTGCAGGCTACATTTGGACAAGTGTATTTGCAAATAAGGTGGAAACAAGAACAACATAATAGGATCATGATGGTGATCACTTATCTGTATTTAAAACCAAATGGATCTAAAACATGATACGGGGGGGTCACTCAAAAAACATGTAACATAGTACGTTAGTGCACAAAGGGGTATTTTTTTAAGTGCACAGAGGGGTATTTTTTTAATAGGGGGACTCACATGCCATGTACATGCATGAGGGAATTTATAAAATAGAAAAATAATGTAATTTATATGTGGAGATTAATGGAGGTGTGTTTAAATTTCAAGGTTAAAAAATGTATCCATGCAAGAGGGGGTTTATCAATTATATGAGAAAATGTAAAAATGCAAGATTAGGGGTATTATTAATATATTATTGCTTGTACATGCTATATGGGGTTTATGAAGAGTGAACCTTCTGGGAACATGATAGAACAATTTCAAGACTAAGGGCATTGGGCAATAAACCAGATGAGGATTGAACCACTTTGACACTACACTAATGTGTGTGCTTAGCTCTTGGAATGTGAGCATGAAAACATAGTTGAGCACAATTAAAAAGTGGTCACAATGGAGTTACAAAGCTTGTAGGTGAGCACCCAAGAACGAGATAAAGAAGAGCTTAGAGAGATGATGATGATGAGAAGTGATAGTGTCCAACTAGAACACTATGAGTTTTTATAACAAACTAATGGCAGATAAATAAGCTCAATGGGAGTACTCCACAAAGAATGTTATGTGTTTTTGTCTTTGTAAAATCACCTCTAGTCACGATATGATGTAGGCCATGTGATATGTGTTTGCCTCCATGGTACCTCTTGTAGACATGAGAAACTAGGTCTAGCTAGAGGAGATTTCATTAAACAATACAATACTTTGAAGTAGCAATTCTTAACTAAGTGGAGAAACAAAATACTACTTCATAGAGTCGAATTGGGAGATGAAAACAAAACTTTCCACTAAATAAATGCATGGAGAGAGCATCTGAACACTTGGAGATTGCATTTATAAAGGATCAAGTTAAATTGATAACATTCCTCATACGATTGAATCTCTTCTAGATTGTCATTTCTCAATAACAAGCCTCATATAAAAGAAACATTTTAACACATGGGATGGAAGGCAAATATGAACTTGAATCACAACAAAAGGGCATAAGCCAATGTCATTGTCAACTCGACGAGCATTCATCATCCACATAATGGAACGAACCCGTGTCCTCGGACACATGTCCTTTCCTTCGAGCTTTTATCAAATTTATCTCTCTCCTCCATTTCCCTTGCCATTTCTTTAGCATAGCATGGAAGTTCACTACAAAGACAACACAAACCAAAAAACAAATGCATTGTCTGCAAGTCGTGATTCCAGCTTGTAATTTAAAACATGAAGCAACATCTGATCCATGATATTCTCCGATTCCCAATAGAGTTTCAATTATCCATACATGCCATATTCAACAAACACAAAACACCAATAACCAAAAGCCCCAAAAGGTCCAATTGCATATAGACTACGAACCAAATGCAAAGGCACAAAAAGTAGAAGTTAATAGCGTCTCACTATGAGTCATATGGGCTCCCAATGGGTGCAACCGCATACTCATCTGCATCTTGCCCCTCCTCTTCAATGGCATGATCCTAAATTCTATTTGCAACAACATTCTTCACAAGATACTCCATAGTGGTTGTAATAATAGACGCATCACTATCGAAGGAGGAGCAAGGGGACCCTCTAGCCAAGCACGCTCTCATGAGCAGTGCCACGCCACACCCACACAACAGGTTGAGAATAGCTTGGACAAAAAATGCAAACCTCTCCAACACTCCCCGTACTACTCGTGGTGGCAAAGACGGTCTAATCATGGTCCTGATCACTAGCATGTACAGATTCCAAGAGTCAAATGTGGGCTGAATTTTCAACCTCTAGAATAGAGGTTTACTCTCTGTGTAGAACAAGGATGGCCTATGGCTCACCCATCTGTACAAAACAAGGAAGGAAGTCCGCATCTACAACGAAAATAGAATATATTAGAATCATTTGTCGCTCATGTAAATTCAATGAGAGCAAGCTGTATGGACACAACCCACCATGATATCCATGCCATCCTACTGTTGGAATCCATAAGATAGTTTATTTAGCAAGAATACCCAACACGCGACCTCCAAGCCCTAGACGTGAATGTAGAGTTCCATCCATGCAATGCAAGGACCTACATCAACAGTTGGAATTTTTATATTACGTTCACATGACACATGCAAGAAAAAATGAAGAACCTACATATGAAATCATGCAACATGACCAAATTCAAAGGAATGAGATTCAGTTGCTCACCCGCCAATGGACATACAAGGGCCAGCCACCCATCATCTCCCAGTGTGGTTGCAACCACCATGGCTATACCATATCTCAAATGGTTCTCCTTCTCCGTGATTTTGCTCCATGGCGGGATCCCCAACTCCCCCTCCAACTCAAATCTAGTTGGCAATTAAAAAAACCCGAATTGGGCTGCCCACTTGACATTCTTTCCGAGTCTCATGTAGGGCATGTCTTTCCTTGCCACTTTTAAGAAAAACTCGTGTGCTTGTGTATAAGCATCATTTTTCTTTGATGCAATGAAGTCCATGCGCATGGAGACATAGTCTCCAATCACGCAAGCACACAACAAGGTATACCCACCATAGCCAATAATTTTAGCCATGGGAGAAGGAGGATAGTAAACAAATGTACTCTGCTCTTTAATAGCAATCCCCATCTCTATATTTTCAATCAACAAAAAACAACGAATTGATTTAGTCCACACCACTATTGGACTAAGATGCTTTGAAAATGAAAAATAGAAAATATGTAGGAGTGCTCACCATGCTCTGTTTTCTTTTGTCCTCCCTTGGACTCTCTTCCTTCTTATTTGCACCCCAATTTGCATTCTTTTTCTTATCCTTTTGCTCTCTTTTTAGCTTGTAGCAATCCTTTTTCATGTGGCCCTTCTTGCCACAGTGGTAACACTCAATGTTCCGTGCCTTGGATTTGCTACAAGACTTTCCTCTTTCTTGGGACTTTCCCCTGAACTGTGATCTGCCCCTTTGCACATTTAAGGCTGCATTCTGTTTGTTGCCATCCATAGACTTCCGTCTAATCTCCTCGACCAACAAACTACCCACAACATCATCAAACTTCAGTACTCCACCAGGTGCAGAGTTACTGAGACGGCTTTACGGAAGGTATTCCATGAGGATGGCAATGAACATAAGAGAAATATTGCCTTAGTCTCCACATCAAAATTCATCTTCTGAGCTTGAAGCTGGCTAAAAATAATATTGAATTCCTTCAAGTGAGAAGCAATGGAGACCCCTTCAAAGCTTCATCTACAGCTCAAACAACCTCTTCATGAGGAAAACTTTATTGGAGGCAGTTTCCTTCTCATAAGTGGCACATAATTTCTTCCACAAATCTTTTGTAGTCTGCTCATTTACTACTGTGAATTAAACTGATTCTGCAAGATGAAGTCTAATAGTAGACTTTGCTAATGCATCCAACTTATTCCAATCATCCTCGGACATATCTGCAGGCTTACATGGCTTAGACTGCAACCAAAGTGATCTGCAAGAAATCACGGCCCTATGGCAATGACCGCTAGTGAAAATAGAACCTAGGATGTCTCAAAACATGGGCGTCACTGCATAATCGAACTCAGCAAGACAATCTGTAAATATCTCTCTTCTACCACAACTCCAAAATCTCATCCAAGGATGGAGTAAGAGCATGTCAATCCTTGCATTTACTTGCAAAAATGAACCTTAGGAAACTTAACCTTAGCCAAAATGCCACATGGCAATCAATGAGAAGGTCTTGGAAACTTTGAGAAATTTCCTTCAAAGAGACGACATAAAAACACAAAGAATCACAACTCCCTCGATTCTTCACGGAATGGCAAGCAACTTTGTAGACATATGTTTTAGGCAGTCCCGGATCCAACAGGACAGACAGCTCTGTAAATGGAGGCCCAGATGTTGAGTTTCCACTCACACAGGAAATGACGGAATGAAGACGTTGGAGTAGACAGAGCTTCACTATAGCTTCATAACTTCACGGAATCGGAAGTAGCTTCTCAGGTAGAAGTTTTGGAAACTCTGAATCCACTAGGAGTGTCTGAACTGCAAATGGTGGCCTGGATATGGAGATCCAACACACGAAGTCTGCGCAGGACATGAAATTAAATTTCGTCACTTTTTGCAGGAGCTGTAACTTTTCATTGAAAACTCGGATGACAGAGATGTTAAAACGAAAAATGAAGTACTCAAAGTCTTCTACACCTTTGCTTTAGATCTCAGGGTGATGAGCTTTAGCTTCTAGAGAAAGATATCTTCATCAGAAGACTCTTATGTCTAAAATAGATTGTCTTTTTGCCTCCAAAACCACCTGTTGGCTTGTAAAAATCCACTCAGAGAACTTTCCAAAGGTTTCTACAAGGTCTTTGCACATCAGGATGTAGGTAAAGACACCCAATGGAGCTTCTCCTTTCTCCCACAGAGCTGTAGTACTAGACTTCGGGCTCAGCTAGAACACCTGTGCTCTAATACTAGTTGAGGGATCTCAACAAAGGAAGCGGAATGGAGGAAGGTGAGAGAGAGCGAGCCAGAAGAGAGAGTCACAAGTTTTTGGTGGGTGCAGAACACCCTAATCTTCTATGTCATCCATATGTATATATGTGTTTGAGTATTGTACATAACCGGGGTTAAGGTACAGTGGCCTTTAACCCCCACACCCTCATGTCCTTTTGAGGAAACATGGCCCTTGCCATTGCATTCCCATTACAAGTTAACACATGTGCTATAGTCTAGGATGGAAAACAGACTATTGTCCATAGAAAGAGGATGGATCCATTCCCATCATATGTCCCCTCATGTGCTAAGACACTTAGAGCAAAAAAGGAGCCCATACACGTTGAGAAGACGACTGTTTGTAGAGCCATGGTGAAGGAGGAACCCTTTGTCTTGGAGTTATATATAAGCATGCAAGAGTCCTTGATAAAGAGTCTCATTGGTTTCTATAATCATTATAAGGAGTCTCTAGGTTTTTATAGTATGCTTATTGGCATGTCCAAGTTGTATTGGATTTGCTATGAGCATGGTGGGAATCTGAAGTGGTGAATAAGCTATGCTACACAGAGTAAAACAATTGTTAAGAGGCATTTGATGCTTCGAAAACAACAAATAGCTTCTTGTCAAAAAGAAAAAAGAAAGAAAGAAAACAACAAATAGCTTCAAAAACAAAAAATACAAGTAGGCTTGAAGAGATGAGAGATGAGCACATGAGATGCTTATGATTGCATTCTCGCATGGCGAGGGAGATGCTAGAGGAATTAAGGATTGTAAAATATTAGCACAGTGAGGGAACATTAGATCTTTGAACCCTCTGCGTTGTTATGTCACAGTGGAACTGCTCTATAAGGCTCAATTGAGTTGCAAACAACTTTCAATACCAACAAAAAAATGCGCTCACCCTATAATTGTGGCTAACTTGATTTGGATATGAAGCATAAAGGCAGGAAAGAAATACGAGAATGCCACAATTGAAGCCAAGGGCGCGGGTGTTGTATTTCCCAAGAGTAAGGGGGCTTATACACCAGAGGCTTCCCTGCTTGTCAAGCCAAAACTATAGGGACGAGTTGCCACATGCCAAAAGGTAATTGCTTTACTAATAATCACATTGCTTGGACAAGCATGGGTAGGCAAGGCCAGTTGCCCAAGCATATGGGCAGGCAAGACCTTTACAATGAAAATTAATGGCAATGCGGGAGGTGGGGCTTGAACTTGACGATTTGTGAGTTGACCATTTTTGCAATAACCAGTGTAAACGAACGTTAACAATTGAAATAGAAAAGAAATGAAATAAAAAATGAGAGGAATACTAACCTCTCTAGAACGTATTGTTCCCTGTGCCCATCAACTCAGGTGAACCCTCCCTTGAAGCATCCAAACTATGACGCTCAGCTGTAGCTGACTCTCCAGTACACTCATGCTCAGCCATCACAAAATACAAGAAGATCAACACCACAGATGCCAACACAACTGCAACGTTTGAATGAGATTAGTTTATAACAAAGTAGGCCCAACAGAAGCAGACAAAGCTACATGCAACAGGTCCGTGACACCCATCTCCAACCCACGCTTTGAACAGACTAACAAAAGCACGAACCACTTTGCCCATGGACTAAACAGCCCAAGAAAAGGAGAAACCACTTGCGCGGAAGACGAAATGGAAATTGGAAGCAAGAAGATTGCTCGCACGCACAAGTGGATGCCAAAAATGCTCACACACACACACACGTGGACCAATCAACAAATCCACCTAAAAACAATTCTAATAACCTTCACAAAGGCCTACATAGGGAAAGGCCAAAAAAGGACCCCAATTGTGAGGGAAACCCCTTTTGGACAAGGTGGAGGATTGGGCGACCGGGAGAGCCGGTAGCAATGTGTGGCGGAGGAAGGGGACCCTATCCAGACAACCGGCGAGTGACCGGCGGGGGCGGGTGAGGGTAAGGGGAGGACACGTGGAAGGCAGGCAGTAATTTAAAGATGAAGGGGATTTATTTTTAAAAAAAGTGCATGGGAAAAGGCGTTCAAAAAAAAAAAACGGGTAAATAATAGCGAGAAAACCAAAAAAAAAAATTTGGGGATATAATTTTATCGTCGTCTTCATGATCTATATCTTCTTCATCTTCTTCGTTCTGTGTGAGCTGAGCTTTGAAGCTTTGAAGCTTTTCTGTCCGCCATAGCCAGATTTTGCCCTAGCTCTCCATCTTCTCTTCACAGTTTTGCTTCCCCTTGCCCTTCCTCCTCTTCACAGATTCACGCACCTCAATTTCCTGCTCCCCACGTACCTTTTCGTAGCTCCATGATCGACCCCTTCCCCAATTCGTTCCCCTCCCCCCTCCCTTCTCGCATTCCCTTCCCCTAGAACCCCCCCCCCCCCCCCCCCCTTCCGGTGGCATCCATGGATGCTGCCCGCTTGCAGAGCCCCTCCTTGGCCTCACTCGCACCCGCTTGCTGTAGCTCCTGCTGCTGCAATGCGCCCTCCGCTCACGCGCACTGCCAGATACTTCCCAACGCCCCTTGGCGTCGGAATTCGATTGGACTCGCGGCTCAGCTTCAAAGAGGCGCGTTCCACGGCAAACGTAGAACGATACTGCGCCGAAGAAGCGTCGTCGAGGCTTCCCTTGCGGATGATGTAGCCGTTGTGGCTATGGCGGCTGTTGTAGCTACGGTGCTACCAATGTGCTGGCATTATCTGAGCAAGGCTCGGTCTGAGCAAACAAATGCATCAGCTTCATCTTCGCCAGTATCGAGTAGCGTGACCACTACAGTAGAAGCTGCCGAACGACGCTCGTCTACCATTGTAAGCGATGCAACTCCCACAACATCTTCGAGGCTCCCATTGAGGGATATAGTAAACTGTGTCTCGCCTGTGGCGGAGGTGCAGGCGCACGCTTCTGCCTCAAGAAGCAAGGACGCAGGTATTGAAACAGGGTGCTCGAGCCCGAGTTGTACAGGAATTGCGCTTATTGAAAACGAAACAAGTTGCGCTGGTAGCGGAGGAGACTTGGTAGCTTCATCGTCCAGTCCCCATCAACGCCTGTCGGAATTGGAAGTCGAAGACAAGGAACACAGAACCGTGGATCCAGATTTCGAAATTCCGTTGGGCTATTCAGAAGTTAGTGCTCACTGGCCCTGGAACTTGTACAATCGAAATTTGCCTTGAATCAATTACTAATTATATATTTTTGTCTCTTTGTAGCGAAATTTGCCGTATTTCCCTGAATGCTGCCAGTGTGTCTGTAGCTTGCAGGTGTTGTTCTGGACGTGAGCGTAAATATTCGGAATACAATCGAGTCGCTCAAGGACGAATACAGTCCAACTGTTGCTGCAATTCAGAGGGTGGACAGCGCGAATGGAGTACGGACCACAGATATGGGTACTAGTTGCCACAGGACAATGGAGTCAGATAAGAAAGAAATCGAACTGGACTCTTCGCCCCATGAAAAAGAATCCAGGATCAATGGCGTAAGTGTGATTGGGGAATCTCAACTGGGTAATGTTGCTGTACCAGAGAGAGCGAAGGAAGATTTGCAAACTTCACAACCTTCTAGCAATGGTTCTTTAAGTGCTTCGTTAGATAAGAGATCCTCTTTAGACCTCCGATCCTCACCTCTCGACGTGGAAGATCATGAAGGAAATGGTAGCTTCAGGGACCAAACTGCCCTGCTTGGCCATGCATCACTGCAACGAGATGGAACGGAAACGAGCCTCTCTTCATTGCATGACCTTGACGAGAGAACAAATGGGTCTTCCGTTTTTTCTGCTGACACAGTGGTAGAGCAGGATAGCTCTAAGATTGGAAATGCACTCTCGGCTGAAGGCGTGCATGAAGCGCGTGTTGGACAGAATGGCTCGCTGTTATCTACCACATTATCCACAAGTGCCTCAACTCCAAGTATACGGAAAAGCTTGAAGAGGGGCAGGAGACAAGGAACTGTTTCCCATCTGGCAGATTTGTGGGAAGAGTTCCTCACGGTAAAGGATGGCTCGGTGTCTAAAGTCTGGAATTTCCAAGCCTACGAGACTCTCTATCAACAGCTTTTGCGTGCTGACAGGTATGTAAAACAGCCGTGTTTTGCAGCTTCATTTGCATGATGTATGTGTTGACTTGTCGCAAGTAGCTTGGTGTTGGCAGGTATGTAAAACAGCCGTGTTTTGCAGCTTCATTTGCATGATGTATGTGTTGACTTGTCGCAAGTAGCTTGGTGCTCTTGCATGGTTTGGTACTTGCTCCGGCAATGCCAAAGCTCACAGATCAAATGGATAATTAAAGGTCTGAAGGGTTGCTGAGAACCAGCGCATGGGGGAAATCATAAGAAAACAGTGGGCTGTGGTATGCCCAATATTTGGTTCTTAGAAAGGATAGATGACATGCAGTAAATTGTCTAAATTAATGAGTTTGAACATACCTCATAATGCTCCTCTTTTGACTCGAGCCAAAAATTAGCTGATAATTAGCTGTTCATGAGAGCTCGAGGTCTATCACAGGTCTTAGAAATAAGCAAATCGCTCCTGTATGCACTTCTGTTGGTTGACAGTGATGTGCGAAATCATTTACAGGTAGCTCTGCAAATTTTGTACAGAGGTTCATCGACATGGTCAATGTGCCATTGCTGAAGTTTTAAGTTGGTGTTGTATGGTAATATAGTATTGATTGTAAACAAGTCCACCCTCCAGGGGTCTGGACCACTAATTGCTAAGATGAACTGCTCCAAAGTGTTTTGCTTGGCAAAAGCGATCGCCAAGGAGGGCCAACTGCCCTGCGTGTTGAACTCTAGATTGTTAAAGTCTCCAACAACAATCCAAGAGTCAACATTTCTATAAGTCGCTCCCCCAGAAAGTCAGGTGCTACTATTGACAAGCAGGGGTGTAAACGTTTAGGATCCCCAGCCTGGAGTCTCCCATCTGTAGGCTGATCCAGACCACACGCCCTCCAACTAAACCTCCATGATCAAACACATCCGGGGCCAGCCCCTAGGAACTGAAATCTAAACCCCTCTGCTCCTACCCACTGTAGGGGACCACACCTCAGGGCCTCTCCTTGGGAGGAGACCGTGCCAATGTTTGATGTTTGCTCCTGAAAATCATGTGCTCTTGAATCAAGAGGATATGGATAGATTGTCCCACCATAGCCCTATGCAACTCCTAGTGAAGTATCACCTGTTGTGGCTGCCACTGTGCATGATCAGGAAGTCCGTGCACTTTCCAACTCACCATGATCCAGCTCATGGGGGAGGGGGGTTGGCGAATAAGGCTGTCCAGTGCGTGGAAGCTTGTATAACAACTCTGGACTTTTGAGTTTTCGGATGAGGTTGGATGGTGCGTAGTCCCTGTTTGTGCGGCACATCAAAGGGATGACAGGTTCAATGCCTAGACACCTTTAGTGCCCACTGCATCAAAAAGGAGGTCTACACACCTAGCTGACTGGCGCTTTAGCTCAAAGGCGACTGTGTAACCTACTTGAGCTGCTCCTGCATCCCTAAGTGGAGCACCACGGCTGCAAGGCCCAGGCCTCGCTTGTCAGGAGAGAGAGCCAACTGGAAAGTCCATGTGTGATCAACACCTCCTTCCCCTCCTACCTCAGCCACTCCTCCATGAAGGAGGATCCACTACTACTCCCCTGTGGCACTGAAGCTGAAGCCACGAGACGGACTTCCAACTGCTGCAATCCTTTTTGGGGCTGCAAGATCAGGACTAACACCTCTAGTGGAAGTGGGTAGTTGTCTAGAATGTCTAGATAATTCCAGGACTCTAGCCGCCTAAAACTATGGAAGGGGCCCCAGCTGCCAGAACGCCCATGGAAGGGGCTGTCCTTGACGAGGCTTGTAGTCCGAGGTAAAGGGGAAGGTTCTTCCGCACCTGCTTTGAGGGAGTCACGCCCTGACCCTATGAGGAAGAAGGCTGGGATTGGGACCGTGAAGCTGCACTGTGGCCGGGGGGCTTGAGAAGAGGCGGACGTTAGACATTGAGCGACTAACAATACAGATGAAGAGGGGGGTGGGAGAAGCGGCGGCTCTGCGGGAAGGGATGTGAAGGAAGAGGCTGCGATGACAACAAGAGGGCGGGGGGGGGGGCTTGAAGAAGAAGTGGGGGGGATGGGAGGGAGACAGGTAGTGAGCATGATCTCGGGCCTCACTGCAGTGGCAACGGAGGGGGGGAGGAGGAGGTGGGGACTTAGAGAAGAGCGGGTGGGTGGGGAAGGAGGAGGGGGAGGTAGGGGATAAAGGGGTGAGTGGCACGGATGGGGGGGGGGGTAGGAAGGGCGCCTCCCTTGATCCTATACCAAGAGTGGACTTAAGAACCAGTCGGGAGCCCTATGGAGCGGTTGGGAGAACTGGGTCTACCGGAAAATCGAAGAAGACATCGCCTCAAGTGTCTGAGGTCACCTTGAGGGGGCTCCCTCGGCCTGCTTCTCCTATGGCATGGGGGCTGTGAGGCTCCCACCCCCGCCAGTTGACAGCAACATGCCCGGCATCTACAATTCTTCCTGGCGCTTACCCAGTTTTCGCCGACCCACCATAATCCCAGTCCCATTGCAAGCCTCAGCCTAAGGAGTCTAGGGTCACATGCTGCTGTCTATCGGAGTGCAAAGGTGTGGCTAAATGGCCCTCCTCTTCCTGCCGGGCACACAGGGCAACGGCGCTACTTGTACTACATGCTTTCGCAAGGTGGACCATCTAACGGAGAGAGCCCCCATCCTCCAAGGACTTGAGGAAGATCTCCTCATGTAGAGACTTCAGGCACTCGGCTATCACCTTGAGCCGAGGGACCCCGTCATCTGCCGAAATCAAAGTTTCCATGGGCAGAGACTCTAGCACAATGATAGAAGACAAAATGGAGTGGTACTCCTTTTGAAGGACCGAGAACCTAAGTGTCACTAGAAAGCATGGCACATGGTGTGTCTTTTTTTTTTTTTCAAAGAAAGGAACCTTCTATTAATGCTTGAAAGATTTCATACAAGACAACAGCCCCGAAGGTGCCGAGTATGAAAAAACCGGAAAAGGCTGAAAGAAAAACCGGCCTGTTCCAGAGAAGCCCAGCTCACTGCCTAGGGGATCTCTGGAACTGGGGCTAACAGCCAAGTGGGGGGACTATACAGCCAGCGAATCCCTTGCGGAGTGAAGATGTAGAAAACACCTGCAGGCCAAGCCTTGCAGAAACAAGCACGCCTCTCAATAGTTGCCTTGGAGCGTGGAGTCCCACGCTCCTAGGTGGACTGTAGCGTGTAAATGATATCTTGCCAGATGGCAACCAAGGTAGCCGAGGGTGGAACTGAGTGCTCTCCCATCACAAAACTGCAGCGAGCCACCCAAATGTTCCAAGCTGTGATGCTGGCTACCATTTCCCAAACACTGTCTTCCCTAGAAGGAGGAGGAGCTAGGGTGTCAGGGGGGCTGCCTCATGGAGTGCAATTCTCTGAATGCTCTGACCCTGTATCCGGTAGGCTGGGGAGATCTCATCAATCTGAAACGCGTGTCCTCCCTCTATCAACCAAGACACCATCCCCCATGTGTAGTCTCTGTGAAGACTTTGCGTACGTGTCATGATCCTGAGGGCTCTCATCCAGATCCTCCCTGTGCTACGACAACTCCATAGGCAGTGTGGGATAGTCTCCAGGACACCATCTGAGCAGCAATGGCACTGCCCTCCACTCGCATCTGCTCCAACTACGGGCAAATGGGCAAGCCTTCGTGGGCTGCCAGCCAGAAGAAGTATGAAATCTTCCTCGGCCGCAAGCTGGACCACAACTGCGTCCAAATCCGCGCACGTCTGGAGGGCCCAAAAGTGTGTGTGCTCCACCTTTGCCTCCATCGGCAATCTGATAACTCCTATCGGCTCCTTGTGCGTGAAGCTCAGCTGAAAGTTCACCTTCGCGCCATGGGCATACCAAAGATCTAGTCCCTATGGTCCCACCCACTCGTCCATCATGAGCATAATCTGATTACCCAAAATAGCATCAAACACCTTCGAGGACCACTTCTCCAACCCTGTGGAGGCAAAATATCCAAACGGGGTGTGTCTGAGATCCCACTGCACTCATCAAACTCCCCTTCGGGGCTGAAGGACCATGAGCATGACCTCCAATGGTAGAGGGTATGAGTCCGGGATCTCCAAATAGTTCTAGCTAGGGTCCTAACCTTCATAAGTCCCCCGGTAAGGGATGCCCAGGCTGGAAGTTGGGAGTTGCTGGCCGGGAAGACGAGCTTCGTCCCTCAGGATCCCTCTCTGAGCAGGCTTGCTGCTGCAACGATGAGGAAGCAGAAGGGGGCATCTTCATTCCCTTGTCTGATGGCAAGGGTGTCGAAGCGGAAGAAGCTGCTACTGAAGCAGAGAGCGGGGTGGCGAGAGAGTGAGAGGTAGGGACATGGGGGACGGAGGGCGGGGGGCGGGTGGTGAGAGTGACCATAGAAGGGGGGGGGAGGGGGCGGGGGGAACCCTGGAGGGGGAGGGGGAAGTGAAGAGGAGGAGGGGGAGGGGGAGGGGGGGGGGGCGTCGCAACAGAAGGGGGCATCGTCATTCCCTTGCCTGATGGTAAGGGTGTCGAAGCGGAAGAAGCTGTTACTGAAGCATAGAGGGGGGTGGCGGGAGAGTGAGAGGTAGGGATGCGGGGGACGGAGGGCGGGGGGCGGGTGGTGAGAGTGACCATAGAAGGGGGGGGGGAGGGGGAGGGGGGAACCCTAGAGGGGGAGGGGGAAGTGAAGAGTGTTGGGAAACTGAAAGGAAAGGAAAGAGTGGACACAAACTCAGAATACTTGCATTACTTGCTTGTAGAATGAAGAAGAGTGAGGTCCTTAAGTAGGTACCTCATACATGCTCACTGACATCACTGATGACTTCAGAGCTCCACAATCATCTCCTCAATCTGCTCCTAGATTCTCTCAATCATCCTATGTGGCTTTCCACCACCTAACTGTGCTTGTGGGCACCTAACTGTGCCTCTAGCACTCACACATAGAAACATAAGGTGTGCTTGAGGCATACACCTTGAGATATCCCAACAAACCCCCCCTCAAGGGAATGCCTCAGGCTATGTCAAGGATACATCTAGTCTCATAGTTTCTCACGCCATCTCATGGTGGTCAAGGATAAATCTATGGCTAGGTTCTCATGCTAGCAAGGGTTCCCTTGGGTGTAAGGTAAACAAAAGGGATACAAAAAGACCTTCCAATGGTTATCTCCCCTGCATGTACATGCACACAATGTCTGCAGGAGATACCATGGAGCAAAACATACACATGGCCTACATCATAAGGTGACCAGAGGTGTTTACAAAACACACAAAACACACAAAACACAATAGTTTATTTCATTCATTTTGGAGGACTATCCAGGCTGAGTACCTTGACATAAAAAGAGAGATCTGGAGCATACATAGAGATGTTTTAAAATGCATAATTTTCAAAGGATGCCTCATCTTGTGGAGGCTCATTAACTGAAAGTAGATTTGCATTTTCTGTCTTTGCTTTGGCTCTGCAAAACTTCTCATTATGGTTGTTCTTGCCACAGTGCTTGCATGGATTAATTTTGAAGCAGTCCTTTGAAAGGTGATTTGTCTTTCCACAGTGATTGCAAGGGGTATACTTGCCCTTCTGGACTTTTACAGCATAAACAGTGTCATTGCCTTTCCTGAGCTCCATATGCCTTTCTTCTTCTTGGAGAGCAGAGATAATACCTTCAAGATTAGGATTAGGAAGATTTTCCAAAGTGGTAACTATGTGATCATATTCTTCAGGCATACTCTTAAGTAACACTGCCATAGCATCATCTGGAGTAATAGGAGAATTGATAGAAGCTAATTGAGTCATAAGACTTCGCATATAGTTGACATGAGCTGCTAAAGTAGTACCACTAGCCATCTTCAATTCAAAGAAAGAGATTTTAAGTGATAGTTTAGAGATGTGAGAGCTAGCACCAAAAATCATGTCAAGCTTCTGCCAAGCTTCTGAAGGAGACTCCAAGTCAGAGATATGGTGAATATAATCATCTCCTAAAGCAAGAGCAATGATACCATATGCTTTTTCTTCTCTAGCTGGATCCCTTGCCGGTCGTGTCGGAGTTGAGGATTCTCCAGCATTGGAGGCCGTAGAAGAAGCGGTAGGAGTCGGTTTGACAAGTCCCCATAAGTTCTCCCTCATCAATGCAAATTTCACCTTCATCTGCCATGTGTGGAAGCCCTTTCCATTGAACTTCTCTAGATTCAATAGGGTAGCCATGAGAGGGTCTAACCCAGATATTGGGCAGTGTCTATCTCTCTTACAAGGCAAAAAATAACTGAAAGACTTCCAAAATATGAGCACTTGATGTAGCAAAGACTAGTGACCAATATTCAATCAATGATGCTTCTTCTTACATGCTTCATAGAAGTGGCTAAAATGAATACTTTCCAATCAAAGCCAGGTCTAGCAATTCAAAACAAACTGAAGCCACACTTGTACTAAAGTTATTGAAAGTTAAAAAAAAAACAGAAATGCTAGAGTAGCATTTTATGTAGCATCATCTTCAAAAACTTGTCCAAAACTGTCAAAACCAAAAGGCTGAACTTGGAGGGCTTGTAGCTCACTCTTCAAAGCAAAGGAAAAGGGGGTTTTTAAGGCAAAGGAGAGCTGTTATACCACAGAAGATCCTCTGGGAAGAAGAGGCGCAAAAACGCGTCAGAGCTCCATAGCTTGCCTCTTCGAAGTCGACTGGTTTTTCTCTGTTTTCAGCTTGAATAAGCAACCATTGCTGCTCAGATTTCAGCACAGGATAGCCCAAGGCATGGAGAATCCACCCCTGAAAGGAATTAGAGGAAGATAAGGTGTGCTGAGAGAAAACGCAGAAGGAAGAATCGACGAAAATCGTGTAATGGCGACGAAACGGGCGCGGCTTTCTTCAATTCCTCTCAGCCAGAAGTTCGCCCCTTCAAGGTGGATCTCCAGCAGGAAGGACGTGGGAAATGGCTGAGAACCGGAGGAGAACAAGCTTAAGCAAACTTTGGGAAGAAGAGGGAGAGATGGTGAAGAAGAAGATGAAGAAGAAGATGATGATGTGGCAGAAATGGGCTCAAGGGGGATCAAAGGGCTCTGATACCATGTTGGGAAACTGAAAGGAAAGGAAAGAGTGGACACAAACTCAGAATACTTGCATTACTTGCTTGTAGAATGAAGAAGAGTGAGGTCCTTAAGTAGGCACCTCATACATGCTCACTGACATCACTGATGACTTCAGAGCTCCACAATCATCTCCTCAATCTGCTCCTAGATTCTCTCAATCATCCTATGTGGCTTTCCACCACCTAACTGTGCTTGTGGGCACCTAACTGTGCCTCTAGCACTCACACATAGAAACATAAGGTGTGCCTGAGGCATACACCTTGAGATATCCCAACAAAGAGGAGGAGGGGGAGGGGTCTTTTGGGGGGGGGGGGGGGAGGAGGGAAAAGAGCGACCACAGGCCCCCCCTGCTGATCAGGCTCGCTGGGGCTCTGGATCGACTCCTCCACAGCCCTCGTTGGGCTAGCGTCTGCGGCTTCTGCCATCGCCGCAACTGGAGCTCTTGGGGCTCTCTGCTTCTGCAAGGGTGGGCGCGGAGGCTGAACTTCCGAAGCTGGAGGATCGGTTGGATGGACAGTGGCCTCTATTGCTGGGGGAGGTGGCTCCTGCTGTTACTCTTGCGAGGCCTCTCGGTCAACCCTGTCCCTCTCTCTGTAGTTGGCTCTCTGTCTGCGGCGTTTGCGGGCCTGCTTGCTTGATTTCTTTTTCTTTTTAACCTATGTCTATTTTCCTTCCGAGGGGGTAACCCATGGGGTCTGAGACTCCTACTGCTCCTTCCTGAGAGGGCGCTGAACTCGGGCCTGCTGACTCTGCCTACTCTGTGGAGGAGGGGGGGGAGGCACACGAGGGAGGCCACGGGGGCAATCTCTGGCGAGGTGACTTATTTGTCTGCATCGAAGACATTGGCGTGGTAACCCAGAGATCTCCACCCTTTGGCGAAGTGTGCCCCCTTCCAAGGTCTCGAGAAGGATCAGCTCTGGGAGGGACTCCGGGCTCTCCACCACCAATCTGATCCTGGGGACTCCATCATCTGCTAGAATGGAGGCGGCCGTCTTTGGTGGGGACTCGAGCACTGTGCCAAATGCCCGACCAATGGAAGGGAGGATGGCTCGATACTTCTTGGGGAGCCCTGGGAAGCAGAGTGTAACCGGAAAAAAACCACCTAGGCTTGCAAAAAGCCAGTAGAGGAGGAGATAGAGGGGGATCAAACGCAGCATGGGGCTACCTTAGCAAAGAAGGCCGAAAAGCCTTGCTACCCCCCAGCACTGGGGCTGGCTCAAAGCAGGCCAGCAAAGTAGAAAGGCCTGCAGCAGCTTGAACCACAGGCTGTGTGGCAACCCGTGCCCGCCCCCCCCCCCCCCCCCCAAAAAAAAAAAGGAAGAGCAGAAAACAGCCGAGGTGAGGCAATGTAGAAGAAGGCAGGGCTGATCAGAGAGAGGGTGGGGGAGCAGAATGCGGGGGAGGAAGGGGTAGGTCACATGGGCAGCAGGCACAAAAAAGGGTAGAGAAAAGGGAAGGCAGAGGGGGGTGGATTTCAGAGCGAGTAGAGGGAGGTGGGAGAGGTTAGCAGGGGCGGAGTAGAGGCCTAGGCAAGAATGGACCGGGGGGCGGGGAGCAGCAGAAGCAGCAGTTGACCTATGACTCACCGACTGGACTTCTTGGGATATATGCAATGGTTTAGATGGAAGAGGGGACCGGCCTCCACAATGGCCGTCTAGACAGTCTCCAAAGAGCTGCCCTCGCCCAAGCACCACTTGCATTCAGTACTTCAGTATCTTACAATTTTAAAAACTGAAAATTGCAGCTGTTCGAAGTAAATTGTGATACATTTCATAAACCTTGAAACTGCCTTTGTTACATCTACAATGGATATTGAAAGTATAAGAGTACTGGACGAGGCTTCTCTCTTTTTGGTGTAGAAAAATAGAGGAAGTTGCTTGCTAAAGGCCAACTCCCACGAGAAGAATTACCCACGAGAATGCAAGACACATGTGTGCGACATAACTCAATTCTATGTGCTTTACACAACAGTAATAGAGGACTACTCAGATCTCGAAGAAAACGCAGATGTACAGACAAAACAGAATATATATGAAGGCAGATATCAAGTATAAAAACCGCCAATAAACTGTACCAACGCCTTCAGCAAACGTCGCCAAGGTAAGGCACAAAAAAATGTGGCTCTGTTGCTGCACCCTCTCTCAGGTGTCAACTGTCCCTGTTCTGCCACATGCCTTCATGTAGCCTTCAGTAGCTGCTCAGGGCTCAGCACTCCTGCAAAATCTTCTCATATGCTCTCTGCAGACAACACTCCCTGCGATGCGCCGCCTTATCATAGGTTCCCAGAAATGGTACGGCGTTTTGGATAGGCTTTTTTTCTTCCCCTAATTTTTCCTATGCAGCGCCAGACAGACTGTTTTCCTGTGTCGGCAAATTGCCTCTCTGCTTTGCTTCTCGCCAGACTAGCGCCACGTGGAACTATCCCATGCATGCTTGTATGTCGTGATTCCCATCTTGGCTGAGATTCTTTGAGGCGGTTCATTGCTTGACTTTCCAATGAGAGTCGGAGCCCCAGGCATCCATGAGCAGGCATACATGAGCGGCATCCATGACGTGTGGAAGAGGTAATGCTTGGTTCGAGGCTGCTGGCAATGGTTCTCTACCTCTTTCACGACCCTGTGTGGCTCTCCACGACCTTGAGTACCTCTCCATCAACATCTGTATATTCAGAGTTGTTCTGAGCAGTTTGTGTCGTGTGTGTGAGTGTTGTATACTCGGTGTGTTTGGAGCTTGTGGTGTCATCTTTGTTTCGTTCTTTGTGGCTTGAGTGCTAGAAGTAGGTGCAACAAGCCCCTTTGGGATGTGCCTATGCTAGTTGTGAGGTGAGAGCTAGTGTGTAAGAGCTTTTCTTATTAAAGGTATTCCAACAATATTAGCGGATGAGTTTGGGCATGTTCTTGGACTCATCTAGATATGTGCTTTTGTTGTATTAGCGGACATGCAAATTTCACCTCGTGAAGTTTTTGTCCATGTTGCGGCCTGCTGGTAATGCGATAATTCTTACTATCTTAAGTGGTGTGTTGCCCTATCAGCTAGATTTCATCTGGGAGAGACTAAAATTAAATCGTTTAGTCTTCACAAGCAGTTGTAGCTTGAATGGAGAGATTTTGGACTACCCTTTGATTAGCCTTCGTCATGGCTGAGTCTGCCCTCCACCTCTGGAGTGACGACAGAAACTTAGTACGAAGCTTTGTATAAATGGATGCTCAAGTATGTGTGGGTTTGTAGATTTGTATGTGTAAGAGCATATGTTTATACTATGGTCTAAACCCATTGTTGGGCACTGATGACGCCTCATAGTAGCTAGTCCCTGCTATGCGTGATGGAGTTTATGGTTTTCAGCCTTATGAGTGACTATCATGAGATTCAAAATGCACTATGTCATGTTTTTAGAGGATGAGTGTGGACATGTTCCTGGACTCATTTAGATATATGCCAACAATATATATGTGTGTGTGTGTGTGTGTGTGCTTGCGTGTATGTAGACACACACACACACATACATAGTAAGGAATCGACCTTTTCGTGTTTCCACACACACTCTCAGGTGCTCATTACAGCAGGGATTTGCTATCCATTTCTCCTTGCCTACTTCTCTTCAAGGCTAGTCACCATGCCACCGAAGCATGCCCCTCATGATATATTGCATGATAGTGATGAGGCTGCTTAGTATGAGCAAGTACCTGCCACAGTGGCTGCATCCACTGGTGGTACAAAGGTTCCATCTACTCAGCCTCTCTCTCCTGCATCCCGGGAAGTGCAAGGAACGCAAATAAGGTTTTTGGATGCCCTCTCCTCTATGCTCCAAGGTGCTTTCCGCCAGATAGGGTAGGAGTTCAGCCAGCAGCTTACCACAGCCATGGCTATGCGGGATACCGCTAATGCCCAGATGGGACAGCAAATTGGTCAGCATATCACATCTACCATTGCTATTCAGGGTAAGGGTAAGTAGCCTGCACCCCAGCAAGGGGACCACTCAAACAATGAGGATGTTTTGTTTGCTCCACGCAGGGGTTTTATGGTAGATGCCTGCTGTGCCTATGAGCATCATTCTTTTGGACCGTTGCATGTACCCTAGCATGGATTATCTGGACTTAGATGATGCATTTTCTGTGCCACAGAGCAGCTTCTTGCAGGATGTTAGGCCATCTTTTGGCTCACAGCTTTCTGCATCTATGCAGGCTGAGCCGTCTCTTTTGGGCCGACCTATTGGTGTGCATCCGGTTAGTGCTTCTTTCTCCACACCACCGAGTATGCATGGAGCTGGCTTGGGTTTATATGGCAGCCCTCACCCCCGGGAGAGAGGTCAGTCCTCTTCTCAGCCCTTTGGTATGCCATCATTTCAGAGAGATGCATTTGGTAGAGAGACCTAGCCAGGGGTTCATGCACCTATCGCTCTGCCAGTGAGCACATATAGCCAGACGCAACTAGTGCATTAGATGGCAGCAGCTACTACGCAGCAGGGTGTAAGTGGTGGGCAGCAAGCCACTTTTGATGACATGTTGACAGATTCACCTCCGGAGTGCAGTCTGAAACTAAGTACGAAGCTTTGTATAAATGGATGCTCAAGTATGTGTGGGTGTGTAGATTTATATGTGTGAGAGCATTTGTTTATACTATGGTCTAAACCCACTGTTGGGCACTGATGACGCCTCAAAGTAGCTAGTCCCTGCTATGCGTGATGGAGTTTATGGTTTTCAACCTTATGAGTGACTATCATGAGATTGAAACTGCACTATGTTGTGTTTTTAGAGGATGAGTGTGGGCATGTTTCTGGACTCATTTAGATATATGCCAATAATATATATATATATGTGTGTGTGTGTGTGTGCGCGCGCGCGTGTATGTAGACACACACACACACACATAGTAAGAAAAACACACAAAATTTAATACAAGATGAGTGTGGAGAGTGTGTAAAGTGGCCAATTTCAAAATTCTCAACATGTCTTCAGAAATGTTTCTTTTGATTTCTTGACCTGTCAGTCAGACAATGTAAGCATGTAAAGTTGACGATGAGCAGCCTATGAAGATAAATGAGTACATCAGACCTTGGAAGCATGATGGCTACTGTCAGGAGCAGCACGGAGGCAATCGAACATGAACATGAAGTGGACAGGTCAGAGTACTCCGTAGGACTGTCTATGCATGAAAGGGAGGAGCAGCTGGCTCCTCTTTGAATGTGGGGATCGAGCAGAGTTGTACTTTGCTATATGGGCATAGAGAATAAAGTAAATGCTCTCTTCATACGGGGACAATGCAAGCTGATATGTTGTCTCTATATTTTATGCATTGCATCCCAAGCATTTCAAGCTATGTCATGCCCAAAATGGTAAATATATGGACTCAGAGGTTCCTTGGGCACAATGCACCTCATCTAGGTGCCTGTTGACTTGTGGGGGCAGATGACGGTCTGGTACCCTTTACGCAATATATAGGATTGGTTGATTGATGCATAATCGATAGCTTAAAGCATCCAAGGGCATTCTGACCAGGACATTTATTTGGGTATTCTTGGACGAATTCATGGTGAGGGTGGTGGGGGTTGGGACCATCCACATGCAGCACTACGTCATCTAATCGCCCAAACTCTAAGGTATGATTTTGGAACAAATTGGCATGCTATCTGAGAGTTTAATGTGTTGAAGGGTCGATCCAATGTAATGGTTATGGTAACTTGGATAGTGAATGGCAGCTGCTTCAGATGTGGTAACCCAACAACTGGTAGATGTGAATCGACAAGTTGCTTTTATTCTTGCAAGAGATCCCATTTTTTCTATTAAGAAATACTTCAAAACTTTCTGCACATTTTAGAATGTTTGTTGCTCAACAACATTGTTGGATTTTAAGGATTTTAAGATGGCCAAGGTACAGCCATTTTCTCGATTTTAAAATAAGGTGTGCAAATAGGCTCACTATATGTGTTGTATGGGAAGTGAATGCTTATCCCTCGTGGGCATATGAGGTCTAGACTCTAACGGAGGTCCATTAAATGGAAATATCATGTACAAATGTGGTAGGAATGTACTCTGGGTGGTGCTTGGAATGTGTGGATTTGACCTCGTGATACCTCATAGGTATTGCAGAATTGATTGCCACAACAAACAGATAGGTGAAACCACTGCAGGCACTTTGTCCTTGCTGTATGCAGGGCTTGGAAGTTGGCTTTTGACCCCACACACACTGCTTTCTGGGGCAGTAGCCCGGAATGCAAGCTCGCTGTTGAAATCCTCTTATTTAGATTTTCTGTTTCACACATTCATGGTGCCTCTGTAGTGTTCTTTTCATACTTGATGACCTTTTATCTTTCTCTCTCTCTCGTATTTTTGTCTCTTTGCAACTGTGGACATGCATCAAAGGTTATTAATAGAGTGAATGTAATTCCCAGGATTCAGAATTGTTTGGAGGTTCTGGAAAGTGCAGATAAACTTGGACTTTTAGACATGGACAAGGTGAGCTGACATTGATTAAACTTCTCTCGTCCTCTTGTTTCCTATTGCTTTGAGAATCCAAACTTTTTATTTTGTATAAAGATGCCATATTTGTGGCTGACAGATTTATCATGCCAAGTTCTTCGACGCCTGCAAGAGGCATCAAGCTGTGAAAGACGCCTTCAGATTCACTCAACTGATCAAGAATCCATTGCTCAGTACGTACAATCAGCTTCTTTCTGTGTGTGCAAGGGCGAAGGATGTACAAGGTGAGCCCATTTGCTTACATATTGTTTAGGATGGTGATTTGATGCTATTTATCTTGCATGTGACTTTTGCCTCTTGATCTTTCTTGGACTTCAGTTTACAAATACATATAGAAACTGGATTCAGGAAAAGGTCCATGGTTCTCACTCTTTTTCTTGCCAGTCTGCTTCTTGCACAAGTAACATGATCTGTTTCTACATCCTTCACAGAGATGCTAAAATAATTACTCATCTTGGAATATTTGGTTCATTTGATCAGGGGCTTTTGAAGTGTTTTCTTGCTTGGAAAAGGCAGGGCTAAAGGCTGATTACATTCTTTACACAACGCTGATATCAGTATGTGGCAAAGCTGGAAAAGTGGATCTTGTTTTTCAGGCATGCCAAGTCACACTCTTCTAATAACCATTCCCATGGCTCTCATTTACTTGCAAGGATGCCTTATTTTGTGTACACATTTGTGCCTCCGGAAGAATTCAGTCTGCTTGTGATTGTAATGTACTTGATACATGCAAGGATTTTGTAAAAAATCAGACCTGTTTATCAATGTGGATTTTGATGGAGATAGAGAAGAGTGAGAGAGCAAGAGAGTGCTGAACGTAATTTTGCAATAGATGAAGTGAGGAAAATACAACAAGAGGGAAAGGTTTCGTCTAAGTGACAAAACCTTATCCTTCACTAACCGTAGTTAATGAACTAATTGTGGTTAGGGGAAAAAACCTCTAAATTCAGCAATTGTTCCCTCAAGTCCTGAAGCTTTGTGAGGTGAGAATTCATGGAATCTCCCTCCTCCATATGCGTATGGGAAAGCTCTCGCTTCAGAAAGGAAACCCTGGCATCATTTCTTGCTGCAAACATACTCTCTAGTATCTCCCAAGCTGCCATAGATGTCTTGCATGACCGAATATGAGATATAATGAACCTCTTGACAGAAAGAGAAATTACTGAAAGAGCTTGTGCATCTCTAGAGTCCCATCTTTTCTGCTCTGCTGTGGGAGCTCCTGGAGCGGCTGCTCCAACCACCTGTGCTGCATTTGTACCTCTACCCCTGCCTCCAACTGTAGGAGTGACAGGTGTAGTCGCTGTATCTGGTCTTGCTTCATCTCCATTGACATAATCCCAAAGATGTTTGCCAACCAAGATATTACGAACCATGAAACTCCAAATCTCAAAAAATACAGCAGACTGACCAAGTGAAATCCCTTCCTGGGATATAAAATGCACAATTAAAATCTGCAAAGAAAAATCTGCCCACAGTGACAAATATTGTCACAACTTGTCAAAGGCTCAGAATGCACTTCAATTATCCTACAAATGCTCTCGAAAAGTGCCAAAAAACACTGCAAAATTTGCCAATGTCTGCAATGTCACTCAAAATGAGTCCAAAATTACCTGCAACAGTCCCAAAATGCTTGTACACTGCCAAATTGCATTAGAATGTCAAAAGCCCCAATTTCTTCAGGGAAATTGCATCCAAAAGAGGAAAAATTGCCTAAAAGCCCCAAAGATGCAAGAAATTGCGGTGCAAAACTAAAAGCCCCAAATTTTGAGTTGAAATTGAGCCAAATTTCACCCAAATAGTATCTCCTACAAAAGCCCTAAATTCTTGGACAATCTTTGCAATTTGCTTGCAATGTGTGCCAAAAAGTGGACAAAAGCCCCAAGCTTCAAATTGAAATTGAGCACAACTTGGGGAGTTTGACAAAAGCCCCAAATTTAACAAAATGCCCAATTCACAAAATGTGCTCAAATCTATCCAAAAATCTGCCTAGCCAAACAATGGCTCCTTGCAAGATGTACCTTCAAAGAATCACTTGCAAAAGAACTCAATGCACATGAAGGAACCTGGTACAAACACTTAACAGAGCAGATACAGAACGTACGGCAAAGTAGGTACAGACTGGCGCAGGAGTACCGTACGACGTGTACCAACAGTTGGTTGACCGTACGATGTACGGACACCCACTGTACGGGCAAGTAGCACATGTGGCCTCTGCGCCCCTCTCTCGACGGTACTGTGTCGGCTGCTCATCTCTCATATCGGCTAGCTCCTCTACCTCCACTCCACTGTGTCCGAGGGCTGACTCAAATGTATAGAAGTATGTGACGTGCCGCTATGCCCGATCACCCTCTATGTCCTGTAGTGGTCTGGCCATCCCCTGCTGCACTCTGATCTGTCGTAGAAGCGCCTCCCTATGTCGCCGCATCTCCATCAAATAAAGCCCGATACAGACCTAGTCATGGAAATGGATCAGTCGTGACAAGGACCGAAGCCATGTACCGAACATGATACGGACGTGCAACAGACTTGTATGGATGCGTGCATCACAAGAATTGTACGGAACAACAACTACCCAGTGTGCTTCGGGAGATGGGCGTACGGCAGTACGGACGAAATGCAAGTAGAAGGTACGGACGACCAGCGATGGTACGTGCAGGTACAAAATTCTGTACAGTCCTATGGACTGTATGGTACGTGGGCTTGAGCTTCGGGTTGCGTGACCCCGAATGAGATGGTCCGGGTGTGAGTAGTAGGCAGGGGTAGGAGCTGTTGAGGAGGGACCTAGGCAGAAAGCTAGAAGCAGGGTCTTGTTGCTTTGATACCAAATGATGGAGATAGAGAAGAGTGAGAGAGCAAGAGAGTGCTGAATGTAAGTTTGCAATAGATGAAGTGAGGAAAGTACAACAAGAGGGAAAGGTTTTGTCTAAGTGACAAAACCTTATCCTTCACTAACCGTAGTTAGTGAACTAACTGTGGTTAGGGGGAAAAACCTCTAAAGAGGGAAAAGTGCCCCTAACCTACTTATTACATTACATTGGTCACTGCTAGAATATAATAACAATTCTAACAGATTTTCTGCTTGATTAACAGGTTTAACTCGGGGTTGAGGCTTTTGTCAAGTTCAATGTCTGGATACATATTTCAAAATAAGCTGAACTGTACACGGAGCTTACTGCAGGTATTTCATGAAATGGTGAATGCTGGAGTGGAACCAAGTGTACATACTTATGGTGCTTTGATTGATGCTTGTGCACGAGCTGGTCAAGTGGGAAAGGCCTTTGGTGTTTATGGCATTATGAGGTCCAAGGTCAGCATTTATGTTGTGTATTGTCAGCCTTTAAAGCATTTAATAAACTCATTGTGAAAAATAGCAGATATTGTATGTCTGTTTATTTGTTTTGAATTTGCTTGTATGTGTGTAGAAACTGAAACCAGATCAAGTGATTTTCAATTCTCTGATCACTGCATGTGGACGCTCTGGAGCTATAGAACGAGCTTTTGATGTCTTTTCAGAAATGAGTGCGGAACCTGTCCCTGTAAAACCCAATCATGTGACAATTGGTGCTTTAATCAAAGCTTGTTCACGCGCAGGACAGGTGAAGCTCATTGCAGGTCATTTGAAAGATAGGGTGCCATCCGGCTTTCTAGTCGGTGAATTGGCATTTGTGATTGTTATGTACATATGTAATGTGCATCGAACCTTTTTTTAGGTGAACAGGGCTCTCGAAGTCTATAGAATGATGCAAGATAAAGGCATCCAGGGATCAGCTGAGGCCTACACAGAGGCTGTCCATGCTTGTAGCAGAAGTGGTGATCTCGATACTGCTTATGCCATTTATAATGACATGAAGAGCAAATGTATTCAACCAGATGAGGTATTGTCTGACTTAAATTGCAGAAGGACAGTGTTGCTAAAAGTTTTTCTGTTTAGCAATAGAGTCATACTTGCACAAGGCTTGAACTTAGGGATTTTTTGAAGAGCTAAAGCTCTGAAATTTTGTGTAGAAATGTCACGATCGTTGCAGAAAGGCTTTCTTACTCTCTTTCATTCTAATCAAGAATTGCTTGGTGATGTGATCACATGCAACACATATCAACCCATCAGTAACATCATTGTGGATATAAGATATTATTCTTGCTTCCTCATAACGATGAAGTATATAATGATCTGACTGCCTGTTAAATGCATATGTGAAAATGACTAAATTATATCATGTTTCGATTATTTTTAATTTGCCTCATGGAACTGCCACATCAGCCAAGGTCTGGAAATCCTAAGTTAGAATAAGCCTGGACCTGTGTGTTGTGTGATCTTCTTTTGCACTGTTGTCGGTGTTGCTCGTCTCCTTTTGTGAGAGCTTCCTTTGATAAAAGCTTATTTTTTTCTCTTATGTGGGTCCAAATGCAATCTTACCATGTCATGCATCATCTTCGTGCATGCGTGCATGCATGCAGGGGTCTCTCTCTCTCTCTCTCTCTCTCTCTCTCTCTCTCTCTCTCTCAGAATGAGAAAATATTAGTAAAGAAGAATTTTATTAGCACTGCCCTTCTTTCTAGCGAAAGAACAATCTAGAATTTGATGCAAAAATGCTGTCACTCTAATTTGCTCGATCTCATTATTATGAGTCTGACTATGTGACAGCACAACTCAATAAGGCCTCTCATGTGCTCACATCAACAGCCTTCATATTACTTGGAGGTATGATGTACAACTATAACGCAGAAGTGGACCACGTACGACTCAAAATATTTCCTCCAAGATTCCAAGAGACATTATTATTTAATACACAGACAGCAGGTCTATGGTATGCTCATGGTCTGCCAAAAAGACACGACCACTCTCCTTCAATGGTTGCACTCAAGGCTCCGGTTGCATCTTCTCAGCCTCTTCCCGAATGGATTGAAACAGGACTGTCGACAGATACCGCTCTCCAAAGCTAGGAAAAACCACCTGAGAAACAACAGTGTTATCACCATCTCATCACAGTTGCAGTGGGCATATTTGACGACCGCCAAGCCAGCAGAAGAAGAGCTCTCATCGCCGTCGCCAAGCCACCATCTGTTTGCCTTCTGATCACTCTAACATGGTATCAAAGTTAATGGAGAAAGAAAAGAAAGAAAGAAATTTTATTAGAGTCTTCGGAAGACCGATGGGTCTATGAGACTGAAAGAAAACCTGATACAAATCATAGTAAGGGTGGAGCTACTAAAACGAGCATCATCACCCGTGCTGAATCCTAAGTCTGATCATACATAATCAAATACATCTGGGTATGAGAATGAAAAGAAAAAAGACTGGAGCGGAGCGGAATCCTCCGTATGGCATGTCGCCCTAGCTGGTACATAGCCGGTGATAGGACACTGGCATCCGTCAAGGGGTCCCGTGCATCTCGGTCTCCTGGAGGAGGCTCGACGTAAGACCAGAGCTACCGTGACTCCCGTGGGACGTATCCCGGGTCTAAACAATGATGGGAGGTCCCCCAGAGTGATCTGTGTGTCCCCTTGATGTCTCGTATGTCATGTTGCGATCATCGGGTCTGGGTCTCTGTCACGTTTGCAGCTAGACACTGGACGATCAATGTCACTCGATGGGAAGAACTTTGTGATCCTACTCTGAGAGGTGTCTGATGGTGTGGCCAAGCCCCGTCGCCTGAGTAAGTACTCTCTGTGTCGGACCCCCTCGTGAATGAATGCTGCGAGACATCTCTAATCTGTAGGCGAGGAATGTGAAAAGGAGCCCGGAGCCGTCTCTAAAGAGACAGTGGTAGCGACCTCGGATCTCGTAGTACACTGGGCACCTGAAAATAAATGCTCCTCCGACTCAACCTCCTGACAGTTGCACAATATGCTTATGCGATGCTCCCTGGGGATCCTCTCTGCTCTGCCTATGCGGAGGCGGTGTGATGATACCAGAAACTATCTGATGGAGATCCGTAGTGAGTGAGGCATATGAAGCTCAGTGTACCCTAGTGGTGTGATGAATCCCTCCTCCGAAATACGAAGACAATAATCTCTGTAGAAACTCAGCTTCAGTGGGAGCTCCCCCGGCTCCAACCAGGTCTTGAAGGTGTATAGCTGCAGGAGATCCTCTCGAATGACTTGGTTGGTATGTGGCCCGATTGGGATGGTGGGTGGGAGTACCGGAGGGGCATCTAAACTGTATTGAAAAGGAGGTATCCTATCGATGTGAAACTCTAGTCTCACAAACCATCTGTGAGTCCGTGCATACCAACATCGCTCGTCTTACCATTGTTTGTTGTATCGACTTTGTTCATCTGCTGTCTCTTACCTAAGCAGCAACAACAACTAGGAAAATATTCTTTAAGCGGTATTGTTTGTTAAAGGTATTCAAAAAACTGAAATGCACAGCCGGAGATGCGAAGTGGATGGTTGGAAATTTGCTCAGACCGAGTGGATGAGTGGACAGAGAATCTAGCATAATGTTTACTTGTCCTCATGAATCCTATATAACTGGACTAAGTTGATGAGTGGATAGAGAATGTAGGAGAATGTCATGTTCATGTTTATTCCTCACGAATCATATATGAAGGTCAATCTTGGTAAAATGAATTACAAAATTGTGCCTTGGGGCAAAGGGTTTCAAAAAATTCCAAGAAAGGGTTAAAAGGTGCACGCAAGTTTAGCCTTGACTAATGGACATGTGACATTCCAGGGCCATCTAAGAAAATTGAGGCTTTGCAGGGAAAAGACTCGTGAACCAAAAAAGTATATGATTTTCGATATGCAAGTGCGATTGCAGAGCATAGTTGGGAGGAAGAACAAGTGCAATACTTGGAAAACAATTGTAGTGGAAGTTAAGGAAGAAGTTTCCTGGGCGGATCTCGTAGGATTTGGAATCCGGCTGGCACAACAGGTGTCGCGCCCTATGGCCTATACTTTGACTGGTAGGATTGCATTGTTAGATCATGCCTTAACAACAAATAATGACTCAGCAGTTACAAGCAAATGTAGGGCAATTTGAGTTGAAGAGGTTGGTTCAAAGTTCATCTGCGAGACCATCTAGGGAGGGAAAGGGAAGTCCCTTATTTTACTGAAAGGGAAGTCCATCTGAGAGACCATCTAAGGAGGAGAAAGGGAAATCTCTTATTTTACAGAAACTGGTGTTCATACGGTCAATCTTGTGAAAGCTAAAACACCTAATATTAAAAATTATAGATCGGAAAAGTATTTTGGTCGGATGATAGACCCTAGTTCAGATGTCATTGGCTGGCTGCACAAATAGAACGAAGCATTGGCCATTTGTGAGAGTGGCAATGACATAAAGAAAAACTGTGAGCCAACCTCTATGTTTATAGAGGCAGCGGATAGAGGTGGATCAAACAACAAAAGGATGAAATGGCATTCAATATATGGAAAGGGTTTGAGAAAGAATGTAGATGATTTTATTTATGCGTACGACATCAATAGAGTTGATTGGTGATCCGTTAACTAGCACAAATGCTACCAAAGTTGGAAAAATGGCCAAGTTAGTTGATCAGATCACGGAGTTCTTTGATTGTTTAAGGGATGAGTTGACTCCAGAGCGGAATGCTTAACACAAGATTGAACTAATCTTTGGAGTAGAAAATGTGTAAATAGGCCTCCCTATAGATTAAGCTGTACCGAAGAAGCTGAGGTGCGAAGGCAATTGGAAGAATACTTAAAGTTGGGACAGATTCAGCTCAATTTCGCACCTTTTCTATTGAAAAAGAAAAAAAAAAACCTTTCGTCTCTATATTGATCACAAAGATAATATCATTATTAAGCACTGGTATCTGATGGCTTGGATTGATGATTTGCTAGATGCATTACATGGAGCCATAATTTTCAGCAAGATGATGTGAATAGTTGTTATTATTAAATACAATTTATAATTATTTTCATAAACAAGACTTCTATTAATTATGAATAAAATCTGCAAGAGTAAAGACCAAGGCGGCAATACATCATGCGGTGCATGAGAAAAATCCCCTCAAAAGGAGATAGAATACAACCAAGGTTGAGGTTGAAAATGCCATCTCAACCCTATATTCTCAGAGAAGAAAGGGGCCCTCCCATTCTCAGAAAAATATAGCTCTCCTAGTAGAGGGTGCACGTGAGGACCCCTGCATGGTCGCCTAGATGGCCATCAATGTATTTATAGCGTCTGTTGATATGGTGGCCAAGGTTTAAGAAGGGCAGACTTGGGATCCATCCAAAGCCTCTGTGCATTTGGCTCTCCAAATATGCCACGCTGTAATAAAATATTGATTAGAGTCGAAGATCTGATAAAATGACTTTCAAAAGTAGGCTTGAACATACGAGTAATGCCATTTAGGCTTACCAATGCTTTGGCTACATTCGTCATGCTTATGAATGAATTACTACGCTTGTATATCGAAAAGTTCGTAGTACTCTTTAGCGGCGATGTTCTACTTTACAACAAAAGTATTGTTGAGCATCGTGATCACTTAAGAAAAGTGTCTAATACTTTGAGGAAAGCCAGTCTATTTGGTTAAACTAGAGTATATGGAGTTCACTATTACTCCTGATGGGATTGAAATGGATTCGAAGAAGGTGGTTACAATATTAGGTGTGGACAATTCCTGAGAATATGATCGTGTTGCGATCATTCTTGGAATTTGTCTTGTTTTTATTGAAGGCATATTAAAGAATATTTTGATTTGAGTGAGTTGACTTCAGATAAGTACCTTTCCTGTGGGGATGGGATCAACAAGAGAGTTTTAACGCCATAAAGAAGGAAGTGGTTTCCGGTCTGGTGTTAAAAATTGTTGATCCCCAAAAACCGTTTTTCCTAGCATGGCATTAACGACGGTTCTTCAAGAGTGAAGGTTAGTAGCCTCTGAAAGTAAGAAACTTTCTCCCTCTTAGCGTAGGCCAACTCATGAGCAAGAGTTGTATGCTATTATTCATGCTTTGAAAGCATATAGGTATTACTTGTATGATTCAATGTTTTACGTGAATGTGGACCATGATACTCTGAAATATTTTTCTAAAAAATCTGACTCGTGTGGCTACAAGCTAAGTGGGTAGAGCTCATGCAGGAGTCTAATATGAAAGTTCGGTACCAAAGAGGGAAGGAGAACAAGGTTGCTGATGCATTGTAAGGCATTATGCATGATATGAGTTTCACGATAATTAAAGACTGCTGTAATGACCGAGATTAGGGAAACTCAAAAAGTAAACGAGCTTCTCCAGAGCCTTTGGCCTAAGGCTGATGTGATCAAACCGAGGGAAATATGACTTAGCGTCTAGAAAAGGCCAACTTATGCAAAATATACCATAGCAGATGGTGTGCTAACATGTAATGGCAAGGTAGTTAGAATGATCTCAGGTAGATGGTCATTCGACAGTGCCATGATAGCCCATGTGCGGGACATCTAGGTGTTGAGAAAATGTATGATCTTGTGAAGCAAAAAGCATATTCATGAATATGTGACACTATGTTTCTCATGTCATGTAAGTAAGGTAGAGCGAGTGAAGCCATCTGGCCTTTTATAGCGGTTGGAGGTACCATTAGGCAAATGGGTGAGCATTTCCATGGACTTTATCGTTGATCTACGTTCGACATAATGTCGATCTAATTCTATCCTTCTCGTGGTTAACTCCTTACCAAGATGGCTCACTTTATTCGGACTAGGGAGTCTATTAGTGACCCGCAAGTGACGGATTTGTTAATTAGTCATTATATTTCATCTGCATCAGTTATCCAGTTTCATAGTGTGCGACACAGATAGTAACTTTACTAGTCATTTTTGTTACTACAGTACTAAGGTCTGAATTGGAATCAGTAGTGGGGTGTTCTTGAAATGGATGGTCAGACAAAGAGAGTCAATCAGACCTTAGAAGATATGCTAAGAGCATATGTATCATTAAGGCAATATACATGGATCAAGTGGTTGCCATTGTTGGTTTGAATACAATGATAAAAAACATTCCTCTATAGGAACAAGTCCATTCAAGTTGAACTATGGTTATAGACCAAGAAATCCAACCACGGTTGGGATACCTTAGAAAGTGCTTAGTCGCGAACTATATTGTTTAGATGTGGAGATGCTAGTACTTGCTCTAGCTAACATCCGCCAAGCTATGGATAGAGCTAAGGCTTATGCAGATGAAAATAGATCTTTCAAAGAATTTAAGGAAGAAGAAAAAGTTTTTCTCAGAGTTCCTTCACACTCCAAGTCTTTGATCATAGCACAGTGTCCTAAGTTATCACACCGATATTGTGGGCGGTGGTCAATTCTGAAAATAATTTGCAAGGTAGGCAATAGATTGGAATTAGCTCAGGGTTGTAAGGTGCATGCTGCATGTTTCTCATTTAAAACATTTTTGCCCCTAGGTGACTCACTAATCGAGGATGTTGTTTTGTTTTAAGAGATAGGGGATAATGCAAGACGCAAACCAACAAGAATCCTTTACCGAGAAACAATGCAAGTACGCAATCGAAGATACTCGTGGTGTTGGTTGCATGGCATGGTTTACCTCTATCTGAGGGGATCTGGGAATATGTGCATTAGATATTGAGAGCGTTATCAGACTTCATCATTGAGGATGCTGAGGCTTAAAGAGAGAAGGAATGTTATCCTCAAGCTGAGGAACATGACCACGGAAGGATCAGTTGGCATTCCTCTCTTTAGAGGACCGACGACCGTAAATTATGTGTAATGCGCTTTATGTATATGGTCAAAGGGATTTAATGTCAAGGTTGTGTGTGAGGGTGATTTGCATGACTAGGTGGGTGTAAAGGCCAAAGGCCTAGTGTTTTTAATTATAAAATTGTGTCTAGGGACGAATAAGAATCCCATGAAGGGGCATCTAAGTGGAGCCTTGATAAATGGACACGTGGCATTGTAGGCCCATCAAGGGAGATTGGGGATTTTTAAGAAAAATAACTCGTGGACCAAAAATGTAATATGTGAGTTTGAGTACAGAGAAAGGTTGGGAGGAGAATGTTTGCAAATGCTTATTTGATTTCAGGTTTGGTTTTGGTTGTTGTTAGAATTATCATGCCTATAACATCTACAAAGACCAAAGTGTCTTTAGGCTGAAAAACCCAAATACAATGAAAGCTAAGGGGTGGGGCTAGTAAACGAGCACCCAAGCCCAAGGCTGATGTCTAAGGCAAGAATGCAAATACGTCGTGCTTTCACTTGCGAGAGAAAGAAACCTAGGTGAGGATAAGAGAGAGATCCTTGGCCATTGTTGACCGGGTCAACTATCCATGAATCCTAGTGACAAGGCATGTGGATCTTGTCCACAGGACCAACTCCACCGAGTGGCTGAGTAATGGCAAGATGAGCTTGTCCTAAAGTGACTTTGGATCTAGCGAGAACGCTGTGAATGCCCAGTACGATTGATATGTCTGGGTCCCTCCCTTCTTCTCTCTACTCTCCGTTTGGTAGCTCATCGTCTGACAAGTGCTACTATCACGTCAGTAGTCAATCTCCCCATGTCCAATAGTAGAGAGGAGATGTTTGCGGCATAGTTACGCTGAAACGCGTTCTAGGGCCCAGCCTGTCCTGAAATGCCACTTCAGAGAAGTCCCTGGCCTGAAATGTCATAGTAGCTAGTCCCTGCTATGCATGATGGAGTTTATGGTTTTCAACCTTGTGAGTGACTATCATGAGATTGAAACTGCACTATGTTGTGTTTTTAGAGGATGAGTTTGGAAATGTTTCCTGGATTCATCTAGGTATATGCTTCTGCTGTATTAGCGGACATGCAAATTTCACGTTGTGAAATTTTCGTCCAAGTTGCAGCCTGCTGGTATTGTAATAATTCTTTCTATCTTAAATGGTGCGTTGCCCTACCAGCTAGATTTAGATTTAGATGCTCGTTGGGGAGAGACTAAAAGGAAAATGTTTAGACTTCACAAGCAGTTGTAGCTTGAATGAAGAGATTTTGGACTACCTTTTGATTAGCCTTCTCCTTTAGTGCTAGCCTTCATCATGGCTGAGTCTGCCCTTCACCTTCGGAGTGCCGACAGAAACTCAGTACGAAGACTTTGTATAAATGGATGCTCAAGTATGTGTGGGTGTGTGGATTTGTATGTGTGAGAGCATATTTTTATACTATGGTCTACACCCACTGTTGGGCGCTGATGACGTCAGTGGGGATGTCATAGTAGCTAGTCCCTGCTATGCATGATGGAGTTTATGGTTTTCAACCTTGTGAGTGACTATCATGAGATTGAAACTGCACTATGTTGTGTTTTTAGAGGATGAGTTTGGGAATGTTTCCTGGATTCATCTAGGTATAAAAGACTTCTGAAACGGCTACCTGAAACATTTCAGCCTGGCTGAAACACGTTTTAGAAGTCTTAAACGGGACATTGTAGACAACCACCCCCCACCATCTTCCTTTAGCAGTTTCTACCTGTGTTTTGCTTCTTCAGCCTCATACTTTTGCACTCTTGAGGGTTTTCCAGCCCTCCTTAAGCCCCATTCACTCCTTGAAGTCCTCAGGCTCCTTCAGCCCTCCTTCATCATCCACTCCTCTTTCAAAGCTCAGCCTCCACTCCTTTAGCCCTCTCCTTCAGCCCTCTCTCTCAGCCCTCTCTTTCAGCCCTTTTCTAAACTCCCTTGCTGATGTGGCATTTCCTTGTTTCAGCCCTCTCATAAATCCCGAAACGTTTCCATTTTTTGTTTGCATTTCCCGTTTCCCCTAATTATGGTCTGCAGCCCTCGTGTGAGAGTCCAGTGATGGTCGGGTCTGTCTAGTTGTGCTCTTCGCATCTCAACTTCTTCTTGTCCCCTTTTGCTCCTGACTTTGGTCACCAGAGCAAAATCTGTGATCCTTCTCTGACTAGGCTCTGATGGCCCCCCTTGTGCTCTCCTTTGTGCTCGCAAGAGCTAATCTCTACATCGTTGGGGACTTGAGAAGGAAACTGCCACGCATGGTTGATTAGGATGTGCCAAGAAATCTTTTAGTGAGCCAAAATTGCTCCTTAATAGGTAGTGGTGCTGTCTGTGGATCACATAATAAAAAGGGCATCTGTTATGCTCTAGCCGAGATAGCATGACCTCGGATAGATCGGTGGGCATTTTCTCTTAGATGACCAACTTTTGTAATAGTTAATGTGCGTAATTGAAATGGTCAAGAGAAGTAACTGCCAAGGTCCTAGGTGAGGGTGGAATGGCATTGACTAGGTAGTTCTGAGTGCTAAGGCCTAGGTGCACCTAAATGTGCAATAATGCCAAGGGGCAAGTAGTTTCTAATGTGCCCCAAGAGAGGGGTAAAAAGGTGCATCAAGTGGAGAGGCTAAAATGATGACATTTGGCAAGGAGAACTATCTAGGGAAATGAGGGTCTCATGGATAAGCATGAAAATAACGAAGGAACGAATTAATCTGATGATCTGCGATCCACGAGAGTAGGCTGGGTGGAACAAAAGAAAAGCCATCGCCCGTGATTGTATTAACGCAGGAATAGAGATTCAGGCTAGAGATAGAAGGGTCTGATAGTTGGTATCAGAGCCTTGTGGAGAGGTAAAGGACCAGAGAGGGGTAAACGTGACTAGACTATGTGACGAAACGAGGTGGTCACGGAGATGCTGGCGACGCCTAATCGACTAGAGAAGGGAGGCACGTGAAAATCTTGTTACGGTCTACGAGCAATCTAACAAATACGGTTTGCGAGCCCACCTACAACTACCATGCGCTGAGCTCGTTGCTGGAGCCTAGCTGCACCTAAGAGCCGAGTTGAGCTGCACCTACGAATAGCTAGAGCATGAATGCTTGCTGGAGCATGTAGCCGAGCTTGGGGGATTTCAGAGGAAATGGATTTCTAAGACAAGTGTCTCGCAGCCAAGTGGCCAAACCAAGCAGGTGAAGCCGGTTGAGGGACCAGTAAAAACAAGTACCACCGTTGGGGTGAAAAGGAAAATAACTCCAATGGCAGCCCGGGCTTGGTCAAAGTCCTCGTTGACCCCTGAACAAAAAGAGAAAGCTAGAAAATAAGGATTGTGCTTCGGTTGCCTTCAGCGACATCAGTGGAAGGATTGTCCACTGAATAAAGACCGTCGCACGGCTAATATGATAATATCTGAATGCGACGTGGAAATGCAGGAGAGTCCCAATGCGGAACATATGTAGATGCAATTGGCGGGACCTTCTCAGAGGTTAGTACCTTGTTTGTTATGTGTGTCTGTTGCTAAGCTAGTGACGAGTGCACCTGATAACATCCTATCTAAGCCCGCAGCAACGGGGTATACGGCCTTTAATGATACGGAGTTAATTAAAATGAAAGGGCAAGTGGCCAGTCATGATGTCATTGTGTTGTTTGACTCGGCGTCAACTCACAATGTGATTAACTCCAAGCTCGTGAAGAGGCTGAAATTAAAGACAAGTCCATCTGACTATGCATATACAGTCAGGATGGCAGATGGAAGTTCAACTGAAGTATGGGACCAAAGGGTTACCCAGTTGGAGCTTCGGATTCAGGACTATGCTGAGAAGCTTGATTTTGAAATGACCAAGCTTGCTCATGCAGATATAGCCCTGGGTATGGCGTGGTATTCTAGGAAGAATCCAGCCATTGATTGGAAGAAGCACGTATATCAATTCAAGATGAATGATGTGCTTTATGTCTTGCGAGGTGAAAAAGATATACCTCAGGGACCGTTGGTTTCCGTGATGGAAATCAGAAAGGCTCAAGTAGAGTTTTTATTCCTTTGCATAGCATCGGTAGAGCCGGTTGATGATTCTTCGGCTAGCACTGATGTTACGCAAAGTGGTGAGATGGCCAAGTTGGCTAATCTTATAACAGAGGAGTTCTCTGAATGTTTTAGGGATGAACTACCTTATGGGTTACCTCCAGAGCGGAAAGTTTAACATAAGATTGAACTGATCCCGGGGGCAGAACCTGTAAATAGACCTCCCTATAGAATGAGTTTTGCTAAGGAGGCGGAGGTGCGTAGACAACTGGAAGAATACCTCAAGTTGGGGCAGATTCAACCAAGTTTCTCACCTTTTGCTTCGCCAGTGATATTAAAGAAGAAAAAGGATGATACGTTTCGCCTCTGTATAGATTACAGAGCATTGAATAATATCACTGTTAAGCACAGGTATCAGATGGCTTGGATTGATGATTTGCTAGATGCATTACATGGAGCCGTGATTTTCAGCAAGATAGATCTTAAGTGCGGCTACCATCAAATCCGGATTAGAGCCGAGGATGTGCATAAAACCGCTTTCAGAAGTAGGTTTGGTCATTATGAGTTTTTGGTAATGCCCTTTGGACTTACCAATGCTCCAGCGACCTTCGTCATGTTTATGAACGATTTACTACGTCCGTATATCAGAAAGTTCGTAGTACATTTTATTGACGATATCTTGATATTCAGTAAAAGTGTTACTGAGCATCGTGAACACTTAAGAATAGTGTTCAGTACTTTGAGGAAAGCCAGTCTTTATGTGAATAAGAAGAAAACTATACTATGTATGGTTAGGCTTGAATATTTAGGGTTCATAATTACTCCATAGGGGGTAGAAATTGATCCGAAGAAAGTGGCTGCGATACTAACTTGGCCAATCCCTCAGAGTCTGACCGCGTTGCGATCATTCTTGGGATTTGTCCAGTTTTATAGAAGGCATATCAAAGGATATTCCGGAATAGTATCGCCATTGACTGATCTGACCTCAGATAAAGTACCTTTTATTTGGGGACAGAATCAACAAGAAAGTTTTAACACCATAAAACAAGCTGTGGTCTCAGGACCGGTGTTAAAAATAGTTGATCCCGAGAAACCATTGTTCCTAGAAACCGATGCAAGTGGCATTGCGGTAGGAGCAGTTCTCCTTCAAGAGGGAAGGCCAGTAGCCTTTGAAAGCAAGAAGCTTTCTTCCTCTCAAAGGAATTGGCCAACTCATGAATTAGAGTTGTATGCTGTCATCCATGCTTTGAAAACATGGAGGCATTATTTGTATGGTTCAGAGTTTTATGTGGATGTAGATCATGATACTCTGAAACATTTCTGTAAACAGCCTGACTTGAGGGGCTGCCAAGCTAGGTGGGCAGAGCTCATGCAGGAGTTTAATCTAACGATTCGGTACCGAAGAGGAAAAGATAATAAGGTGGCTGATGCGTTGTCTCGCATTATGCACAACCTGAGTTTCACGGTATTAGAGAGTGCTCTAATGACCGAGATAAAAGAAACTCAAAGAGTGGACGAGTTTATCCAGAGCTTGTGGCCTAAAGCTAATGTATTAAAACCCGGGGAAAGTGAAAAGGATGACCTGGCATCCAGAAAAGGCCAAACTTATGCAAGATATACCATAAGGGATGGTATGCTAGTTAGGAATGGCAAGGTTGTAGTACCTGGTCAGAATGATCTCAGGCAGAGAGAGTCATTCGACAGTGCCATGATAGCCCGTGTGCGGGACATCCAGGAGTCGAGAAGACATATGATCTCGTGAAGCGAGATTTCTTTTGGCCAAAGATGAAAAAGCATATTCATGAATATGTGACACGGTGTTTCTCGTGTCAGGTAAGCAAGGCCGAGCGGGTGAAGCCACCCGGACTTTTACAGCCTTTGGAAATACCACTAAGTAAGTGGGAGAGCATTTCCATGGACTTTATTGTAGGGCTGCCGTAGTGGACTTTATTGTAGGGCTGCCTACGACACAAGGAGGATATAATTCTATCCTTGTGGTGGTTGATCGTCTAACCAAGATGGCTCACTTCATTTCGACTAGAGAGTCTGTTAGTGCCCCGCAAGTGGCGGATTTGTTCATTAGACATATATTTCGTCTGCATGGATTGCCTAGATCCATAGTGTCAGACAGAGATGTCAGATTTACCGGTCATTTTTGGACAGCGGTATTTGAGACACTAAGGACTGAGTTGGGAATGAGTAGTGGGGATCATCCTGAGACAGATGGTCAGACGGAGAGAGTCAACCAGACTTTAGAGGATATGCTGAGGGCATATGTGTCATTGAGGCAACATACGTGGGACAAGTGGTTGCCATTGTTGGAGTTTGCCTACAATGATAGGAAACATTCATCTACCGGATTCAGTCCGTTTTTGAACTGAACTATGGTTATAGACCAGCCAATCCGACTATAGTTGGAGTACCTCAGAAAGTGCCTAGTGCCGCAAACTTTGTAGTTCAGATGCGGGAGATGCTAGCACTTGCGAGAGCTAATATCCGCCAGGCTATGGATAGGGCCAAGATGTATGCGGATGAAAACCGGTCTATAAGAGTATTTAAGGAAGGAGAAAAAGTTTTTGTCAGAGTTCCTTCGCACTCGAAGTCGTTGACTTCAGGAGAGTGTGCTAAGTTATCACCTCGATACTGTGGGCCGTGGTTAATTCTAAAGAGAATAGGCAGTGTAGCCTATAAATTAGAATTGCCACAGGGGTGTAAGGTGCACTCGGATACGAAATCGGAAGATACCCACGGTGTTGGTTGCATGGCATGGTCAGCCTCTATCGGAAGCTACCTGGGAATCCGTATACAAGTTACGGAGAGTGTTCCCAGATTTCATCATCGAGGACGCTGAAGCTTGAAGAGGGAAGGAATGTTATGCTCTAGCCGAGATAGCATGACCTCGGATAGATCGGTGGGCATTTTCTCTTAGATGACCAACTTTTGTAATAGTTAATGTGCGTAATTGAAATGGTCAAGAGAAGTAACTGCCAAGGTCCTAGGTGAGGGTGGAATGGCATTGACTGGGTAGTTCTGAGTGCTAAGGCCTAGGTGCACCTAAATGTGCAATAATGCCAAGGGGCAAGTAGTTTTTAATGTGCCCCAAGAGAGGGGTAAAAAGGTGCATCAAGTGGAGAGGCCAAAATGATGATATTTGGCAAGGAGAACTATCTAGGGAAATGAGGGTCTCATGGATAAGCATGAAAATAACGAAGGAACGAATTAATCTGATGATCTGCGATCCACGAGAGTAGGCTGGGTGGAACAAAAGAAAAGCCATCGCCCGTGATTGTATTAACGCAGGAATAGAGATTCAGGCTAGAGATAGAAGGGTCTGACAGCATCCGAATGCAAAGTGCTCTTCTGTTTTGGTCTCCTGCATATAAGATAAGGTGCAGATCTACCTCTCAGAACTGCCCCAGCGAGATCCTCAGTGCATGCGGGAGATGGATTATAGTGTAGCGCGGTGGTTCAGTAAACCCCTCCTTTGAGATCTGTAAGTAGTGATCTCTGTAGGAGTTCTACTGAAAGCTTTTGCAGTGCAAGTCAAGTCTTGTATGTGTGGAGCTGTAATAAATCCTCTTCGATGACCTGGTTCAGCTCCTGAAAGCTATATTGAAAGGTGGTAGCCTATCCATATAAAGTCCCAAGCCTGCAAACCATCTCTGTGTCTGAGCATACCAGCTCCTCTGATCCCCAGTGCAGTAGAGGAGGTCAAGGCCAGCCATGGCAATCTGTTACATCTGGCTGTCAGGTGACAAAGTCCCTAAGACAGGTGACCACCTGAAAGACTGCATCAAGCTGTATAGGGGTAGCCACAAACTCTGGTAGCACAATATGAGAGCTCATCAAGATTGTCAAGATCATATGTCTAGTTGGGGTGCAACTTTTCGCATCCAGAATCACTATGAATCTTGTAGCCTAGGAATGATTGGTTGAACGATGGAAGAGAGTGCTTTCAGGTCCATTTTTCGGGATGCAAATGAGAAATCACTCCTATGTTACTCTTGTTAGATCAACAGCACTGTATGGGGGCACTTTCTGTGTAGTGGACTTTAGAGGGGATGACTGGTTTGGTTTCGTGAGGTTCTAGGTCATGATGCTCTCATGCCTCATTCGATGTAGGACATGCACTTGGGATGCCTTCTTTCAGATCGTTACCTACTTGATGTGGCTCGATAGTATGGTCAGACTGAGGTGAATAGACAAAGGTTACCTTGGAGGTCTCTCTCCTCATCCATGCAGCTAGCATTAGAAAGAAAGAAAGAAAGAAAGAGAGAAATTTTATTAGAGTCTTTGGAAGACCGATGGGTCTATGAAACTGAAAGAAAACCTGATACAAATCACAGTAAGGGTGGAGCTACTGAAACGAGCATCATCACCCATGCTGAACCCTAAGTCTGATCATACATAATCAAATACATCTGGATGTAACAATGAAAAGAAAAGAAAAGAAAAGGACTGGAGTAGAGCAGAATCCTCTGTATGTCATGTCGCCCTGGCTAGTGCATAGCCGGTGATGGGATGCTGGCGCCCGTCAAGGGGTGCTGTGCATCTCGGTCTCCTGGACGAGGCTCGACTCAAGACCAGAGCCACCGTGACTCCCATGGGACGTATCCTAGGTCTAAACAATGACGAGAGGTCCCCCAGAGTGATCTGTGTCCCCCCTCGATGTCCCGTGTGTTGTGCTGCGATCGTCGGGTCGGGGTCTCTGTCACGCCTGCGGCTAGAGACTGGACGATCAATGTCACTTAATGGGAAGAACTCTATGATCCTGCTCTGAGAGGTGTCTGATGATGTGGCCAAGCCTCGTCGCCTGAGTAAGTACTCTCTGTGTCGGACCCCCTCGTGAATGAAGGCCGCGAGGCATCTCTGATCTGGGTAGGCGAGGAATCTGGAAAGGAGCCCGTAGCCGTCTCTGAAGAGGCAGTGGTAGCAACCTCGGATCTCGTAGTACACTGGGCACCTAAAAATAAAATGCTCCTCCGACTCAACCTCCTGACAATCGCACAATATGCATAAGCGATGCTCCCTAGGAATCCCCTCTGCTCTGCCGCTCTCTATGCGCAGGTGGTGTGATGATACCCGAAACTTTCCGATGGAGATCTGTAGTGAGTGAGGCATATGAAGCTCAGTGTACCCCGGTGGTGTGATGAATCCCTCCTCCGAAATATGAAGACAGTAATCTCTGTAGAAACTCAGCTTCAGTGGGAGCTCCCTCGGCTCCAACCAGGTCCTAAAGGTGTGTATCTGTAGGAGATCCTCTCGAATGACCTGGTTGGTGTGTGGCCCAATCGGGATGGTGGGTGGGAGTACCGGAGGGGCATCTAAACTGTGCTGAAAAGGAGGTATCCTATTGTTTTGGAACCCTAGTCTCACAAACCATCTGTGAGTCTGTGCATGCCAGCATCGCTCGTCTCCCTTTGCTGCCAACCTCATGGAGGAATCGAGAGCCAACCATGGCAACCTCTATCTCCTTGATGTGCAGTCCCCATATGATCTAACCCGGTGTAGATATGTGATGGTCTGAAAGGCTGCATCTAGTTGGAGTGGAGAAGCACCAAACTCGGCCTGAATGATGTGATGTGGTACAAACGGTTTCCCTGGATCATCCGTGAGAGCATGACGATCTGTAGGCGCTCTACCCGTGTCCACTCTATCTCTGACATGTCAGGCCCCCAAACAAGGACTGCCATACATACCGGCTGGTCGGACAAAGGAGTTGAAGAGAAGAGCCTTGGTCCGAGGGTCCTGGCAGTGCGAGAGAAACATTATCTCTCTAGGCGAGCCAGCGAGGCGTATCCCCTGCTCAGTTTGGCCTGCATCGCTGGTCTCATCGTGAAGATCAGGCCGGAGAAGATGACCCCCAAGTAATTGTATGAGGATATGATCTCAATTGGTGACCCACCGAAAGTAAAAGTAACCTGCTTCCGTTGCATGTTTGCTCGAGAGGTGTTAAAGATCATGACCTTGGTCTTACCAAGGTTGACCTTCAAATCATGGGATAAACAAAAAGCCTGCAGTGCATTTAGGTGTCGCTAGAGTCCCTCGGGTGTGGACAACAAGAGTGCCATGTCATCTGCAGAAAGAAGAATCTTGACGATGATCCCGGCAAGTGAGCAACCGGTCCCTCCGAACGCCCCCATGAAAGTCTCAAGCTCATCGATGTAGAGGCCAATCAGGGTCGATGATAAGGGACAACCCTGTTTGACCCCTGTGGTACTCAGGATCTCATTTTTCCAAGCTGCGCCTGTTCGAACTTGGCGTGAGACTCTCTCATACAGTGCCATGACTGCCCAGATGATCTCTTGATCAAATCCCAGTGTCTGTAGGCATGTGATGAGATGAGCACGAGGTACTGTGTCAAAGGCTTTGCGAAAATCCACAAAGCAACAATATACCCTCTCCTTTCGTGATCTAGCCTCCTCAATGACACTCCTGAGTGTGAGTATGTGATCCATAGTCCCATGGTCTCGCCTGAAACCGGCCTGACCCTTTGCTCTGAGCCCTCTCATATCTGCAAACAGGTTGACTGATGCATCCAATAGAGCTACATAGATCTTGGACATCACATGTCCAATCATGATAGTCTCGTAGTTACTCGGGTCCATGGGATCCCCTGCCTTGTGGATGGGGGTGATGGTGTTGAGAGTCCAGGTGCAGGGGAAGCGAAGGCAAACATCGTCATTGAATAGCTTTCCAAGAACTGGGCTAACGTGTCGATCCCATATGCGATAAACTCAGTGCATAGCCCCTTGTGATCCTTCGCTCAGCCATTGTGCAGTTTCAATGTCACGTCCTTGACTCCCCCTTTGGTGAACAACGTGCAAGTGGTGGGGCGAGGTGTGTGTATGAGATCTAGAGTGGGCTGGTGTGGGACATCATAAAGATGATGTGCATATGCGTGCCAGACTCTCGTGTCAGTGAGGGGTGATGGGGACCTACGCTCAAGGAATCTCCGCAAAAAATCCTTAGAGTTGCTGTTGTACAAGATGTGCATCAGCAGCTCCTCATTTCGACGAAGAAATGCCTGCTTCTTCCGACGTATGAGATGTCGGTACTTGCATACCGTGTCTGGTGTGTTTGGGAGGTGACATCTGGTTTCAAATCGGAGCTGTCGGCGATAAGCCTTGCTCTCCGCATCGTACTAATTGTTGCAGGGTATAGAACCAAGAGGTGGTGGTCTAGTGGATCATGTGGTGTGGGGAAAGATTTGGAGGGCAGCCTCGTGGAGTGTGCGACTAATCAGGGCAGCACGGTCCTCTATGAGTGGTATGTGATCGATGTAGGTTAGGAGTCTGTTTAGGCATCCAGAGTAGGCCGGTGAGAGGCTGTGATCAAAGTGTATGTCGTGGTAGGTGTCGTGCTTCCTATGTGGTGTGTGTGGTGTGGCTAAGCGTGGGGTGGCGATAGTGAAGAATAGGTATGTGTGATCAGCTCTTGGAGGGAGTGGTGCTACGGTGAAGTCGGTGATACATGAAGTGAAGGTAGCGGATCCCATGATGTAATCTACTACACTAGTGTCCCCCCGTGTGGAAAGCAAGTAAAACCACCTGAGGAGGGCCATAGGTTGAGCCCATTGTAGATGATGAGATCATGCATCCTGTCCGGATTAAGGAGCGCGTGTCCATATGGTGTAACAGGCCCGTGTCGGTTCGATGAGGTCTTGGTCATACATGCTCCGTCTAGGTCCATGTGTGGTAGCATGATAGAGTCGTCTCGGAAGTCCAGGAGTGGTGCCTGGCGCGTGCTTGTCCTGACGTTGAAGTCCCCAACGAGAACTTCCAAGGTCTCGGATATCCTGATGTAAGGGTGCATATGGCGATGTCTCATCCTTCTCTCGTGCCACTCTGGCAAAGTGGGATGTGTCTGGCGGGAAGTAGCATATTGCTATGAAAAGGTCACGGGTGTCTGTGCGTCGGATCCAGATCCACATGAATCAGGAGTGTGCATCCTTCCTCTCAATGGAGATGGCTCCAATGAGGGAAGACCTGTACAATACCGCGACCCCGTCCGATCCTCGGACTCCTCCTGTATCCCTCTTCTCATCCCTGAAGGCTGACTCCCATGTGTAGCCACTGACTATCGGTAGTGGACTCTCTGGGCTCTGGCGTGTCTTCGTGTAAAAGACTATGGCTCGTCCTGTATAAGACTCCGAGAAGTTCCTTGGGTCTGACCATAAGGTACCATTACAGTTCCAAATGGTGCAGTCTAGGGTCTTGAAAACCTGAGTCTCATAGGCCCCGTCCCCCTAGGAGGTACAGGTGGGAGCCCGACGGGTGCCGGTCAACAACCTACCATCTCGGACCATGGCCCATTTCCCCTCCTTATGGGCAACATCCCGCTGCTGCAGAAGAACTCGTCGCTCCTCAATCTGTAGTGGTGTCAAATCCTCGTCCATGGACAGGGTGGGATGCTCTTGTAGAGAGGCTCGGCGTCAGAGTGTCGCTAGTCAAGCATGTGAATCTCTGAAGCGAATGACTAGGGGCTGCTCTCGGTTGGGATCTCTCCCAACATGCCATGCTCCCTCTATGCCATGGTCGGGGACTCCCATGGTGGTGGTCACAAAGGTGATCGCCTCCTCCATGGGCATCGTAGTGGTGCTGGTGTTGTCTTGCGTGATCCCTCGTACCCGGATGTTGAGGGCCTTCGAAGCCCTCTGCTACTGCTCCTGTATGGCAGCTAAAATGGTTGCCTTGGCGGGCTCCTGTTTTGCCACGTCCACCCATCTAGTCGTCTCTGCTATAGCTCTATCGTGGCTATCTGTGCCTCCATCTCTGTGATTGGGGTCCCTCCAGGCGCTGCTCTGAGGGTCCCGAGCTCCTCTCGGAGCTGTGTGATGTCGTGTCTGAGTCCCTGGATAAGGGTGCCTTGGTCCTGTATAATGCGGGCCTGCTCCTCGGTGTAATGTGTGAGCTCTGCCTGACGGGCCTGAATGCTGTGTATCTCAGCCAATAGGGAGTCCCAAGCATTTGGCGGGGGCCTAAGATGTCCTGGTCCAGGTGGGAACTGGATCTCGAGAGGGGTTGGAATGAAGGTGGGCTGTTGAGGTTGTACTGAGGGTGGGGACAACATGATCTGGGCGGGGGAGTGATATGTAGGAGTAGCGAGGCCAGACGAGGTGATGAAGGGTGGCTGACTGAGAGGTAGAGGTGATACGAGGGGAAAGTATTGTGGAGCCGTGGCTAGTGGGGCCAGTGGTGAGGCTACTGGAGAGGAGACCTGTGATGATGATGCAGGAGAGGGAGAGGAGAGAGGTGGCGTAGATGATGAGGCAGATGATGGTGGTGAAATAGTGGTGGTAACCATAGAGGTCAAGGATGTGGTGAGCGGCATGGGCTTTGGGTGGGCCCCTTTCTTCTAGGCCGTGGTGCTGTCCACTGTGAAGGGCCATTTACTTACAGATTTATGTCTTGCATGTGATTTGAATAGCCATGGCAAGGTTCCTGACATCATCTCCTCAGCTTTAGATTGAGGAAGGCTGTGCAAACAATGCCACAAAATATTTGAATATTGAACTTTGTGCGATTTGCAAGAGGTTGAGACGGAGGACCATGTGCTGATGACATCCCTGAAGTACTATGACATTTAAGGTTGATATCATTGCCTATTTGCTGAGGGGAAGAGATGAGGCAGATTGTGGACTACGCAGACCAGTGCTGCACTGACCTCTTTGTATTACAAATTATGAGCATTCCCAAGGTGGGGTTTGATCCTAAACAAGGCACAACCTACGGATGAGGAGGGCAACATCATCGATATTCCGGAGCAGATCATGGGCTGTAAAGATCACGTTGTTCATAACAAAGATTTAAGTAGAGTATCTCATAAAATAGAAGGGTCTAAGTGAAGATGTAAATCATTGCAGCCTCAAAGCATTGTGCAAGAGCAATGCCTCCTTGGCAAACTATGAGCAGCATTTGCTGACTTCGATGCTTCTTTTGGAACAACCACTGTCTCTAATTTTGAGGGCAAAATTCATTGGGAAGGGATGGCTCTAACAAAGGCCAAAATTGAGCTAAGCGGGGCTTTAGCTTTGTGGATCTCCGCACAGAGGTGCTGGTATGCACGTACAGAGAGATGGTTTGAGCAATTGGGGCTCCACATGGATAGACTACCTCCCTTCTAGTACAGCGTGGATGCTCCGTTTTCTCCCCTCCTATCACACGAGGTCAACCAGGTTATCCATGAGGATCTACTACAACTACACACATTTTGGACCTGGTTGGGACCGAGTGAACTCCCAATGAAGCTTAGCTTCTACAAAGATCACTTCTTACATATCACAGCGGAGGGTTTCATTGACCCACCAAGATACACACAGCTTCACCTACCCCACTCGCTGAGGATCTCTCTTGAGTAGTTCCGGGTCTCTTCACACAGGCTTCGCATCGAGAGTGGCAGAGTAGAGCAACTACCCAGTGAGAGGTGCATATGCACACTGTGTGACATGCAGAAGGTTGAGACAGAGGAGCATTTCATCTTCAGGTGTCCTGTTTACTATGAGATCCGAGGGCGTTTCTACTACCTCTTCAGAGATAGCTATGGGATTTTGGCCCGTTTCCTCTTCTACCCAGACCAATGGTGTTTGACAGGTTTCATTCATGAGGTACTTAGACACCGCGAGAGGATACCCCGAGCATGGAGACAGGAGCAGACTTCTTCCTCGGCTGATTCCTCTCAGAGCTCTATCACTGAGTTCTTTCAGCCAGATCACATGGACTCCCATGAGACAAGGCCTCAACATGACCGTGACCCAAAGCCTGTGATTCAATAGGTCAGATAGAGGGTTGACACACAGATCACACTTGGAGACATCCCCTCCTTGTTTAGAGTCGGAGCCCGACAGATGGGGGTCACAGTAGCCCTGGTTAGACGCAGTGCTACAACCAAGAGACGTGCCAGGACTGCACCTTTGAGTGGCCGACAACACTCTATTGCCGACTTTATGCCTCCGCTGCCTCATCCATCCTGATGTCCTACTACTGATGATGATGATGATGCTGAGATTGATATATAGTCGACCATCGACATGACTATGTTTTACTCAGGACTTAGTACTGCCATTCTGCATTTTGTGCATTTTGCATTGGTATGGATGCTCGTTTAGTAGCTCCACTACCACAGCTCGTTGTATCACGATTTTCACAGTTTCATAGACCCATCGGTCTTCCAAAGACTTTAATAAACTTTCTTTCTTTCTAGGGGCTAATTACCAAGAAAGGGGCTAATGTGGTCCATGAGGGAAGGACTACATAAGCAAGCACAGCCCCGGACAACTAACGTCCCCCACACCCCCCCTCCCCAAAAAAAGAAAAAAAGAAAAAAAGAGAAGAATCGTCTCCCTATCTCACCTTCTACTCTTTCTTTTTCTTCCCTCTCTGCCCTCCTCCCCCTCACATTGCTGACGATCTGTGCTTCTTCTTAAGATCTTAGAAATTGTCATCTAGATTGGCTTGGATATCTTGTGATACTCAGCAGTTTGTGTAGGTCCTGTTTTTTCATAATTGATTGGAGCGTGTGGAGGTTTTGTGTCACATCATCAAAGAGTGGTACTTGCAGCTGAAGGATATGTAGGTGTGCGGACAGGATGTGTTAGAATTGTTTCAGTTTGCTCTCCAACAGGAGCTCTGCTGAAGCATCTCATTCAATGGTGGGTAGCGGGGTTTGAGACAATATGACTGGGGTTTGGGGCTGCTTGAAGGGCGGCCATTGCAGCACCATGGCTGCCGTGTGGGCAGAAGAGAAGGCTGCCACTTGGGGGTAGAGTTGACGCAGGCCTGGGCTGCCATATGGGAAGCAACATGGGCTGCCACATGGGCAGCACAGTTGGCTGAGCAAGCATTGTCCAGCCAGTGGCCCAGAACAGGGGCTGGAATGTGGGCCTCACTTCAAAGCTGACAGTGCTAGAAAGCCCTGGAGAAGACTCGGCCATGGGCTGCAAAGCCGTCTTGGGATTGGGAGTATTGAGGGCTTTGTCGGCTATCGAGGATGGCCGTAAAGGCCTGTACAAGTTGGCAGCTGATAGAGGTGTCAGCCCAATTCATGGGGTTGGCCATATCTTGAGGAATGGCCCCATATTGGGTAGTTTAGGTGATTGGTCGGCCAGCCTTACAGATTAGGTTGGGCTGCAGGGGGGAGGGGCAGACCTGCCGTCCTCGATCTATAATTAGGGCCCATTCCCTTTGGGCTTTTGTCTCCCATCCACTACAAGCCGCAGAAGCCTCTGAGGGTACACACCAAAGAGGTGGGAGTGCAGTGGGTATGGAATCCTTTGGCAGTAAAATTTTGGTCCGGCCACAAGCTAGGCTGTCCACACAGTGTCCATGTAGGACAGTTGTATCTGGTCCTGTCCGCATATTGTGAAGCATCGTAAGGAATACGAGTTGGCAGTTAATATTATTGAGCACTTCTCCCGAGTTGCATGTGTCTCGATCTACTTTGTGCACATGTCTATGAGGAAGATCTAAGGGTAGTGTGATCTGTGGGAGCTTTCTTACTGTGGGGGTAACATTCCCTTCTTATTTCTGACAATATCAGGAGCAATTTTGGCTCTATACACCTTCCACTCAGATGATTGAACGCGTGCAGAAGAGAGGACTTCAGTACCCTCTTCAGTTATGAAGCCATCTGGTTGTAGGCAGGAGCAGGACTTGGCTGCCTTCATGATCTACACCATTCGTACTCGACATTTCACACATTGGGAGCTCTATGAGTATCATGTCTTGGATGCTATTTATTGCAGTATAAATTTCAGATATGAGTGTTCTCTCATTCATCCATTGTGCACTTGGAAGTTGAGTAAATCTTAATTAGCGAGTAGTGATATCTTTAACTCACCAGTTTCTGTTAGCATAGGCTTGCTGCCCTATTCTCTGATATATACGTTATGATTGTGGTTAATTTTCATGAGTAAAGGCCTGAAGATTGGTTTTGGTGTGTGCAACACAGAAGGTCAGCAGACAACAAATATCAATGTAGGAAGAAATTTGTTTCACTTGTGCCCTAAACCTAGAAATTCACTGTATTGAATTGGTGGATCTAGGACTGAAAAACCACTTTCTGGAAAAATTATATTCAAGAGTGCAGATATGAGTCAGATCAATGATTTTTCAAAAGATTGAAGAATTTCTAACCTGGAATAAGGTGTCTCTTATGGGTATTTTGGGATATAATGTTGTGTGCACATAGCTCAGCCTTTTACATGTTTTTTGGCTTTTGCATTGTTTCTATGCAGATATTCTTCAGTGCTTTGATAGATGTTGCAGGACATGCTGGACAGCTTGACACTTGCTTTCACGTTTTGGAGGAGATGAAGCAAATTGGATTAGAGCCAGGGGACACTGTGTACAGCTCCATAATGGGAGCCTGCAGCAATGTGAGATCCCATAATGATGATTTTCAATAAGTGCATATGTTAGGTGTATATATGTACATGTCAACGTGTATATAGCTCTAGTGTAACGAGAAGAATAATTAAGCAATTCAATACTTTCCCAGATCAGGCCCATGCTCTCTAAATACAATTAATGTGTGTGTACATGTTTTCAGAGCTTTTTTTTCTGAAAGTCACTGGGCTAGCTTTGCATGCTGCTGAACTGATATTCCCTTCATGTACAAGTAACAAAAAGATAATTCTGTGATTGATTCAAGATATTATTTACTTTGCAGAGTGGGAGCTGGGAAAGAGGGTTGGCTCTATATAGGGATATGCTTGCGGCTAGCTTGTCTCCCACTGTCTCTACAATGAATGCTCTGGTCACAGCTCTTTGTAAGTCTTAAGTGCTTGAAATCAAATTTCCAATCCAGATTTTAATGCTGTTTTTATTAAACAAGAGCTTACAACTGTTTTCAATGCCAAAATGTTGGATTTTCTAACATATTTTGGCTAATGCAAGCTGTCCCCATGTTCCCTTCTACAAAATATAGTTTTGTGTGAAAGAATGCTATGAAAAGTGTCTTTTATGCTGAGTCAGCAAGAACTGCTGGAAACTGCGTATTGAATCATGAATGCAATGTGTATCTTAGGTATAGCATTAGTGCATGTGATGTATGGCAAAATCTCACGGTTTGAAGAATAACTTCAAAGAGCAAGGGGTAGGAATCTAGCTGTTTTGTGGAAATAGGTTCACACAAATACAAAGATGAGGATAAAGAGAGTCCTCATATGAGTGTGAGAAAGGTAGCAAGGGGCCTTGTGGAAAAAGCAATGGGGGAAAATTCCATGATGGAAAATAGAAAGTTAAATTAAAGCAAGGGCTACAGTGGTCTTGGAAGCTTTGGTGGAAGCTATAGGTGGCTCGTGCCACCTTGAAGAAAGGAGGAAGAATGAGAAGATACTAGCATAAGCTTGGAATATTACACTAGGGGAGGTGAAGTGCCCTGTATTGTTAACTGCTTCATGGAGAGGATCCCCAGTGAGCAAGCAATGTGTGTCTAATTGGATGTCGTCTTCACCATTCAAAATTTTTGGCAGGAAGCTTCATGATTTCACTCTCGTGAAATGAAGATTGCATGATTGGTTTGTGTTTATGATTGCAAGTAGGGCATTAGCTTAGGATTTTTATAATTCAAGAATGTTATCGGATATGGAGGCCACTTTGTGGTGTGGCTATCAGCCAGTCCCCAGCTCCAAGAAGTTTCATTGAGCTTGCATGATGAAGTGACTACAATATGTCTTGCTAACATTGTTGTTTGTGAACTTGTAAGTGGGATATTTTCCCCGGGGCTTATTTGCTAGTGATATTGTTCAACACAAAAGTGGACATCTTCCAAAACATTTTCCTGCATTCTTGTGCGTGTAGTCCATGTTTAACATAGCGTGCATGCGAATATTTCTTGTTTGACTTTTGTGAGTGGATCTGGTAAAGTCACTGCTTCAAATGGAATGCTAAGTTTAAAAATAGAACTTGGGCATGCTAATTTCCTTGTCTATTTATGGTTTTTGAATGCACAGTTTTAAAGTCATATCTGAAATCTTTAAATTTGTAACAGACTGATTCTCCTAAAGATCTAGATACCGTGACTTTCAAACCCTCTTTGTGATTCGGCCTGACCATATTATTGTATGTATAGCAGTCTATGATTTTTTTTTCCATCCCAGAATAAACCAGGATCATGAATGAGTTATAATCAGGTGACGCTGGACAACTGAAGGAGGCTATAAATATTTTACAAGAGATGAGATGTACTGGCTTGGCTCCAGATTACATTACATATACTGTTCTACTGGAGGCTTCTGAAAAGTAAGACTTCAATGTAATAGCTGAAATATGTTTCTTTTCCACACTTTGCATCTTGGCCTTGTCCTGCCATCCAAAAAAAAGTGCTATTCATCATGCTCTAGACGTATCTCATGGGTATTCTTGCCCTATTCTCACCATTGTCACTTTTTTCAGGGCAGGTGATATTGAACTTGCTTTTGATCTGTATAAAAAAGCAGCTTCAGAAGGCATTGTTCCGACGAGTGCAATGTGTGAAAGTGTCACGGGTATGTGAAGCATGCTGGTCTACATAATTTAAAGAAGTAAAAGAAGAAGAAAAAAAAAAGCATAATACTGGATTTCAGACTTGGATTATGCACAGTCTTCTGTTAACTGGTATTAGTCCCACCTTTATGCGTTTGCACACAAGAGTCTAGTGGCTGCCAGTCACTCAGCAATCGTGATGAGCCAATTTGCAGAAAAACAATTTGTTTTTCTGTTTGCTAGTATTATTTGTGCATTCATTATCTACATAGTTTGTCTTTAAAAAATGAAGGTATTGAGCCAATGTCAAAGGAAAGCAGCAGGTATCAACAAAGTAGCCGTTATCTTACGTTGTCAAATCAATTGATGTTGCCCTTTGATTTATGTTTTAGTCATTTTATCTTCCCCTTGTTTCCTTTGGGGGGACCTTGATCTTGCAAGCTAAAGTCGGATTGTTGGAATTGGGGAATGGAATCAATGCAGGTTTATGTCTCCAACATATCTGGAAGCTGACCTCTGGTTCAAATCCAACATTATCTGTTAGCTCCATTGCAAGCATGCCTTTCTGTGAAAAATGGTATGACTCTACGAAAAGCCTGGGCTTTTCCTTATGTTAACTCTTTGATTTGGCCAACATGGCATCCCTTTTGGCCTTGGTTCTGTTATGTAAGTGCTCTGTTTGCATGTCCTGTTTCAATTTGGACACAGAGAGAGAGAGAGAGAGAGAGAGAGAGAGAGAGATGATATGATATGATTGTATTAAAGTTTCTTGAGGCCCTTCAGGATCTATGGGACTTGTGATCACTATCAATGAATAGTGGACATTCACATTCGGTGAAAGAAAAGTACTGTAGACTTGCTATGTAGCTAGTACTTCTTGAGCTAGCGCATATGCTAGTCCAAGTACCTGTTGCTAGCGTTCCAAAACTTCTTTTATATAGTTTCGTCACTTTGTAGATGGCTGCTCTAATAGAATTTTCAGGTTGCGCCTGTTTTCATCATATCTTTCTCTGATGTGTGCATGGAACTGATACCTTAGGACTACGTGCTGCTCATTTTCGACCTCCCCTGTGGCACAGATTTTCCATATTCTTTCTTTTCTTGGTACCCTAGTTCTTGCCCACCTTCCCTTCTCCACTTCTAGGTCATGTGAGCTGGTTTTCATTTTGCATATTAGATGCCTTTTAAACATTGGTATGTCTTTCCCAAGGTATTTTTTCATCCCTTGGCTGTCCATTGGATTAATTTCCTATTTGTAGAACTGCCTTTTTTCCCCTGGTTTTGCCATAATTTTTGTAGCATCTTCTGTGTCACTACCCCCTGATCTCACATGCATCTTCTGGTATATCAGCAGCTGTTATACCCCATAATTCTATCCATTTCATCCCATCTTGGTACCATCGAGTGGTTTGTGTAGCTTCCAATGCCCTGTGAGGTATCTTTCTGGCATCCATCTTCTAACCTTTGTTGAGGTAGGCCACGAATTGGCGAAGTGCCTCGCCTTCAAGGGGTATCATACCTGTTTCAGCCAATAGGATGAGGTTGGGTGTCTAAGCCTTAACCCCCAATTCCCATATGAGAAAACTCTTATATAGAGTTTGTATTCTTTTTCAGTAGGCCCTGTAGAGCCTGGGAGCCCATGTTGGACACCCATTAACGATCAGTATTTGTACAAGCATAGTGTATAGAAACTGTACAAGCATAGTGTATAGAAACTTTCTCATTTCCCAATTCCACAGATTTGCCTTCCTGCACTTATCTTGAAAGCTGAATAAATCTTTCAAACCCACCAGGATTCTTCTTTCGACACATGTATTCCACTTGTAGGTAATTCTGTTTATTGCGAGTGTTGATCACCATGACTTTTCTCTTGGCTATGTTGACCTGCTAGTCAGACATAGTTTGGGACATGATGGGTGGTGTAGGCCATGGTATAGATGGAAGTTGATGTTGTGCTTGAAATGAAGGAGCATTACACTGGAGGAAACTCTACCAACCTTTTGGTATTTATACACACTATGTGGTTATATGAATGACTGCTTCTTGTTGAGGCAATTTGAGAAATCCTACAAGAGCATATTATTGTCTGCGCTTTCCTTCTGCGTAGCTTGTTAGTAGCTAGGTCTGTTTCATTTAACTCCAGTTCAAGATAAACGAGAGAGAGAGAGAGAGAGAGAGAGAGAGAGATTATTAAAAGTCTTTGAAAGACCAAAGGGTCTATCAGACTGAAAGAAGCATGATACAATGAGCCAAGAGGATAGAGCCTCTAACGGGGCATCATCACCCATGATGAATATAACATATTCATACATATCAAATCTAGTACATGAGAAAGAAAGAAAGAAAGGTGTGTTAACGTCTTCAGGAGACCTCGCGGGTCTATGAGACAAGATACAAGATATATGTAACCCATACAAGTCATTGTGGGCTGAAGCAAGGGGCTCACTAAGGCCCGTGCTGAGTACTAAGTGATGGGATATCTCAAGGTGTATGCCCCAGGCACACCTTGGGTTCTATGTGTGTGTGCTAGAGGCACAGTTAGGTGCCTATAAGCACTGCTAGGTGGTGGTAGATGCCACATAGGATGATTGAGAGATTCTAGGAGTTAATTGAGGAGATGATTGTGGAGCTTGGTGGCTCATGTAAGAGGTGCCTACATATGGACCTCACCTTTCTTCATTCCATAAGCAAGCCAGCGTTCTCTCATTTCGTGTTCAGCCTGATGCTTTCCTTTCACTTCTTCAACATGGTATCAGAGCACTATGATCCTCCTTGAGCCCATTTATGCCATGTCATCCTCTTCATCTTCTTCTTCTTCTTCACCTTCCTCTCCATTTTGCCCCTTTCTGCCCAACCACTTGGAGGGCTGAGTTCTCTACCTACAAGCAACCATTCCCAGGGTCCTTTTGGCTGGAGAGACCCTTCATATGGGCGAACTTCCATGTCAGAGGAATTAGACAATGGTGCCCACGAAACCGCGCAACAGTCGTCTTCTTCTTGACGCCATTTCGTTCAATTCAACTTGTTGGAGCAGCCATTCCAAAATTCCTCTGAGCCAAGCTTGCACAACAGTATGAGCTAGCTCCTGTCCAGATTTGAAGGGAAATGGTCCACCAGGGAGGGAGAAACAGCCGAAAAACCAGTCGACTTTCAAGCTGCTGGCTATGGCGACGTGACGCGGCATTTCGCCTCTCTTCTCTAGTGGCTCTTCTCTGGTATACCAGCTTTATTTCTACCTAGAAAGCCCTCTTTTCTTTGCTTTGAAGGGTGAGATACAAGCCCTCCAAGTTCAAGCCTCTATTTTGGACAGTTTTGACAATGTTGTGAGTTTGATGCTACTTTAGCATTTCTGATGTTTTAAAGTGTTGAATAACATTAGTACAATTGTGGTTACAACTTTCCTTTAGGTTGCTATACCTGGATTTGCTTGGAATACTTTCATTTAGCCACCTCTATGAAGCATGCGAGTTGGAGCATCTTTTCCATTATGATTTGTAGTATGGAATTTGGTTACAAGTCTTTGCTACACTAAATGCTTGTACTTTGAAGCTTTTCAACTCTTTCTAGCCTTGTAAGAGAGTAGACACTACCCATTTTGGGTTAGACCCTCTCATGGCTACCTTCTTGATTATGGATAAGTTCGATGGCAAAGGCTTTCACACATGGCAGATGAAAGTTAAGTTTGCATTGATGAGGGAAAACCTCTGGGGGCTTGTCAAACCTGCTTTAACTTCTTCTTCAACAGCCTCTAATGCTGGAGAATCCTCAGCTCCTACACACCGGGCACGAGATCTTGCTAGAGAGGAGAAAGCCTATGGCATTATAGCTCTTGGCTCAGGAGATGACTATATTCATCACATTTCTGATTTGGAGTCTCCTTCTGAAGCTTGGTAGAAGCTTGATATTATTTTTGGTACTAGCTCTCACATCTCAAAATTGTCACTTAAGATTGCTTTCTTTGAATTGAAGATGGCTAGTGGCACTCCTGTGGCTGCCCATGTCAATCACATGTGGAGTCTCATGACTCAACTTGCTTCTATCAACTCTCCAATCACTACAGATGATGCAATGGCAGTATTGCTCTAAAGTATGCTTGAAGATTATGATCATGTTGTTACCACATTGAAAAATCTTCCTAATTCTCTCTTGAAGGTCTTATTACTGCTCTTCAAGTAGAAGAAAGGCACATGGAACTCCAGAGAGGCAATGACACAGCCTATGCCATAAAAACTCAAAAGGGCAAGTTTTCACTTTGCAAACATTGTGGGAAGACTAATCACCTCTCAAAAGATTGCTTCAAGATAAATCCTTGCAAACATTGTGGCAAAAACAATCACCATGAAAAGTATTATAAGGCAAAAAAGGAAGCAACTACAAAACCAGAAGCTGCCAATTTACTTTCTATTGATGTGCCTCTACAAGATGAGGCTTCCTTTGAAGATTATGCTTTTTGAACCATCTCCATATATGCTCCAGATCTCTCTTTTATGGTGAGTCAAGGTACTCAGCCTGGATAGTCCTCCAAAATGAATGGAATAAACTATTGTATTCTTTGTAAACACCTCTGGTCACCATATGATGTAGGCCATGTGTATGTGTTTTGCTCCATGGTACCTCCTGCAGACATTGTGTGCATGTACATGCAGGGGAGATAACCATTGGAAGGTCTTGTGTATCCCTTTTGTTTACTTCACACCCTTAGGAACCCTTGCTAGCATGAGATCCTAGCCATAGATTTATCCTTGACCACCATGAGATAGCATGAGAAACTATGAGACTAGATGTATTCTTGACATAGCCTGAGGCATTCCCTTGAGGGGGGGTATGATGGGATATCTCAAGGTGTATGCCCCATGTACACCTTGGGTTCTTTGTGTGTGTGCTAGAGGCACAGTTAGGTGCCCATAAGCACTGTTAGGTGGTGGTAGATGCCACATAGGATGATTGAGAGATTCTAGGAGCTGATTGAGGAGATGATTGTGGAGCTTGGTGGGTCATGTAAGAGGTGCCTACATATGGACCTCACATTTCTTCATTCCATAAGCAAGCAAGCATTCTCTCATTTCGTGTTCAGCCTCATGCTTTCCTTTCACTTCTTTAACACTAAGTGCTAAAAATTTAAAAAGCTAGTACAAAATATGTAGTAGGGAAAAAAAAGGAGAAATCAACTGCTAAGAAACATAGCTCCAAGTACATGTGGAGGCTCTATATAACCCGGCTCCCTGATGGTCCTTTGATGTGATGCAAAGAGCTCACATATCTGTGTCTGTTGGGCTGTCTCCCGCGGTGGCGGTGGACGCGCTCTCCTGGATCTCTGTATTCGATGGACTACATCTAGAGTAATGCCTAGTCTCTAGCGGTCTCCTCTGAGGAGGGCTAGGTAGGTCGAACCTCAATCGTGCGTGCTCTAGTCGCCCCATGTGTCATGTGTGGTCTATGTGTCTCTCGTCAAGCCACATCATGGTGACGGGCCTCATGTCGTCTCCTTGAGCTTCTCTCCCTCTATCTCATCATCGGATGCATAAAAATCAGTGACGCGTGTCTATGCTTGGTCTAGCTCGGTGTCCCGAGGCATCGACTGTAGCTAATCTTTAGCCTGCCATACAAGGGAATCTTTGTGTCTCCACATCTCAATCAGGTAGAGCCCAATGCAAACGTGGTTGAGAGAGATTGGGGACCTATGGCCAGGGTGGAAGTTCAAGGGGAGTCTAGTGGGGAATGAGGCCGCCCCGACATGAAGCCTATGCTAGAGCGTTGACGGTGGGTTATGTGTGTGTAAGAAATCCTAGATTTACTATATTTAGAAATGTACTAAGGAACAGAAAGGAGATTGAAATAGCAGAGAACGAGGAATAATTGTATTGCTTGAGTGTCTGTAGTATGTATAGTGTGTCATCCATACAGTTGGACCTCTCTTATATAGAGAGTGAAGATTCACACATGAAAAGGTGTGTACTCCAAAGTGTATGTGCATGAAGAGGTGTGTACCCCTTGTGAAGGGTGTGACCCTTGATGAGAGGGTACATTACAATAGGAGTGTCTCTTCAATAGAATGTCTCTTGTGAAGGGTTGTGCCTCATAGGAAGTATCCCGTCGAAAGGGCATACCCTTCCACAAGTGTCCATTCATCATCAAACCATCCATAAGTCTAGATATAGAGAAAGGAATACGTCACAGATCGTGACATCCCCTCCCACTCAAAATAAGACCCTGGTGGAGATAATGAACTGATGTAGAAAAATATCACGGTAAATTCTGAAAATACTGCTGTAAAATGTCAGAGTACTGCTGTAAGTCTTCATCAGATTGCCAAGTAGCGTCGGAGTTGTCCAGATCTCGCCAAAGAACAAGGAATTTTGTGATAAGTCGATGTCGAGTCTCTCACTGTCGATGGTCCAGAATACGCTCAGGACATAATCGTCTTCGATTTCTAGGACATAATCACCTGCAGGAGGAACTGCTTCATCGCCTGGAATGTACGTCTTAAGCCAAGAAATATGAAATGTCGGATGGATTTTACCCCATGATGGTGGTAATTCCAATTTGTAACTTAAAGGTGAATTTTTCTTAATGATCTGGAAAGGTCTATAGTATCTAGGTCGCAACTTAGAAAACACAGACTTAACCGTCTTATAGCAATGTGGGGCTACAAATAATAGCACCATGTCACCAGTGTCAAATTCCAGGTGACGTCTATGTTTGTTGGCAGACCGTTGATACCGCTCTTGCGCTTTTTGCATATGATCCCTGACTTGGAGTAGAATGTCTTGCATTTCTTGAACCAGTTGATCGGCTAGGGCCACTCGATGTTGAAGTACAAAATTCGTTGGTACAATCGGAGTGTGTCCATAAGCTGCTTGAAATGGAGTCATGCTGATGGCACTATGGAAAGAGTTATTATAAGCAAACTCAAGGAGTGGTAGATACTCTTCCTAAACTGCTAGGCGTGACTGAATATAATGTCGAAGCATTTCTTCCAGAACTTGGTTGACTCTTTCAGTTTGGCCATCTGATTTTGGGTGATAGGCTGAACTGAACAGTAGAGTTCTACGCAAAGATTCGAATAGTGAAATCCAAAAGTGACTGGTAAACTTAGGATCTCTGTCGGATATGATATTCTTAGGTAATCCATGGTGTCTGAAGATGTGTTGTATGAAGAGTTTGGCTATGTCCGGAGCATGTGCACTGCTTTTGCAAGCAACAAAGTGTGCCATTTTGGACAATTGATCAACAATTACCATAATCTGAGTGTTACCTCTGGAGGATCATGGTAGTGTTGTAATGAAATCCATGGAAATAGTTTCCCATCTTTTAGTTGGAACTGGAAGAGGCTGAAGAAGTCCCGTTGGAAGTCGTCGGCTTGCTTTCATTTGTTGACAAGATAAGCAAGATGTAACCATTTTGATGACGTCGCTTTTCATTTGAGGCCAGTAGTATGTTGCACTGAGTAACCTATAAGTCTTGTTGATGCCTGGATGGGCAGCATAAGGAACTACATGATGCTCTTTTAACAAAAGACGTCGAACATCCTTGTCATGTGGTACACAGACGCGATCTTGATAATACAGAAGGTCGTCCGTATAAGAATAGGATGAGAAAATCTTCTATTCGGAAGTCGAAGGTTGATCTTTTGAAAGAACTTGTACTGCTGTGCCGAAGTCTTTATCATTGAAATACTTCCCTTTGAATGAATTCGGAACATCCACAGATAATGTAGAGATTACCATAGCTGATGCTAGAGTTAACCTGCTGAGAGCATTGTAACTACATTGCGTAGTCCTCGAATGTACTTAATGGTCATGTGAAAGTTGGCCAGAAACTCAACCCAGCGTGCTTGTCGAGCCTTCATGATTGGCTGAGTAAAGATATACTTTAGAGAGTGATGGTCTGTCTTGACCACCGAGTCAGCTCCCATGAGATAATGTTTCCAAGAGCGATAAGCATGTACAACGGCAAGAAACTCTTTATCATAAACCGGGTATCGGGTTTGGATATCAGAATGTTTATGGCTGTCAAAAGCAATAACTTTGCCTTCTTGCATCAAGACTGCTCCTGTAGCGATGTCGGAAGCATCGGTCATGACCTCAAATGGGAGGTTTGGGTCAGCAATAGCCATAACTGGTGTGGTAGTGAGTGCTTGCTTGAGTTGTTGGAAACTATACTCTGTTTCGGGAAGCCATTGAAAAATTGCTGTGCTTTTCAATAATTCGGACATAGGAGCTGCGATTTCGGAAAACTAATAGACCTTTGTATGGTAGAAGTTTGCCAATCCGAGAAAAGAGTGGACATCATGAACATTCTTAGGAGTAGGCCAGTTTCGGATTACCTTGACCTTCTTGGGATCCACAGAGATGCCTTGAGCTGAAATAACATGTCCCAAATAAGAAGCGAGTTCAATCTGATAGTCCATGAGACTAGGACTGGTGGTCAACCGAAGTTTGTCGACCATAGAACTAGCTAAGAAGTTATGAGAGCAGCCACTGTCGATGAGGATAGTGACCGTTGTTCCACGAATCGATCCTTGAACACAAAGTACTTGAGTGGCCAGGGAAGGTTCGGGGTTGTTGGCAAGGCTCAAGTGGATGGTATTTGCCATTCAAACAGCTTTGCCTTTCTTGTCTTGTGCTTGGATAGCATCTTCTGCTTGGGAAGTGCTAGGTTCTATATTGGAGTTTTGCTTTGGTCGCTTGGGACAATCGAACCATCTATGGTCGCCTGTACAGATGGTACAAAGTCCTTTTGTGCTGAGTTGTTCTTCTTGTCAGTGGCCGCACCTTTATGTTGGGGATGACGGTGATGACTTTGTGAAGAAGAAGAGGCACGATCCTTGGAGGAGTGCTTCTGTTGGAATCCAGTGTACGACTTTTGAGACTTCTGGGGATCTTGAGACTGTCGCTGACCTTGATTACCTGAGTTTTTTCTAAACCTGGGGTTATCTTGAGAGCGAGCACCTTTGGCCATAGTAGAGTTCTGTGTTCGATTAGCACTTTGCTTCCCGGTGTTTTGGAAATCTGTAATGCGCTCTGCGTACACAATAGCGCCAGCTGTGGTGGTGATGTTTGCTTTGAGGACATCAATGCGTAACGAGGGATTTAGGCCTGAGATGAAAGAATGAAGGCGATCATCCTCAGTTAAACCATCAATCTCCAGCACCAATGTGGTGAACTGAGAGATGTAGGAAGACAGGGAGCCTATTTGCTCAACCTGTCAGAGTTTTGAACGTGCTTGGAAGTCCGCATTGGCAGGTATGAACTGCTTACGGAGCACATGTTCAAAACGTTTCCAAGTTAACACACTTTTGCCATCCTTTAAGCGTCTTTGCCACCATAGGAAAGTTGTATCCTTAAGGAGGGAGGCTGCCAAGGCAATCTTTTTGCCTTCAGTGAGGTCAATAGTATCAAAGTACATGTGCAATTTTGCGAGCCATTGGTCAACTATTCGGTGATTTCGTTGACCAGTGTAGGCTTCCGGAAGTTTAATGTCAAGTCTTTTAGTTTTGGAAGCTTGGAGTAAACGGTAGAGGGCACGGAGTTCAGTGTTTTCTAACTCTGGTGGTAATGAGTCCACATAGTCGTCTGGTTGTGTCACGTCATCCTATGTATGTGTGGTACTGCGAGAATCTTGGAGTTGTTGGACTTTCTGGATCAAGTCGGAGATGCTATCCTGAAGCTGGGAAATTTGAAGTTGAAGTAGTGCTTCACCTTGTAAGTTGATTTCAGGGGTCTTTTTTGGACTTGAGTCGCTTATCTCCGGAGAGGCTGCACGTGAGCGTTGCGACATATCGGAGATCCTTGTGAGAAAAGCACGAACCTACGCTCTAGTTTGTACCATTCTTGGAAGAAGATTCGGGCTGCTCCCTGAGGTTGCTCATGTTGGAGGGGGCAGGAGAAGCAGGATGGAACCAGCCGTGGAAATTTGGTAAAGGAGGTCCTGTTTGAGGTAACATTGGTGATGCCGAAGTGGGTGTTATTGCTCGTGAGAGTACAGGGGTAGGTTGCAGAGTTCACAGATCTGAGAAAGGATAAGGAGCTGCTGTCGGAAGTGGAGGATATCCAGGAGAAGGAGTGCCTTCAGAGTGTAAATACTTCCTTGGGGAAGGTACAACCTATATAGGAGGATATCTGGGAGGTGAAGGAGGTGGAGAGTACCTTGGAGATGCTGAAGCTGAGGGGTAAAAGTCTCTCCAAAGATGGACAGCAAACTCGTGAGGAATATCGGGTTTTGGGTATCTTCGTGTCTCGTGGAACACAACCTGGATTGTGCTAAGGAAATAATGTAACTGAGGTGCCTCACGCAGAAGGTATAGGATGTGGTCCAAATCACTAGAAAGGCACGTGACACAGAAGACCCACGATGCCAAAGCTCTGAAATGGGCTGGTTGTGCAATCTGAACACGATATTATGTGGTAGATGATGCCTGAGGTGTCCTTGAAAGGACGGGTGAATTACCAGGGGTTTCCATACTTTAAGGAGGAGGCTTTCATTCGCTGTAATTTGATAATGAGCGTCAAATAACAATATGAAAGAGAATCTTTAGGAATAGAATGGAAAGAATTCACCTGGCATAGATTAGATTTGCCAATTTGTTGCATAGAATGGCCTGAAAATCTCTGTCCGGAGGTCCATTTACTATCTTTGCAGGTTCATGTTGAAGTGTGAGCAAGAAAAAGGTGCCTGGCGAGACTTTCAAGGCTAATAGGGGCGTTGGCAGAGGTGTGGTGCAGAAAAGGGCAGATTGTGTGGAACCAAACACGCGTTTCCTGCATTGATTTCAGAGGAAAAATGCCTGTGGGGTGCGAGGAGCAGATCTGGGCCTGGCTGGTCGGAATTGGAAGGCAGCAAAAGGGCGCTTTTCACAGGCTAAGGTGGCGAGATAAGCCAGCAGGATTCAGGCTGGTCTGAAATGCGATAGAGGGGCAGAAAAACTGCTGGGCACAGGCAGGTATGGTGGCGAAAAAGGGGCAGCCTGCTTGCTTGGGGTGATGCTTGCTGCGTTCTTCCAAGGCTGATTCACGGCAGCATGGGCAGGGATCTAGCGCTGAGAGACTGACAGGAACCCAAGGCAGCAAACCGGCTGATGGAGGGCTGCATATGGCGTGGAAAGAGGGCTGCGTAGGGAGGCGAGCCTGCGTGACGAATTTTTGTACGGGCTTTAAATGGGAATCGTCATTTCTTGTGTGGCTGCCTAGGTTGGGTAGTTGCTAAAAATTAAAGCGTGGGTTTAGTTAACCCATGGGTAGTCTAGGGTTAGGCCTAAGGTATGGGGCTGGGTTTTCCTTTTTAGCCCCTCTAGGTACCCTTTTATAAGGTGCTTGGTGCCAAAAGGTGTGCCTATTTGAAGGGGTGTGAGCCTTGGAATAGGTGTACCTTTTAATGAAGGGGTGTGACCCTGTTTTCAAAAGGGGTGTCCCCACACGAAGAGGTGTGTCCTTTTTTCCACGATGGGGTGTGTCCCTTGGGTGAGGAGTCAAAACTCTTCATCAAAAGGTGTGTCCGATGGTGGAAAAGGTGCGTCCCTTGGTTTTGGGACAGCCCAAGCACATGAAAAGACACGATTTTTGTCGTGTCCATTCACATCAACTCGTGATGTGTGGGAGATGGAGAGGCCATTGATGACTTTAGACAGAGTTGGCGCTAAAAATTTTTACGCTCATTCTCTCCATCTCTTCCATGCACAATGTGCACGAATATCCTTCTAGTGGAAAGAGATGTATGAGATAGGCGCTAGAAGGTGGGGGGCATTTCCTACAGGCAGGAGCGAAATTTGCTCTGATACCACTGTAAGAAATCCTAGATTTACTATATTTAGAAATGTACTAAGGAATAGAAAGGAGACTGAAATAGCAGAGAACAAGGAATAATTGTATTGCTTGAGTGTTTGTAGTATCTGTAGTGTGTCATCCATATAATTGGGCCTCTCTTATATAGAGAGTGAAGAGTCACACATGAAAAGGTGTGTACTCCAAAGTGTATGTGCATGAAGAGGTGTGTATCCCTTGTGAAGGGTGTGACCCTTGATGAGAGGGTACGTTACAATAGGAGTGTCTCTTCAATAGAATGTCTCTTGTGAAGGGTTGTGCCTCATAGGAAGTATCCCGTCGAAAGGGCATACCCTTCCACAAGTGTCCATTCATCAAACCATCTATTAGTCTAGATATAGAGAAAGGAATACGTCACAGATCGTGATAGTGTGTGACCCATTGTGGTCTCCTAGTAGCGGTAACCCTCGTCAGTTGTGCCCCTGACTTAGTGAACATGTAGGGGAGAGGGGACGAGCATTTTCCGAGCGAAATCTTCCGAGCGTCCGAGCGAAGGAAAAAAAAAGCTTCCAACTATGCAAAAATATGACAAAAATGGATCAGAAGAAAACATAGTTTCACTTAGAAATATGAAAAGTATTATAGGAATGCCTATTTTATACACGAATATTTATGTGAATCTTTGGGAATGGTGAGAACATAATGGGATGGCTTTTGAAGAAACCCACATGTAGAGTAGACTTCTCTATGAAAATTCCCTTATGATCCTTCTTACAACTTTTTACTTAATAGGGGGTGACATTGAAAAACCTCTCTCAACCTATCTTCATGAAAGGGTTTCTCCAAAGAAAACTCATTGAAGTAAGCCATCAAGGTAGTTTCGCCAGCGAAACCCCTTTGAACAAGGTCTTTCAAGGTAGTTTCGCTGGCGAAACTACCTTGGACAGCACTTTTAAAAGTGACATAACTTTCACATCCAATGTCCAAATATAGTCATTCAGCCACTCAAATTGATCGGAAAACCCCATTTGAGCACATCTATGGGGTTATATTTTGGAAAACCTTGCATATATAGTATTAAATATTACATGTATTTTATGAGAGTGATATATGAGCCCAAGTTAATACTTATTTACAGTAATTTAAACTTCTGTAAAAACATGTCCATAAATATCTTGTTATTAATACTATAAAAACACTTGAAAGATATTGCCATATGATATATTTAATAAGTAATTATTTATGTATAATATTATTATATTGAGAGTGATTATGAGGGACGTTTCTTAAATGAATTATTTTTCAATACTTTTTTAAGGTAATAACAATGATACAAAGGCATGTCTATGAATAAGAAGATTTATGTTATGTAAAAATGAATGAGTGACTAGTCTGTATAATTTTATGATAAAGGGATCTAGTTTTAATGAAAATAAAAGTGTAAAAGCCATGTTTCCTAAAGAAATACTATTTTTAAAATCTCTTGAAAAACACGCTCGTATAAACCTGCTCATAGGTTTTTGCTCGTAAAATTGACGCATCCTAGGGGAGATCTTGAAGCATGATTCATGGATCTACCCGTTGACGGGTTTGTCGTGTCACCGGTTTTGGATCTCGGCCTCGTCGACCACCCGTGATCCATTGGTCCATGTGACCTAGCTGGAAAACCTCCATGATCATGCTTTGATTAGAGTCTGGCTGTGTGTATTGACCCTGCATATGTAGCCGGAGCAAGTACTATGTGCTAAACAGCCTCCTAAATAAAGACAGTGAGACGTCTCTGATCTGGATAGGAGAGGAAGCTAGAGAAGAGTGTGAAACCACCTCCGAGGAGACATTGATAACAACCTCGAATCTCATAATACACAAGGCACCTGAAAGTAGAAGTGTTCCCTCGACTCGATCTCCTACTGATCACATAAGTTGGAGATGCGGCTCTTCATCTAGTCCACTCTAACTACGGAGTTGGTGCAATGAGGCATGGAACTGCCTGATTGATATCCTCAATGAATATAGTAGATGGATCCGGATGGATCAATGAAGCCCTCCTTTGAAATTTGTAAGTCGTGGTTTCCTATAGAAGCGGAGCTTCAATGTAAGCTCGTTGGACACCAACCAAGTTTTGAAAGTGTGTAGCTATAGAAGGGCCTCTCGAGTAACCTAGTTGACCTCGTGATATGTGAGTGGGACTGAAGGGGCCTCGATCCCTATACTGGAAAGGGGGTAATCTATCCATGTGAAGGCCCAAACTCTCAAGCCACATGCATGTATATGCATATCAACAACTCCGATCACCCTTAGTTGTTGCTAGGAGGAAGATAGTGCTAGCCGCGATATTTTGTGCCATCCTAAGGTACAAGAGCCATACTCCCTAACTCAGTGGAGGTATGTGTTGACCTGAAATGCCATATCAAGGTCCAGTGGAGATGCATTGAGCTCAATTAGAACAATTTGATGGCTTGTTGTGGATTATCCGTGATAGCAAGCGAACCTAGAGAGCCACTTACTAGAGCGCAATCTACGTGTAATAAATTAGACCCCCACAACAAGGGCCACCATACATGCCTATTGGGCGGACAAAGGAATCAAAGAGAAGAGACTTGGTGAGAGAGAGAGAGAGAGAGAGAGAGAGAGAGAGAGAGAGAGATTTAATGTCTTCGAAGGCCTCACGGTCTTATGAGGCAAAGTACAAAATCAAAGTGACACATACTCATACAAGCCACAAAGGGCTGAGGAAAAGGGCTCACTAAGACCCTTTGTTGAGTACTATATAGTGACACATGCTCATGCAAGCCACAAAGGGCTAAGGCAAAGGGCTCACTACAATCCTTTGCTGAGTACTATATAGTGACACATGCTCATACAAGCCACAAAGGGCTCACTAAGACCCTTTTTTGGCAGAGAGGCAGAGATATAGAGAGAAAGAAAGAGGGAAAGAAAGATATATTAACGTCCGCGGGAGGCCTCGCGGGCCTATGGGACATCCATTCCAACATGGGAGAAGTGTAGGTTGAAATAGGACCCTAGGCTAGTTACACGTTCCACTACGCCGAGATGCGGAGGGTGCTGGTCGTGATAATCACCCCGCGGGGTATGCGCGTGCGCTCTTGACGGGCGCTCGAGGACCCCCCCAACACATTCTCGTTTCTGAGAAACCTTGGCGGTTGGTTTGTAAGGTTACCGAAGTAGGGGACTAAGGTTCTCCCTACCATTTCTCCCTGTTTGGACCTCTAATATAGATAACGAGGCCACCTTCACGACCTTCTCCCTTCCTTCCCTTAGGCGGTTCGCCTCACTTGAGTTGCTTGACAACCCTTTGCCAAGTGCTTATGACGTCGAAGTTGCCTCCACGCGCCACCTATGCCAGGGAACAAGTAGGGCGTCGCTGGCGATATGGGATATGCCGACTCGGCGTCAGCGGCTTCGTGCCGCACTAGAGTGATCCAATGTGCGGTTCTGCACGTCCTACCACTTCTCCATTCATTTCTGATGCTAATCATGAAACACCATAAGCAGCGAGGTGTTAAAGTCGAAGATTTGAAGTGAAATTCTTGATTTGTTTGTTAGACGTTGTATTGAATCTTTCTTGTTTTCCCCACCATCCTATGACTGGACTTGAACCGGTTGCCATTTCCTAGTACATGGGAATGCTCTACCCAAGGAGCTACGTGAGCCAAAATAGCGGCACGAGGGTCTGCCCATCTGCCCCTTGCTAGAGGAGATGTGGGTAGAGGGCAGATACACTGGCTGTGCAAATGGAGTTTTGGAGACCCCTCACTGCTTATGGGGTTGCCCCCGTCGCATAGTGGATATGACCAGCGTCCTTCAGGATTGTGGCTAGTACACAGAGGATGAGCAAGGATTTCACTTAGGGGATAGCAGCCTTGCTCACAAAGGGAGGACACGCCTTTGCGATTGACCTTGTCTCTCCGGCTTACAGGAATACATAGACAGCAGGTCTCCCGGATTGAGATTCATGATGCAGTTCAGCCCTCCCGATCAGGCCCACCACCTTTACCGAAGGATGGTGTGTGGGAGACAGTTTCCAGCATCACTCCCTAGAACATCTGGGTCGCTCGATGTAATTGAGGGATGGGAGGCCAGACGATTTCCCCGACGGCTACTCTAGTAGCCATCTTGTAGGATATCATCTTCATGTTGCGAGCCATTTTGGAGCGTGGTACTCCGGGCTCAAGAGCTATTGCCAAAAGACAGGAGTGTTTCTGCCAGGCATGCCTGGCACGAATCTTCTACAGCCTTTCCGTGAAGGGTATTCGTTGGATGTATAGACCACCACCTTGGTTGCGAGCTCCTATTTCAGAATCTCTTTAGGCTGTGAGCCAAGAGATTTGAAAACGTGTGGCTTTCTTACAGTTGGCAACCTATTTCTCTTTTGTATTTGCATCGACAGCTCCTTTTGGAAGCTGTTTGTATGGTTGTTTTTCAAAGCATTAATAGAGTTTACCTTTTTCTGGAAAAAATAAATCAGGCGGGATAATAGGACCCTTAAGTATGATAAGTGTAAGAGGCTCATTTAGCTTTTTATGTTTTAAATAATTATTTCATTCTGTAAATTATTTCTTTCATTCCTACATGAGAGAGAGAGAGAGAGAAAGAAAGATGTATTCACATCTTTAGGAGGCCTTGCGGGCCTATGAGACAAAGTACAATCACAAGAAGTAACCTCTGTGGGCTGAAACAAAGGGCTCACAAGGCCCCTTAACAAAATAACATGAATCTAGTACTTAGGCTCAAGGTCGAAATACATAGCCTGTGCTGTGGCTCTCCTATGAGCCGTGAGCCCGATCGTGTCTCTTGGCGATAAGAGGCGTGGTCTCCGTGATCTCTATATCAGGCGGCCATATTGATGGTGACCTCTTTGGTCGGACGATCTCCCCTGAGTATAGCTGTGATGGGTGAGACCTCCATCGTCCATGCCCTAGTCCGTCTCTGCCTCTCCACGTCGCCGTCTCGTCTCGCTAGTCCACTCAGCCCTGTCATCTTTCTCCTTCTCCAAGGGCAGACTCAAAAGTGTAAAAATCTGTAACTTGTCATTGGACTCTATCTATCTCAATCTCGCAGGGGCGGCTGTCTCATCCTGCTCTCTAATGCGGCGCGTCAGGGTCTCTCTATGTTGTCGCATCTTCATCAAAATAGAGACCGATGCAATCCTGGTCCTGGAAACAGATCAATTGGGAGAGACGCCCAAACTCGTGTCCCTCTTGGAATAAGAAATGGTATCATCCTTGGATCTCATAGTATACCCCCTTGCCCTCGTGTAAGTTGTGCCCTGGTTGAGAGAGAGAGAGAGAGAGAGAGAGAGAGAGAGAGATTTTATTCTTGTTTTTTGGTCAATTTTTGTTTCTTGATTTGTTAGTTTATTTTTGCTTAATCACCTTCTTCCTTTCTTCTTTATTTCTTGTTACCTTTTTCTTTTGTTTATTTGATGTATTTTAGTAAGCATTGGGTTTGCCCCAAAGACTCCATGGGTCTTTAGAAATTCAGTATAGCTGCTTATGCTCGGGCACGGATGACGACATAAATGTTGCTTTGCTTGCTAATATGTCTACCTTTTGTTTTTCATTTTTCTTTTGAAAAATCTCATTTGTCTTCTCTTTCGTTTTCTCTTTTATTTTCTTTGTAGAATTTTGGACTTTAGAACAACAAAAAACTAAATTTATACAATTGGATATATTCTAGTCTTACAAAGTGCGGTGTGTGTGTGTGTGTAAAAGGATCCGGCTAGAGAGCAACCAGTCCATCCTAGGGTCCCGATAAAGGTCTAAGCTCAACTATGTAGAGGCCAACCTTGTTTGACCCGAATAGTGCTCATGATCTCGTCTGTCCATCCTGCACCTCTGATAAAGTGCTACGACTGCCTAGATGATCTCCTGAAAGTAAATATTACAAAACTTGCTAAATATTACAAAACTTGCTATGTAGTAGCTTTCTAGTTTTTGGGCTAGCTGCTCCAGCAGAATTTTCAAGTTATTTCTTCTGTCCCCATAACCTTCCCTGATATGTACGTAGGCTCTACATTTTAGGAGTACATGCTGCTCAATTTCTACATCCCTTGTGGGGCAGATTTGCCCATCTCTACCTCTGGATCATATGGACTGGTTTTAATTTTGCAGATTAGATGCCTTTTAAATATAGATATGTCGTCCCGAGGTATTTCTGCATCCCATAGCTGTCCATTGGGTTAATTTCTTGCTTGTAGAACTGCATTTTTGTCCCCATATTTTGCCATAGTTTTCGTGGCATTTTCTGCATCACTATCTTCACATGCGTCTTCTACAAGCATGTTCTGGTGTCTCAGCAGCATATTCTGGTGTATCAGTAGCTGTTATACCCCATGATTCCATCCACTTCATCCCCTCCCTGGCTGTGACATCCCATGCTTTGCATGTTCTGGTGTATCAGCAGCTGTTATACCCCATGATTCCATCCACTTCATCTCCTCCCTGTGACATCCCATGCTTTGCATAGCTTCCATCACTTTGTGTGGTATCCTACTGGAGTCCATGTTCTCAACCTTGTTGAGGAAGCCATGAATCCTCCCCTTCTAGAGGTATCATACTTGCTTCAGCCAGTAGGATGGTGTAGGGCGTATTAACATCTACTCCCCTATTAGGAAATGTTTATTAAAATGTTCTATTCTTTCCTTGTAGACCCTAGAGAGTCGAGGTGCCCAAGCTGGGCAGCCGTAAAGGATTAGTGTCCGCAAAAGCATAGTGTATATAATTTTTTTCATCTCCCAATTCCAAAGATGCGACTTCCTACTTTTATTCTGGAACCTATTCCTGCATTTATTAGAGAGAAAGAAAGAAAGATATATTAACGTCTGTAGAAGGCCTCGCAGGCCTATGGGACATGGTACGGAATCAAGTAACTCATACAGACCAATGTGGGTCGGGGCAAAGGGCTCACTAAGCCCTTGCTGAGTACTAAAATGCTATACTAGTACAAAATAGCAAAAAAGTAGCAAAATAGCATGAGGGTGGCATGAAAATATCAAGCGCTCAGAGCTAGAGTCCCAAGTGCATGAACCGGCTCCACGTATCCAGGCTCCATGGTGGCTCTCTGATGAGATGTAAAGAGCTCACGTATCTACATCTGTCGAGCTGTCTCTCGTGGTGGTGGAGGGCGTGGTCTCCTCAATCTCTGGATCCGATGGGCTATGTCAAGGGTGATGCCTCGCCTTGGTCGATCTCCCATGAGGAGAGCTGAAATAGGTCGAACCTCAATCATGTGTGCTCTGGTCGCCGTCGTGTGCATGCATGTATGTGTGTGTGTGTGTGTGTGTGTGTGAGAGAGAGAGAGAGAGAGAGAGAGAGAGAGAGAGAGAGATGATTATCGTCGTCTTAACTTTCATAGAAGGCTGAATAGGACCTATGGGGCCCAAAAAAAGCATAGAAACGACGATGTTGCTAGTGTGAGAGAAACCATGTGGTTGCTGCTGCTAGCGAATGTGGGGGGGGGTGTGTGTGTGTGTGTGTGAGAGAGAGAGAGAGAGAGAGAGAGAGAGAGAGAGAGAGATGATCATTGTCATGTTAACTTTCATAGGAGGCTGAATAGGACCTGTGGGGCCCAAAAAAAGCATCAGAAAGACGACGACGTTGCTAGTGTGAGAGAAACCATAGTGGTTGCTGCTGCTAGCGAATGTGGGGTGTGTGTGTGTGTGTGTGTGTGTGTGTGTGTGTGTGTGTGTGATACACTCTATTCCTTTTCCTTTCAACAAGCTCGTTGATTCACAGGCACAATTCACCGGCGATGGCATCGTATTTTTCCTCCCAGCCTCTCTCATGGATTGCATGCACGTCAAAGATACGTAACTTTTATTCCTTCATGCCTATCCACAAGCCCACAATTTCCTAGATGGTTCCCTCCTACCACATGTCATCATTTTAGACCTTTAGCTTGGCACACCATTTACCCCTCTCTTGGGGCGCAATTAAAACGTTTGCCCCTTGGCATTCTTACACATTTAGGTGCACCTAGGCCTGAGCACTTAGAACCACCTAGTCGATGCCATTACACCCTCACCTAGGACCTTGGCAGTTACTTCCCTTGACCATTTAATTTACGCACATAAAATATTACAGAAGTCGGTCATCTAAGAGAAAATGCCCACCGATCTTTCTGAGGTCATGCTATCTCGGCTAGAGCATAACATTCCTTCCCTCTTCAAGCATCAACGTCCTCGATGATGAAATTTGGGAACACTCTCCGTAACTGGTATACGGATTCCCAGGTAGCTTCTGATAGAGCATAACATTCCTTCCCTCTTCAAGCATCAACGTCCTCGATGATGAAATATGGAAACACTCTCCGTAACTGGTATACGGATTCCCAGGTAGCTTCTGATAGAGGTAGACCATGCCATGCAACCAACACCGTGGGTATCTTCTGATTTCGCACTTGCATTGTTCCTCGGTCCAGGATTCTTGTTGGTTTGCGTCTTGCATTATCCTCTATCTCCTGAAACAAAACAACACCTTCGATTAGTGAGTCACCAGTATGCAAATTTTTCTTTAAACGAGAAACATGAAACACTGGGTGTACCTTACACCCCTGTGGAAATTCTAATTTATAGGCTACCTTGCCTATTCTTTTTAGAATTAACCATGGCCGACAATATCGAGGTGATAACTTAGCACACTCTCCTGCAGTCAAAGACTGAGTGCGAAGGAACTCTGAGAAAAACCTTTTCTCCTTCCTTAAATTCTCTAGCGGATCGGTTTTCATCCGCATACGTCTTAGCTCTATCCATAGCTTGGCGGATGTTAGCTCTCTCAAGTGCTAGCATCTCCCGCATCTGAACCACAAAGTTCGCGGCACTTGGCACTTTCTGAGGTACTTCAACTATAGTTGGATTGACTGGTCTATAACCATAGTTCAACTCAAACGGACTGAACCCTATAGAGGAATGTTTTCTATCATTTGGTTGATTCTTTCTGTTTGACGATCCGTTTCTGGATGATCCCCACTACTCATTCCCAACTTAGTCCTTAGCGTCTCAAATACCGCAGTCCAAAAATGACCGGTAAATTTGACATCTCTGTCTGACACTATGGATTTGGGTAATCCATGCAGGCGAAATATATGTCTAATGAACAAATCCGCCACTTGCGGGGCACTAACAGATTCTCTAGTTGAAATGAAGTGAGCCATCTTGGTAAGACGATCAACCACCACAAGGATAGAATCATATCCACCTTGTGTCGTAAGCAGACCTACAATAAAGTCCATGGAAATGCTCTCCGACTTACCTAGTGGTATCTCGAAGGGCTGTAAAAGTTCGGGTGGCTTCACTCGTTCTGCCTTACTTACCTGACACGAAAAACGTGTCACATATTCATGAATATGCTTTTTCATCTTTGGCCAAAAGAAATCTCGCTTTACAAGATCATATGTCTTCTCGACTCCTGGATGTCCCGCACATGGGCTATTATGGCATTGTTGAATGACTCTCTGCCTGAGATCATTCTGATTAGGTACTACTACCTTGCCATTTCTTTTCAGCATACCATCCCTTATGGCATATCTTGCATAAGTTTGGCCTTTTCTGGATGCCAGGTCATCCTTTTCCCCGGGTTTTAACACATGAGCCTTAGGCCATAGGCTCTGGACAAACTCGTCCACCCTTTGAGTTTCTCTTATCTCGGCCATTAGAGCACTCTTTAACACCGTGAAACTCATGTTATGCATAATGCATGACAACGCATCATCAACTTTATTATCCTTCCCTCTTCGATACCGAATCGTGAAATTAAACTCCTGCATGAGTTCTGCCTACCTAGCTTGGCGGCCTCTCAAGTCAGGTTGTTTATAAAAATGTTTGAAAGTATCATGATCAACATCCATATAAAACTCCGATCCATACAAATAATGTCGCCATGTTTTCAAAGCATGGACAACAGAATAGAACTCTAATTCATGAGTTGGCCAATTTCTTTGAGAGGGAGAAAGCTTCTTGCTTTCAAAGGCTACTGGCTTTCCCTCTTGGAAGAGAATTGCTCCTACCGCAATGCCACTTGCATCGGTTTCGAGGAACAACGGTTTCTGGGGATCAACTATTTTTAACACCGGTCTTGTGACCACAGCTTGTTTTATGGTGTTAAAACTTTCATGTTGATTCTGTCTACATATAAAAGGTACTTTATCTGAGGTCAGATTAGTCAATGGCGATACTATTTCGGAATATCCTTTGATATGCCTTCGATAAAATTGGACAAATCCCAAGAATGATCGCTAAAGCGGTCAAACTCTGAGGGATTGGCCAAGTCAGTATCGCAGCCACTTTCTTTAGATCCATTTCTACCCAGTCTAACCATACACAGTATAGTTTTCTTCTTATTCACATAAAGACTGGCTTTCCTCAAAGTACTGAACACTATTCTTAAGTGTTCGTGATGCTCAGTAATACTTTTACTGAATACCAGAATATCATCAATAAAATGTACTACAAACTTTCCGATATACGGACGTAGTAAATCGTTCATAAGCATGACGAATGTTGCTGGAGCATTGGTAAGTCCAAAGGGCATTACCAAAAACTCATAATGTCCAAACCTGCTTCTAAAAGCGGTTTTATGCACATCCTCGGCTCTAATACGGATCTGATGGTAGCCACACTTAAGATCTATCTTACTGAAAATTACGGCCCCATGTAATGCATCTAGCAAATCATCGATCGGAGCCATCGGATACCTGTGCTTAATAGTGATATTATTCAATGCTCTATACAGAGACGAAAAGTATCATCTTTCTTCTTCTTTAATATCATTGGCGAAGCAAAAGGTAAAAAACTTGGTTGAATTTGCCCCAGCTTGAGGTATTCTTCCAGTTGTCTTCGCACCTCAGCTTCGTCTGTAAAGCTTAATCTATAGGGAGGTCTATTTACAGGTTCTGCCCCCCGAGATAAGCTCAATTTTATGCTGAACATTCCGCTCCGGAGGTAACCCATAAGGTAACTCATCCCTAAAAGAATCAGAGAACTTCTCCGATATCTCTTTAGCCAACTCGGCCATTTTCCCATCTTGGGTAGCCTCAGTGCTAGTCGACGCATCATCAATCGACTCTACCGATGCTATACACAGATACAGAAACTCTTTCGGAGTCTTCCGAATTTCCATGGCTGAAATCAATGGTCCTCGAGGTAAATCCTTCTCACCTTGCAAAACATATTCTACCCCGTTCATCTTGAACTAGTAAATATGCTTTTTCCAATCAATGGCTGGATTTTTTCAAAAATGCCAAGCCATGCCTAGGGCTATATCTGCATGAGCAAGCCTGGTCAACTCAAAGTCCAGCTTCTCAACATAGTCCTGAATTCAAAGTCCAACTGGGTAACCCTCTGGTTCCATACTTCAGTTGAACTTCTGTCCGCCATCCTGACTGTATAAGCATAGTCAGACGGACTAGTTTTCAACTTGAGCCTCCTAATAAGCTTCGAGTTAATTACATTGTGCGTTGACGCTGAGTCAAACAACACAATCACATCATGATTGGCTACTTGCACTTTCATTTTAATCAACTCGGGTTCATTTTAATCAACTCGGGCTCATCGAAAACCGTATACCCCGTTGCTGCGGGCTTTGAAAGGATGTTATCAGGTGCACCGCTTACTAACTTAGTAACAGATACACTTAACAACACAGGTACTAACCTCTGAAAAGGTCCCGCCAATTGCATCTGCATATGTTCCGCATTGGGACTCTCCTGCATCTCCGCGTCGCATTCAGATATTATCATATTGGCCATGCGGCGGTCTTTGTTTGGTGGAGAATCTTTCCACTTATGTTGCTGAAGGCAGCCGAAGCACAATCCTTCTTTTCTAGCTTTTTCTTTTTGCTCAGGGGTCAATGAGGACTTTGACCAAGCCCGGGCTGCCATTGGAGTTACTTTCCTTTTCACCCCAACGGTGGTACTTGTCTTTGCTTGCCCCTCAACCGGCTTCACCTGCTTGGTTTGGCCACTTGGCTGTGAGACACTTGTCTTTGAAGTCCATTTCCTATGAAATCCCCCTTTTCTCGAGTACTCATGCTGAGTCCCTGCCTGCACAAATCCACTAGATTTTCCTCTGGCATCCTCGTAGTTCAGGGCTACTGCAATAGATTCATCTAATGTAGTCACATATTTAGCCTGAACTTCCATTTTAATCTTGTCGTTCAGTCCATAGATATAGTCTTTCAACTCAACCGACATAGGGAGAGGGCCTGTTATTTTCATAACACATTCCCTGAACTTGTCAGTGTACTCTGCCACCGACAAATTCCTCTGGTGAAGGTTTCTGTAAGCATCCCAAGCTTGGGACTCTTCGTCAGGTGGAAGAAAGTGTTTCTTAAATTCAGCATTAAACCCTTCCCAGGTGATAGGGGCAACTTGATCTTTCTATTGCTTTATCCACCACCTATCCGCTGCCTCAATAAACAGGTGAGTGGTCTCGCGGATTTTCTTTAGATCATATCTGATTTCACAAATGGCGAAGGCTTCTTCCCACTTGTGTAACCAAACCTCAATCACAAGAGAGCTGCGCTTGGTCATCCGACCAATGTACTTTTCCGATTATAGTTGGCAATATTAGGTACCTACACCTTCGCACGTTCCGACGAGTGTATACTGGGCTCTTGCTCTGTTGGAGCTTTGCCCTTTTCATTTCTAGATGGTCTAGCCGACAAGGCTTGCACCATTTCTCTAATTTCATTTTGACCAGCATTTACTTGAAGTTGCTGGTTCATGATCTGTTGTAAGGCATCTTCTAGTACAGAAATCCTACCCACCAGAGTAGGTGTTGTGTGATGGGACATTTCTTGCGTAGATCGCGCTCTAGATTCACCAGGATTTACCCTGGAATCTTGTCCCTCTGTCTCCATTCTTTCAAAAGGGAAAATATATATATTTTTTAATATATATATTTTTTCACCGCACGCCAAAACTCCAAAAGTATCACACTTCAAATTTCCCTTTTTTTGCTGTACAAGAGTAAATGGACTGCGAACTGAAAACGGAAAATTTGTATAGAAGAATGGAAAAAAACGCCCCTTGGAAGCTCCACGTAGTCTTGAGAAGATACTCCCCTTCAACCAGTCCAATAATTGCAGATAGGTGAGAGTCTGAAGGATTCGTCCAAGAAAGGCCTCAGGTGCTGTGAGCTAGTTGGGACGAGATGTGAAGTTAAGCAAGGCCTCAAAAATCTGCGCCACTCCCGTGTTTCTCAGACTTCGTAGAGGTTATTTGAACCCATGTAGTTGACGGAAAATTTTTTTCAAGGTAATCCTGTAAGTAACCTGCGCACGTGAACCCTGCGCTACCCTGATTTACTGCCTTGAGGAGCTGCTAGATGACCCGTCAACCATGCATCGGCGTCGAGTCACCCACATAGCTATGACGCTGTCCGTGCATCGTCCATCACTGCGCCTCAATTCGCTCTCTGATTCGGAATCAGCCTCAACCCACGTCGTTCATCGTCACACGCTCTCTAGGCACTTGTTCAAGCCTTTGCTAAGATGTGGGTGATCCATCAATAGAATGTCATTTGCGAGGGACAGAATTGAGTCTCCTGCATTTGGGTGGCAGACTTTGTTGTTTGTTGCTGCATCATCGGAGGCAGGCTGATCAGAGTTGGTGCGGAAGACCTACACAGAGCACCTTCACGGTACTGAGGAGTATAGCTTGTCCTGTATAGAGGATTGTGGAAGCCAAGAGCCCGTTAGAGCCCATCGCCGCCCATCGTCAGCCTACCCCGCTGATTTCCGTCGTCGCCCATAACACCCTGCGCTTCCTTCATACGCAATTCGTATGAATCCCTTCGTCGAACCTGAGCGCTCTGATACCAAATGATACACTCTATTCCTTTTCCTTTCAACAAGCTCGTCGATTCACGGGCACAATTCACCGGCGATGGCATCGTATTTTTCCTCCTAGCCTCTCTCATGGATTGCATGCACGCCAAAGATACGTAACTTTTATTCCTTCATGCCTATCCACAAGCCCACAATTCCCTAGATGGTTCCCTCCTGCCACATGTCATCATTTTAGACCTTTAGCTTGGTACACCATTTACCCCTCTCTTGGGGCACAATTAAAACATTTGCCCCTTGGCATTCTTACACATTTAGGTGCACCTAGGCTTGAGCACTCAGAACCACCTAGTCGATGCCAATACTCACCTAGGACCTTGGCAGTTACTTCCCTTGACCATTTAATTTACGCACATAAAATATTACAGAAGTCAGTCATCTAAGAGAAAATGCCCACCGATCTTTCCAAGGTCATGCTATCTCGGCTAGAGCATAACTGTGTGTGTGTGTGTGTGCGCGCGCGTGTGTGTGTGTGTGTGTGTGAGAGAGAGAGAGAGAGAGAGAGAGAGAGAGAGAGAGAGAGATGATACTATATGATATGGTCGTATTAAAGTCCTCCGTGAGACCCTTTAGGATCTATGGGACTGGCGATCACTATTAGTTGCGTGTGTGAGAGAGAGATGTCTGTGAGTGGCAAAGATGTCTCGGATCTGCGTCTGTCTAGCCGTCTCAAGCTGTGGTGGCCGAGGAGGGCATGGTCTCCTCGATCTCTTAACCCACTGAGCTATGTTCATAGTGACCCTCGTCTCGAGCGGTCTTCTTTGAGGAAAGCTGTGATAGGTCGGACCTCAATCAAGTGTGCTTTAGTCGCTCTCCATGTCACGGGTAGCCTCTGCAATCCTCTCTAAGAAATCCATACCGCCCACATGTCAACTAGCTCCTCCTCCTCCATTCCACTGTGTCTTGGAGCTGACTCAGATGCATAGAAATTTGTGACATGCCGCTGTGTCTGGTCAGCCTCCGTATCCTGTGGTCTAGTCCCTTCCTGCTGCTCCCTGATCAGTCATAGCAAGGTCTCCCTGTGGCGGCACATCTCAAGTAGATAGAGCCCAATGCAAACCTAGTCATGGAAGTGGATTAGTCGTGACAGTGGGCCGAACCCACTCCCATCTTGGTAAAGATAGTGGTATTGCCCCTAGATCTCATAGTAGGCTGGGCAGGTGTAGAGAAAGTGCTCCTCTGTCTCAATCTCTCAAAGTGTGCATAACATATAGGTCCTTTGCTCTCTGGATATACGTGCTGCTATCCTTGTCTCAATTCTCAGCTGATGGGATGAAACCCGCATCTGCCCAATGGCGATCCTCAATGCGTGTGAGACTCCCTTGTCCTCGAGATACTGGGGTTTGATGATGAATCCCTCCTCCGAGACTCTCAAGAAATGGTCGCGGTGATAAGAAAAAAAAGAAAGACAACCAAGAATTATGTACTTCACCACGTCAGATAGCTGAGACTTCATAGGGATCAGCTGCAATGTGGGCTCGTAGATGATGAGCTTATGAACCAGATTCCAGAGTATGTATCTTTGTAATAGGCACCGAGACAAACCCCCACAAAAAAAACTGACTGAACATGGATCATAGAGACTCAAAGAGAGCCAAAAGACTACACAGCCCGAAACAGATAAACTTAGAACTGAACTTCCCCCCAAAACTCAGAGAACAGTCAGCCTCAGAATACTATGAACCCACAGCCCACACTCCTAACTCTCCATCAAGAACAACAGCTGGTAACTCCCACAAAGCTGCAACAGCGCCACCAACAGTCCTTCTCTATCAGTACCCAAAAATCTCCCACGATCAAATCAGCATAAGATCACAACCATGTCAAAGAGGCTTCCAATTCCTTTAGGATAGCTTCTCTTCCCTCACAAAGCAGAAGATCAGTGATTGACGAACATCTGCAGCAAGCATCGATCTCACGTTCCACGAAGAGTGCCCAGCTCCTTTAGGACAACCATCATCGATGAAGGTCACGTTCCATTGCCCTAAGCCTGCAATTTCTTCGTCCCTCTATCTCTTGCATACGGAATTCATGGAGTCTCTGTCGCTAAGGATACTCCATGCTGCATAGTAGCGCTATTAAAGCTTGCATGCAACCCCGTACACACACATGAAAAGCCCTTTGACATGGACACCATAACATATCAAATTCCTGTAACATGCAAGTGCACATTGACTCAGGAAAATATTAAAAAAACCCTTCATGACTTTACTTTACATGACCCTAAAAACATTTCGCTTAATCACACACTGGACACCCTTGCTCTGGAAGTCTGGTACAACCACATTGCATTTCATCATTTCCCATGAAGTCCCTGCAAAACATACTTTATTATCTTAAAAAACTATACATCAGTCCAAAAATCCACAAATGCCAAAAGCCCACACCTACCCTAGATGTGTACAGCTATGTGCCTACCCACAACTATATACAGTACTCAAAAACTTGATACAGATTTTGTCCTATCAGCGGTAGAACTGGGTCTTGGTGGGAAGTTCCTAATCTCCCCCCCAAGCCCGAGATGTGTGGAGCTGGAGGAGGTCTAACCGTATGATATGGTTAATCTCATCTCATGGAATCGATCAAGGGGTGCATCCATACTGTACTGAAAGGGAGAGAGCCTGTCCATCTGAATCCCTTGTGTGGCAAACCATGTGGATATACGTGCATACCATGTGTCCGTCCCACTCTTAGCTAGTCGTTTGGATGACTCTAGAGCAAGCCTCAGTAGTCTCAGGGTGTCTCCCTATCTGGAGAACTCCGTGATGCCCTCCTAAATTGTCTCATATGGGCTGTGTCCGTCTATAGTGACCTCTTGTGCATAGGATGACGTGTCTGGAGGGAAGTAACACACTGCAATGAAGAAGAGAGAGAGAGAGAGAGAGAGAGGTATTTTATGATAAGTCTATAAAGTCCTTAACCTAACTATAACAACTTCTTACTTCATTCTTTCGTGCAGTACCTCATGGGCCCTCTCCGTTTATCGAGAGACGTTAGCATCGGGTGTCGTTCCAACAACCAAGACGTTCTCGCAGCTGTTAGGGTGCCTACGTCTCCCAAGGATAGTTGAAGAGAACTTTTCTTATAATTATGGAAAGCCTCCACTTAACAACCACGAGCAGTCAGGTTTTGGAGTTTATGATCCTCGTGCCTTGGCATTGTTTGAGGTTAGAGCTACAAACTCATAGCCTGTGGATTGGTAATGGTAGAATTTCTGTTATTCTTGCACTTACGTTTTGGCTGAAATATGCATGAAAGCTACCAGTTTCTGTTTCTTTGAAGCTGAAGCAATCACTTCTCTTTTGTGAATTTATGTGCTTAACTTTAAGATTTGCGTACTAGAGATTGGCACTATTTATCTAACAGGTTTTCCTTGGGCTGTGTGGCACCTGTTATTTTATATATGTTATACGGCTAGGTTTGATCTTTTTGTATTAGGAAAAAAGGAGTGTACTTTTGCTTCAGTCTATGCCAATCCACAATGACAGTGTTTTACCTCAAAAGGCTTCAGTCATTTTGTTTTCAGCCCTGATCTTGTTTTGTCATTATTCCTTTTTTCAAGCGTAGAAGTGCTAGAACATCTTTTTGGAACGTAGTTTAGATCTCGTTCAGGGAGGAAAGTGTTCATTTTCAGCCATTTCTTTGAGGAAAGTTGGAAGGGATGCCTCAAGCAATACATTCATGTGAGCTTATAGCTTTGGATTGGAGACATGGAAAGCATAATTGGAAGTTGGATAGAACATCTTTTGGTATGTAGTTTAGATCTTGTTCAGGCTAAAATGCCATTTTTCTTGCAAATACGAGGAAAGTTTGAAGGGATGTCTCGAGTAATGTGTTCAAGTAAGCTTATAGCTTTGAATTGGAGACATGGAAGGCATAATTGGAGATTGCACTTTTTATTGTCCATTTGAACTACTTGACTTGTGAAGCCTAGTTATATGCATTGTCTTCCAATTGCGTATAAGGGTAAAGGATCTTGCAATCATCGCTTGTTTGATAAAATCAGAAGTAATCTTCCAATCTATGAACCATTCTTGCTCCTCTTGCTGCTAATTAGGGACTTAAGTCTAAGCTTTAAACCTGTGGGGGCTATGAACATGTCTTTCTTATGCCGAGGTACTTGTCCAAACGATGGTCGGGCCATAACATGGTTCATAAGAAAACTACATTTATTTGAGAGAAAAATGACCCAAGACATTACTTTATGGGGCCATTCTCACATGTGAGACAGCTTGAAGAGTGGGCAAGGCTGAGACATAGGCAAGGCCACTAGTGATGAGACTCTGGATAATAGTGATGGACAAGTCCACCCTCATGAGCATGAGTACAACTCTGAAAGTGACTAAGATTTACATAAATGATGATGATCTCACACTCCTACAATAGGAGCACCAGAGGCAGGGTATGGTAGACATGATGGACTGCATACAAAGGTGGAAAGTGATCATCCGAGATGGGGAATGGACTGCATACAGAGATGGGAAAGTGATCTTCCGAGAGAGGGCAGATAGGGAAGAAAGGGAAGAAGGGGAAGTGGGCAGCATATGACGGTGTCTGACTCATGAGATGAGAACACAAAATAGGCTGAAGATGGCAGTGCGGAATTGCAATGGCAATCTTTGGTCTGACCCAAGGGGTTTCTCAAAGACCTACACCGACAGAGACTTGATTATCTACATTGAGACACATGAGAGTCCAAAGAGAGGCCTGCCTACATGATACACAGGGGAGTTATACTGTAGGGGAGAGATGAGGAGAGAGAGCGGGATATGGGCTTCTAGAGTAGCAGCAGTTCTTGTCAGATCACATTTGAGACCGCTCATATCGGTAGTACCGAGATAGGAGCACAACGAGATATGTGGATACGAATCTAGCTACTAGATGCATGACCGATCTTCATTGCGGTGTGCTTTCCCCCCCTAGATACATCATCCTATGCAGATGAGGTGACTGCAGAGGGACACAACGATATGAGACAATATATGATGACATCATGGAGTTCTCCAGGCAGGGAGACACTCTCCTTCTTGGTGACTTCAATGCACGCACAGGAGAAGACATGTGGGCTTGCTAGATTTTGCAACTGATTCCCTCATAGTACCGGAGCTAGATCCAGCAAAGCTTGGGATAGTCTGGAACTTGATGGAGGCACCATATGTGACCAGATATGGCGACATCTACTTGAGTTGGGGGCTTTCCATGACCTAATGATGGCAGTCATCTTGCGGGCTTACTCCTTTCCCACATGGCGGGGAGACAAGGACAGCGGATTATTTGATAGGTCCCCTAGTCTTTGTATCATGGATACACGGCTTTATTGTGCCTCCACCCACTGGGCGTTGACCACTCGTATCTAGCTTTTAGTGTCTTGGTCACTACACTAGCCACTAGGAGAGCTCCTCCCAGCTCGTCTCACGGCCAGATTCATTTTGTGTGAGTCACTTGGCCTGTGAGCTTCGGGCTTCACTTGGAGATGATGCAGATCTCGCCCATGCCTTGGCCACCGTTGTCTCAGTGGTACAGGACGCTGCTACTAGATCCCTCCCCACGACTAGATCTGCAACACATGTGTCAGCTGGGAAGATGCCTGAAACCTTGGTTCGATGACAAGTGCAGTGAGATGAGACCTCACCTTACATGTGAGCGAGCCTTGGGCCATCTGACAATACTTGAGGGGTAGCGGATCTCACGGCGATTGACACATCGTAAGAGGTGGCCTTTCCTCACACACATGATGGATAAGATGATTGGATTATTTTGAGGGGGAGATCCTATGATTGGGTGGGGGCTTCTATCCGAGGGGAAGCTGCCTATCCCCATCACAGATCCAAATGTTTGGCACACATATGCGAGCTCACTTTATGATGTCCCGATGCAGGCACCACATGACAACAAGCTTAAGCAAATGGATAATGAGAAAGTACAAAGGGGTGGCCTATAGGGCCCTGAAGGAGACAGCCTCCCACGCTAGACCACATCTTCACCTTGTGGGCTATCATTGAGGAAGCGAAGTCAAGATCCTAGAAAGTCTACACTTGCTTTATAGACTTCTGGAGGGCCTTCGACATTGTCCCATGATCTCATATAATGAGGAGACTCCAGGAGATGTAGATTCCAGAGGTCATGATATGGGGGGTGATGAGGCTATATGAGTCCATGAGAGAGAGAGTTCATGCCCTAGGAGGCCTATTGGGTTGGGTTGAGATCACGATCAATTTAAGTAGCAATTCCCGCTTTGACCGACTCTCTTGGGGCTCTACATTGATGAGATCACATCCTTTATTGACCGCCTAGGAGGCATGGGATTACTATTGGCTGATTTGATGGTACAAATACTACTATATGCGGACGGCATAGTCCGCATTTCATCTTCAACAGAGGGACTACAAAGACATCCAGAGGCCCTAGAGGTGTTTTGCAGAGAGAGAGAGACTTCTTGGGAAGACCAAGGTTATGATCTTCACACACGCAATGCTTCACTGACATAGCTTTACTTATCGAGGTGAGCTAGTGGAGATAGTGCAATCCTATACATACTTAGGGAAAGTCTTCACAGGGCCAGTTTTCACGATGAACCATGCAACCAAGGCACGACTCACACGAAGACAGGGAGTTTTGGACCTACTAGAGAGGCAGTGCTTTCAGGCGCACTTTTAGGATCCACCAACGAGGGACTGGCTTTAGTAAGGCTGACTGCCATGTATACGACACCTTTTTGGCACACAGCTGCCTCATCACTACAATGCTTCACATGCACACCTCTTACTAAGCACAGTGCCACATCATCACTGTGCATTTTCACTCTTTTTTGCCCCTCCACCTAGATCAAGCCGTATCTCTTGATCCAGGAGGAATTTGAGGGAGCTACAAAAAGGTGAAAACGATCAATTTTTTGTGCTCTACGTGCTCGTTACGTCATGCGCACATTTCGGCGCAAGTTACACTCACTTTTGAGCCTCGCCGACAAATCCACTTTCTACATGCACATCAGCCTCTACATCGAAGCACATAAAAAGAACCAAAGAAAAGAAATTATTTGTTGTTCTTTCATCGATCAACGGTTGGTATAGATCTAGATCAGAGTAGACTAGATCGCCATAGAAGTCCTTAGTCCCCCATGAGATAGTAAAGGCAGAGTTTACCGTGACACCTCTCTAGGTTGATGCCATTTTTCAGACAATCACATTTTTCTCTTCAAAGGTTGGGCCTTATCCCAATAGAGATTGCTGAGGTTGGCACTAAAGTCATCCAGATTGCTAGCAGAGAATGGGGTTGGTACACTATAGTATGCACGCGTATCCACATGGTTTGCCAGTCACGGTATCCAGATGGACCGCCCCCCCTCCCCCTTTTAGTACAACATGGATGTACGATCCAAGTTGATCCCACGAGACAAGATGAATTGTATCATATGGCTAGATCTCCTCCACCTCTTGCAGGGGGACTAGGAGTTCCCCACCAAGATCCAGTTCTATCACGACCACTTCTTGTGAGTATTGGAGAGTGGATTATCATCAGACCCCTAGTACCTCGAGAACAGAGAAGTCTCAACATGCACTGAGGGTGGCCATTGCACAGATGCGGGTATCGTCCCATCAGCAGCTGAGGATTGAGGTAGGGAGAGCCGCATGCATACCCAAAGAGCCACATATTTGCAGGTTATGCACGTTGGGGGAGATTCGAGGAGCATATCTTATGTGTTCGCCCAGCCTAGTATGAGATTCGGGGATGATACCACTACCTTTCTTAGGAGGGGCACAGCTTTGGTCCACTCTCACGGTTGATCCACTTCCACAATTAGGTCTGTATTGGGCTCTATGTGTTGACTAACCATAGCGACATGTCACGGGCTTCTATGCAAATAAGTAAGCTCCAGGATATAGTGGCATAGCTGATATGAGGACAGTGTGGATCTGTGGGGGGAGACGATGAGACGCTGCTGAGCATGGGATGTAGAGATCCCACACGACACAGAGAGGGGCCAGGTCCGGTCTATCTTGCCATAGATTAGGCGTCACCCTTGACATAGCCCATGGGATACAGAGATCGAGGAGACCACATACTCCACGACAACTAGTGACAGCTCGACAGATGCAGATTCGAGATATCTTTACAGCCCACCGGGGAGTCACCACGGTGCCTGGTTTCGGCGTTCGAGTTTTAGTCTTCTGCTTTCATTTGAGTTTTGTTTTAGCTCTTGAGCTCCTTAGCTTCATGGTTCAATGAAACATGTCAGAAGGTTGAAACGTGAAACGTTTCAAAAAAACATGTGGAGTTTCAAAAAATCACTTCGTATTTTTTGGTCTTGAAAGTACAAATTTTATGCCCTGCATACATTTAGTATGCTAAAACTGTGCAAAACTAGCTAAAAACGAAAAAAATGACTTCACAAAATGCCTATAATGGTCAATGCTAGAGCCTAGAATTGAATCCAGATTAGCCTTACACTTACAATTCCAGATTTTAGTTGAGTAGACAGGTCACGAAAATCAGATTTCAGGTCACAAATCTCAAGCCTTAAACTTAAAAAATCATATCACTTTTCAGAACGATGGAAATCAAGTTTTCAGTTTCACTCTTTGTAGACAGTATGCCAGTCTCTAGAGTCTAGACTAGAATCTAGATTACAAAAATCAAGCGTGCAGCCTTAAACTTTAATTTCAAACAAAACTAAAGTTCAAACTTTATTGAAATCTGAAATTTCAAATATTAAGTAGCAAGCAAGTTTGAAGCATCAAGGTTCTTAGCAATGACTCATGGCTAATTATTAATGATTGAAATAAAAAATTTAATCAGCAAGATCTATAGGTGCTTGGGCATCTTCCCCCTGGCCCTCAGCCCCCTCCTCTTCATGCACATCAGGATCATCACTATTAGAATCTTTAGAAGAGGGTGAATCCTCTTCCGATGATGATGAGGTCTGCTGCTCTTCTGGAGCAGCTGCTATTAAAGCTGGTGCTGTTCTTCCTGCTCGTCTGCGTGCCTGAGATGGTGTGGCACGTGCCAACAATGCCCGCTCCTCAGCAATGAATGCATGTGCATCATCATCCTCATGCACAGGATGAAGCATTTCATCCTCAGGGACCTGCACACATATCTTATCAGGATCCACCTCCTGTGGACCTTCTATGGTCTTCATCCGTTGAATAAGTCGTAGATTGGCGTGAACATATACAAGCCTACCATACACCAAATGAATTAACAGTAAATTACATGTAGGTTGTAGCATAACCATAATTCAAATTCCAATAATGAACTTTGTGTTCTGAGTGCATATGGTTAAGTGTAACAGATATAATCATTTCTTCTCATAGGTCAAAGTGTCAGGACTCAGAGGGGACTCTAATAACCTGTGACTAGTTGCAAGGACAATACAACAACCAACTACTTAGAGATGGGCCGTGCAAAGGACGTTGTTTGGGAGCAAGTGCACGTGGAGCAACAATATGGTGCTTCAGGTTCCAAGCAATGAAAGTGTAAGCACTGTGGTGGCTCATTTTGTGGTAGTGCACCTCGAGTGAGGGCACATCTTCTTGGCATCTCTGGAAAAGGAGAAGTTCCAGATGATGTAATTCTCAAGTGAACGTGGGTTACGGGATAGCATAGGGCCCGTTGGCTATTTTTAGCCGAGGTTGCTATATATAGAGATTGCTTCATATATAGTGCTCGTTTTACTAATGGATGGGGCTTGGATCCAGGTCTACATGGTGGATCATAGGTGGTGTATCGAAGGTCCTTGGACGAGCTCAGGTGGTATGGGATGCTTGGATTAGATACGGGCCTATGGATGAGTCGAGGTGTAGCCCACGTGCTCAGGGGTGGTTGGGAGGATCAAGGCACATGTTGGAACGAGGACGAGATTTCAGGTCAGTGATAGGGTTAGATCATGTAGGGTCCTGTCAATAAAAGATGTGCAAATAGCATATGATAAAAAGCCAAGGAAGGATATGTTTGCCTTCGTGCAAATAATCAGGTTTTCAGGTTGACAAGAGAAAACAAAAGGCACAAAAGACTGCAATATGTGAAGAAAGAGGCTTTTTTAAAGAAAATACAACTAGTTTAAAATGCCCTTAGTGAAGTTGCAAGTGCAGTGTTAGATGAGATTAGAAGCAGGTTCCCATGAAATGACTTAATGGAAGCATTTACGATCATATTTCCACATTTTTGGGTCAATGCCTCATAGCTAGTGCAAATAAACCTGTCCCAAGCTTGATCGATTTCTGAAAATCCTCCCTGTAATGTATCCGGAAAAGGTTGCAGCTCCAGTTTTGTGCATACCTGAGAATTATCTGCTTGGGATCGTTCCTGTTATGTTGCCGAGACTCCATTTGAAAAGGCTTGAAGAAAGGAAAAAACAGATTAGCAAAAGGGGGGGCATAAAGCAAAAGGGCGACATGGATAGGAAAAGGTAAAGCAAAAAAGATTATATGCGGATTGTAAGGAGGGAAAGGGAGGGCTAATTAGGTCGGAACTGAGAGGAGAATCTTAGAAGGGCTGAAAGCAAGCTATGAACAGCTGAAGGCAAGGAGCAAGGCAAAGCGAGCAAGCAACAGAAAGATTGTGATTTCAAAGACACAAAAAAACAGCTTGAAAACCCCTAGAACATCCACTCATACTACCTGTGGGAAACAACAAGTGCTCAGAAATTAGGGCAGCAAAAGAAGGAGAAAAGGTGCAAGAGACAGGACAGAAGCACCCATAAAAGGCCTGCACACAGCTCAGGATCGCAGGGTTGGCGGCCCAACTAATAGAGCCTTGTTATTAGTACGAGCAGCACCATGCGCACATATATAATTGCCCCCCCCCCCCCCCCCCCCCAACCATGCTTCTCTCTCTCTCTCTCTCACACACACACACACACACACTTTTTTTTTTGGGTGAAATCTTATATTTTTGTGTGGGAAACCCCAAAAAAGAGGAAAAAACGCACCAATAAGTACAAAGAAAAAATTTAGAAGTAAAGCCTCAGAGCAAAAGTCATGAGGCAGCCAAGTAAAAAGTTACATATCAAGTTGGAAGAGGATCAAACACAACATCCTCCAGCTTCAGATTATTGCTTTGTAAAAATTGATGCAGTGTAGAATCCACACCACCAATAAAAACAAGCTGTTTTTTGCCCTTGTGATTCTTTTTAATATAGGCGGGCACCCGAAATTTCTGAATCACAGGGTCAAAAACCTGTTGTAACATGGGATGAAAAGAATCCAGTGAAAATGGCACATCTGCATCCCGAACAAAAGAAGACTCTGGCACAGACTTCAGAGGCAAAGGAGCTAGATCAACATCTGTATCCTCCGACGAAAGAGCTGCATCTGATAAAGCAGGACTTAGCATTTCAGCTTCACTCTGAGGATCAACCTGAGAAGGAGCATGTGCAACATCCTGTATGATCCCCTCTCCAAGGGGCACATCCATAGCCTGAGGAGAAGGAGGCTGATGATGCTCAATAGGAGTCGGATCCTGAACTTCTTTAGCAAGAGAAAGATTGGCCTGTGATTTTTCTACCTTCCTCCAGTAATGCTTCGGAGCAGTAAAAGAAGACTTATCCAGTAAAGTCTTAGCAGAAACCGGAGGAGGAGGAGGAGGAGGAGTAACCTTCACAGCTGAAGAAGGAGCAGGAGGAGTGGTCATGGAAGCAAAAGGGCAAGCACGTGCAAAATGACCAACGTGACAACACCGATAACAAGCTGTAGGAAAAGAAGCAAAATGCAGCCTAATGCGCCTCTCTCTCTCTCTCTCTCTCTCTCACACACACACACACACACACACACGTGTTCCTTGCTTGCTTGTATTATTAGTTTGTGTCTCTAGCCTTGATACTAAACCATTAGTTTCATGAACGGTGTTTTTACCTGGTTTCCCCTTGTTTTGCAGGAAGCTGCAGGCCTTGGTATTGTCCCTTCGTTTTCATACACAGAGGGTCTAATAAGTGTTGATGTGGGGCCAATGCCTGTCTTTATTGCAGAGGTATATATCGCTATCTATGCACTCCAAACTCTTGAAAGATCCATAGTTTTTCAAAAGGAGCCACATGCACTTGCAAAATTTCGAATTTTTGTAGCAACCTCTTTGTCTATTGTTTGTGCATGTCTATATTTACTCTTTCAATTCTTATTTGTGAAGAACGTTTGAATGTCCTTGCTTCTTTTTCTCTCAATAAAAGGTTGAAATACACAACTACAGATCAAAGGGTAGGGTGGGGTATCACTTTCCCCAAGCAACTCAACACCAAATTTTGTTTAAGGAAATCTGTAATAGAGAATTCTAAAGATAGAAATGACAATCCTATCCTACATGCCATTACATATATTTCTCAATATCTTAATGCTAAGGTTTCATGATATATGAACACAATATTTTTATGTGTGATGCCTTAAGAGCAGACTTGAAAACGACAATCCAAAACTTTACCATTGTTGCAAAAATGTCTAATTAGTTTTGACAACTTATTGTGGGCTCTATTTCCCACCCTCAGTCTTCACCATATTTCCTCTCCCTTTCTCTCTACCTTAAGCTGATATCAAAACTCTTTTCCATATTATCTAATCTCTACCCTTGTAGTCTAACCGTCTTTTGGTCTTTGCCCATTTATAAAACTATTTTTTGCTCCATGTGGCCTGTCTGAGCTCTTGGGGAACTTGGAGCTTTTCCAGTATTTCCTATAGCTTCTTGCGTGGAACCATATCGAAGGCTTTCTTGAAATCCAAAAGCAACAATAGACAGCCTCTTTCTTATGCTTGGCCCCCTCTGATGCAGCCCTATGGCGACCAAGTGATCTACCTTCGAGTGTTTGGGGCGAAACCTTGCTTGAGATGGTGTCCTTACTCCTTGTTCCTCTGCCCATTTGCTGATTTTTTTCTCAAGGATAGTGGCATACAGCGTGGCTATTAGGTTTCTCACCATGATTATCCGATAATTCTTTGTCTCTATTTCCTTCTTATAAAGATGAGAGTTTTTGTAGTCCATTCTCAGCCTAGGAAGTGTGATACTTTTCTGTTTTTTCACGGAGTTACTTGTCCCTATTATGACTAGTGAGATTTCTTTGTGGTCAAACTCAAGATACTCCTCCTCAATCATGTGCTCATGATCTCCTCTATCCTTTCGGTCGATGTCCTAAATCTTTGTGATAGCCGCTCATATAATGCCCGGACTGCCTAGATGATGTCCTGATTGTACCGTAGATCAGCTAGTCTTTTGTAATCGGGCTTGCGGCACAATGTCAAATCCTTTGCGGGAATCCACAAAGCAACAATAAACTCGCTCAATGACAACTCTTAGTGTGAAGATGTGGTTTGTTGTAGCATTGCCTGCTTGAAACCCCATCGTTCTGAATCCCTCACATTCCGCAAATCATGGTGTCAAGTACTGATACATGATGGTCCTTTAGTTTTCCAAATTCATGGCATCCCCTACCTTGTGGATTGGCATTATGGTGTTAAGGGTCCAGGTGTGGGGTGTATCGGTGCAAACAGTTTCATTGAATAGCTTTGCCAAGATTGGGGCTAGGGTACCAATCCATGTGCAATGTACTCAATACAAAGGTCCATTTTCCCCCTTCTTTAATTCCTAGCCCCTCACGATCTTTGGCTCGGTCATTGTGTTGCTTTGAGAGTTGCTTGTTTGATATCACGGGTGGTGAGAATTGAGCAAGAGGTAGGGTGAGGTAGATGTGGGAGGTATGTGCAGGCTGATGGAGGATGTCATAAAGGGGATGCCAAATGATTGGATCAGGGAGAGGTGATGTAAACTTCCGCTCAAGAAAAATACGCCAAAGATTCTTGGAATTATTACTAAATAAAATGTTTAGTAGTTCTTCGTCATTCTAATAGATAAGTCTCTCTTGTTCCGATGGACCTGATAGTGATACTCTCGTTTGGTCTTTGCAGAGAGAGAGAGAGAGAGAGAAAGAAAGTTTATTAAAGTCTTCGGAAGACCGATGGGTCTATGAGACTGTGAAAAACCTGATACAATGAGCTGTGATAGTGGAGCTACTAAACGAGCATCCACACCAATGCAGAATGCAAAAAATGCAAAATGGTAGTACTAAGCCCTAAGTACAACATAGTCATGTCAATAGTCGACTATATATCAATCTCAGCATCATCATCATCATCATCATCAACACCATCATCATCATCATCAGCAGCATTGGAAATTCTAGTGATGGTCTTGTCTCTTTGGTAGGTGATTTAGTTGGGTCTAGCTCGGTAAATCAAAACAAAAAAGTTAGAAGAAACATATATAGAGAAAGGTATAACTTTTTAGCTAGGTCAAACATGAATAATCTTCATGATTTTGGCTTTTACAAGGCTGCTCGTCCTTGTGAATTGTTTTGCATGAGAACTTGACACACTTTCTGCCCAAGAGGTTTTAATTTGGAAGGAAAATCAACTCTTTGTAAAAATAAAAGAACCCTTTGATGTGGAGAACTCATATCAAGCCCTTTAACATTCCTCATTACCAACATAGTCATAGACCTAACATCGTATGGAAACCTAAAGTTATGTTACGAGGTTGTCCTAGCTCTCCTGCAATCTCACATGTAGTTCGTGAGTCGCCTCCCTCACTTCCTCTTCCTCCACTTCCTCCTCCCTTAGTTCCTTTAACTTCCTTAGTTCCAAGAGTATTTGCTTCTCGAGACTATAAAAGAAGACTACTCTACCTAGATAGATTAATGTCACTAGGTCTTTTTTCAATAGAAGTTTTTGAAAAATATAATGTCAAAGTTCTTTTTAAACTTCAATACACCTTGGAAAACTTCTCTTTTGAGGATTGGAATCTAAATAAGCTCCATTACATACAACTTAAAACTTCGTTGGATCGCTTCTTAAAAGTAATAGCTTCCTTTCAAAGCAAAGAAGTCTATCTAAATAAGGAACTCTTGATTTGTATTTTTACTTCTCCCTCACTTGACAAGATAGGCTTAAACTCCATTTTGAAGTTTCGTGAAGTAATGGATTCTCTCCCTCATTTTGTGAGAAGAATTTGGAAGCATCCAATAGTAGCTTGGAAGTATGTAAAAACTTTAGGACAAAAGGCTGTCAACTATGGAGAGATAGGTAAAAGGCTTTCAAAGCATTCAAAATCTTCTATTCTTAAAGAACCTTGTTGTTGTAAAAGTAAGAGATTCCAAAGCTTTATTGATGCTGATTTAGGACATGTAGTCATAGCTGATACCTCAATTTTGCTTTCTAGTAACCTAAGAGACCTTTTCATGAAAGGCATGAAATTTCGATTGTACTCTTTTAAAGAGTCTTGCCTTTTAAAAGCTATCGATAAGGGAATCTCAAAGTTTGTTTTGCAATTAGAAGAATGTTTAGGAGTTAAAAATATCTTATCAGAATGGGAAGGGAAGATTTTGAAGAAAGTTGCTTTGAAACTAGAAGAAGTCCCTTCGGTTAATTGCTCAAAGAAAAGTAACCATCTTTCTAAAGAAGATGAAACTCTTCTTTGAAAATTCCATAGGAATTTTGTCATTTCTTATGTGGACAAATGTTCCAATAACTTTCTTTTTATTTGCAAAAAGTTTTACTTAGAATGTCTTTTGAGAGAAGTGAACTTGTTCGTCAAAACTTACGTCCCTGCCTTAGTTTCTCAAAAGGATTTAATCTCAAAACATCAGAGTTTTTGCAAGTCTTCTTGGTTTGTTTGTAATCCAAGCATACCTTTTCTTTGTGCTACTTGGAAGTTTCACAAAACTCCAAAAAAGCCAAGATTTATTGCAGCTGCTTGTGAGACTACGTTGACGGGATGTCTCTAAATGGCTAAGCTACTGCTTCAAAGCCATGTTGCCTAGTGTCCATGAACTTTGGAGGGACTTATTAAAAGAGGCAGATGTCCCCCTCTGCACTTAAGCTGGATTTTAAATGACTTTGTAGGAGTGATTCCTGTTGTTAAATTTTTTAATTCCTCTCGAAGCATTTAGGAAAAAGAGTCTCCTATTCTCCTTCGAACCTATGATTTTACCACGATTTACACAAAGATCGAGCTAGAAGACCTGAAGTTTAGAATTAAAAAGCTAGTGGCTGAAGTTTTCAAGCTGAGATTTGACGAAGATAGATGCAAAGTGCTAAAAGTTGAGAAAACAGCCTTATGCTTTGACTTTTTGTGGCTAACAAATAAAGATCATGACATAGGTTCTAATAAGAAAAGATACACAAAGGTAGTAAGTGTGGAAGATGTTTGCTCTTGGATAGATTTTCTTTTAGATAATCTTTACATCACAATAGGTGATTCTTTGTTTCAACAAGTTATAGGAATCCCCATGGGCACTAATTGTGCCATCTTTTTAGCAAACTTTTATCTTTTTACTTATGAATTTGAGTGTATGCAACGTCTTATTTCTATCAATACCTGCCCTATTATTTTACATAAGCTTAGTCAAGTTAGGCGTTTTATAGATGATTTATTTGTGCTAGATGTTCCTAACTTTCAAGACTTTATGTACAAAGACGCTAGAGCTTGTGGAGAAGGAATCTATCCTCGTGACTCTTGTGAACTGAACTGCACTTCAAGAGGGGATTCTTGTGGGTTTTCTTAGATCTTAGACTTTCTCAATCTACCATAGGATTAGAGGTTGGTATATACGATAAACGTGAACAACCTGAATATAGTGGTTTACACATTATAAAAATGCCTCACATTGACTCAAACATTTCTGATTTGGCAAAATATGGAGTCATTTCTTCCCAATTCCATAGATCTTCTCGCCTTTGTACAACTAAGGAGTCTTTTATCACTCTATGTAGTAATTTGATCACTTTACTATTACACAAGAGGTATAATCCAAGGAAAATAATGAAAAAAGTTCACACATTCTTAGATATGAAGTCGTTTATCTATGGTGTATCGGCCTTACGTATGTTTAGAATGATTGAACATAAGCTGAAAACAAAAAGCGGGGAGGTGAATAGCTTGTTTTTCTTTTAGTTTCAAAAGAGAGTTTGTTTGAGTATGCTTGTGCTTTCCAAGTTAGAAATGTATTTTTGCCTCTTTGTAGAACGATACATAAGTGTAAAGGGCCATTTAGCTTTTTATGTTTTAAATAAGAGAGAGAGAGAGAGAGAGAGAGAGAGAGAGAGAGAGAGTTTTTTGGAAGATTTTGTTTCTTGACTTGCTTGTTTATTTTTGCTTAGTCACCTGCTTCGTTCCTTCTTTATTTCTTGTTTTCATTCTCTTTTGTTTATTTGACGTATTTTAGTAAGCATTGGGTTTACCCAAGAGACTCCGCGGGTCTTTAGAAACCCATTATAGCTGCTTATGCTTGGGCACTGATGACGACATAAGTGTTGCTTTGCTTGCTAAGTATGTCTTCCTTTTGTTTTTCATAAAAGTTTTTGTTTACCTCCTTTTTCTTCTCTTTCATTTTCTCTTTTATATTCTTTGTAGATTTTTGATCTTTAGAACAACAAAAAATCTAAATTTGTATGATTGGACTTATTCTAGTCTTACAAAGGTATATTAGCAGCAGCAGGACATGAGGATGGATGAGGCAGTGGAGGCATGAGGTCAGCAATAGAGCGTTGTCGACCCATCAAGGATGCAGTCCTGGTCTGTCTCCTGGTCGTATCTCTGTGGAGGAACATCGCTGTTTTAAAGATGGCATCCACCTCGAGAGGGGTCATGGTGAACTCTTCCTGTATAATCTAATGGGGGATTGAGGACTTACTCTGAATCATCGTGGATCCCATTCTTGGATCCCATAATCGCGTGTAGCCTCTCAAATCTCCTCCACTCTGTTGCTGAAATATCACTCCTTCAGAAAGTTGCTGCATACGTGGCAGTTGGCCTCACCAACGTGTCAAAAAGCCAACCCTTCGTCGGAGGATCCTGGAAGTGTGCCTGGGTCAGAGCAGCCCACCCTCGTGTGAGTCGTGCCGTACCTGCATGGGTCATCGTGGAACCTGGTCAGGTGAACACTACCCCCAAATATGTGTAAGATTGCACTATCTCCACATGCTCGTCACGGTATGTGAAGCTATGGCGACGGGACATTGCTCATGAGGTGTTGAAGATCATAACCTTAGTTTTCCCAAGGTTAACTATCAAGTCTCTCTCTCTATAGAACATGTCCAGAGCCTCTAGATGTTTCTGTAATCCCTCTGCTGAGGATGATATGAGGACTATGTCATCTGCGTACAACAATATCTGCACCATCAGTTCAGCTAGTAGCGAACCCTCTCCACCGAGGCGATCGACAAAAGAAGTGATCTCGTTCAATATAGAGCCTGAAAAAGAGTTCCTGAGAGGGGGCAGCCTTGTTTCACGCCGATAGTGCTCTCAACCCAATCTGATAGGCCCCCTGGGGCATGTACCTTCCCTCTGACGGACTCATATAGACTCATGACCCCGCAAATCATGATCTCAAAGAGCTGCAACTCCTGTAACCTCCTGATCAGGCGAGAACTTGGGACAGTATCAAATGCCTTATGAAAGTCTACGAAGCAAGTGTAGACTTTTTGATGCCTCGACTTCGCCTCCTCAATAATAGACCTCAAGGTGAAAATGTGGTCTGGGGTGGAATTTTGTCTCCGAAAACCTGCATGCCCAAAAGCTTGTTGGCCGTGACCCTCTTGTGGTTGCTGATCTCCCTCTCTAGTACCAACCCATATATCCTAGCCAAAGTGTGGCCAGTCATAAGAGTGATGTAGTTGCTAGTGTCCATAAGATCACGTGCCTTGTGTTTTGGTACTATGGTGGTGGTGCTCCAAGTAGGCGAGAAGCCATGACATACAGCATGGTTGAACTACTGTGCTAGAATCGAGGTCAAGATCTTGTGTTCATGTGCAAAGTGCTTAGTGTGTAGTCCCTCATGATCTGGTGATCTCTGGTTGTGAAGTCGGAGAAGGGCAGCCTGTACATGAGAGAGAGAGAGAGAGAGAGAGAGAGAGAGAGAGAGAGAGACATATTAATGTCCTCGGAAGACCTTGCGGGTCTATGGGACAGAGTGATACAACATCAAAAAAGATCTCATACAAGCCTCTGTGGGCTAGGGCAAGGGGGTGAGCTAAAGCCCCTGCCAAGTATTAATCTAGTGTCTAAATAGAATAGAATAGAGACAAAATCAGAATCTGAATCAAGTGTTAGGAGTGTCCAGATCAAGTCAGGTCAGGTCTTTCTGCTGGGCCATGAAGATGTCGCGTATCTGTAACTGTCGGGCTGTCTCGCATCTAGGTGGTGGCCGCGGTCGCCTTGATCTCAGAACCCGTCAGGCTACGTCGATTGTGATCCCTCGTTTTTTGGCTTTGGCGGTCCCCTACAAGTAGTGCTGTGATGGGACGAACCTCAATGGTGTGCGCTCTAGTAGTCCAAAGAGTCTGGTGTGACCGACTGCTGATCCAGGCTGCTCTCATGTCGACAATCTCCTCATCCTCAACTCCAATGTATCCAGGAGCCGTCTCGAAGGCATAGAAGTTTGTAACCTATCTCTGAGCTAGGTCCGGCTCTGTATCTTGTAGTCTGTCCGGTGCTGATAGTGCTTTGGCCTGTCTCAGTAGTGCCTCTCGGTGTTGGCGCATCTCCATCTAGTACAACCCTACACAGACTCGGTCCTAGAAGTGTATCAACTGAGAGAGCGGGCCAAAGCCAGTCCTCTCCTCATAAAGGCAGTGATATCGCCCTCGTACTCATAGTAAACCAGGCACATAGGAAGTGCTCCTCAGTCTCAATGGTATCCATGTCGCATAGTGTGCAGATCCTGTGTTCCTTGGGTAGACCTGCAGCTTGGCCCGCCGCCTCAATCCTAAGCTAATGGGAGGAAATTCACATCTGGCCAATGGCAATCCGGAGTGCATGTGAGACTCCTCTATTTTCTAGATAAGGAGGTCGGATAATGAAATCGTCAACAAAGACTCTGAGGAAGTGATCACGATAGAACTGCATCTTGGTGGGGAGCGGCTGGTCCCTCAACCAAGTCTGGGATGTGGTGAGCTGGAGGAGGTCTAACCGTATGATACGGTTAATCTCATCGCGCGGAAGTCGCTCCGGAGGGGCATCCATGCTATACTGAAATGGGGGTACTCTGTACATCTAAATGCCATGGCTAGTCAGCCAGGTGTCTGTGCGTGCATACTAGGTGGCTGCTTCCTCACCTGCTAGGCATCGGGATGATTCCAAAGCTACCCTCGGTAGTCTCCAATGAGGCAGAGCCCTTACCCTGTGAATGAAAGTCACTGTTTGGAAGATAGCATCGACATATAGTGGCGTCATGGCAAACTCTGCCTGTATGATCTCATGTGGAACTGAGGGCTTACTCCGTATCATCCTGGATCCCATTGAGACTTGTAGCCTCTCAAACTTCATCCAATCTATTGTTGGAGAGAGAGAGAGAGAGAGAGAGAGAGAGAGAGAGAGAGAGAGAGAGCTGGGCCATCTTAGTGAGACCAAGGCTAGGTGTTGTTTGGGCTTATAGACACTAAAATGAATATAGGCAGGGGGATTATATGAGTCCACCTTCTATTCATTCTATTTATATCTACCCCCTCATCTACCTAGTGTCATTTGTGCATCCTTTTTACGGCAACTGGGCCATCTTAGTGAGACCAAGGGTAGGTGTTGTTTGGGCCTATAGACACTAAAATGAATATCTATAAGGGATTATATGAGTCCACCTTCTACTCATTCTATTAATATCTACCCCCTCATCTACCTGGTGTCATTTGTGCATCCATCCTATGTATTTATGGCAGCTCTCTCTCTCTCTCCTCCTACTAGAACATAGAGCCACTCGGATCACCTCTCCCTTCATGATGCTGCTTCTAGTCTTTTTTCCACACCACCAAGTCCACCTGAGCGACTTTTGACGCATCTCCTCCTCCAGAAGCATCGCGCTGAAATCCTCAAAGTTGAGGGGCGGATTTTTGTTTTGCATATTCAGCACCGTAACAAGACCGTCGTACTTTGGTGGGAGAATCCGTATGCACCTTCTTGCTAGATTCTTGCTGGTGATGGTGATGCCAATCGCAGTCATCTGATCGCGCAGATTCTTCACCCTGGTGATGAACTTCTCTGCTGTTTCAGACTCAGACAGTTTCTTGTTCGCGAGTTGAGTCTCCAGATTCTGGTCTCGTACTGATTTTTCAAGACCGTCCATGCCTCCTCCGGTGTGGTGACATGTTGAATTAACGCCATGACAAAATCACTTACATTGTAGACAATAGAGCACATTGCATCTGCATTTCTTCTTGTCCACGCGAGAATCTCATCCGCAGTTGGTACTATCTGTTGTCCTGCATTAGCGAGATTCGGTCTCGAATCCGGCTTCACATCCACCCAAGTAGCAGTATCCCAAAGCTCGTATGCGCTTAGTATGGTCTTCATCTTGAACTTCCAGAGTGGATAGTTAGTGCCGTCCAACTTTCTGCTTTCACCGAACGGTGGGATTCGCAGTCTTTCGGGCTGGGCCATCTCTCACAATCTGGGTTCAAGTATGAGGGAAATTGGTGCAAACCGCTTTGTTAAATAAATTTGTTTAGAGTGCTAAGTCCATGTGCAATATACTAAGTGCATTGCTCCTCATGATCTTTGGCTCAACATTTTGTAGCTTGAGGGTTGCATCTTTGATATCACCATTGGTGAAAAATGAACAAGAGGTAGGGTATGTAAGGTGTAGCATCAATTGGTGCGAGATGTAATAGAGGGTGCATCCATGTGTGCCAGATGGTTGGGTCCATGAGGGGGGACTCTAGAAACTTTTGCGAAAAGTTCTTGGAGTTATTGCTAAACATAATGTTTAGTAATTTCTCTTGATTTTGGCAGATTAAGTCCGTCTTCTTCTGATGGACTACATCATGATATTCTTATTATTCCCATCCATAAGGCAAAGGATCTCATGAGTCTGAACAAAGTGAATGATATATCTTTCATTCATTAGGCCTGCCCCAACGTGAGTGAAATGGCCGGAGAATGCATAAAATGGGAGGCCCCATGGTGAAAAGGAAGAAGGAGATGAAGAGTGTGCAAAGAGGAGTAAATGAGAATGGCCTAAAAGTCATAAAAGGGGACCCCAAATCATCAATACTCTCTTCCAAGGTTGGGAGCAGCCAATGGGAATTTCGAACACCCAAAATAACATTGAATGCACCCAACACTTGCACCGACCACAAATTAACATGTAATAGAGCATAAATAATAACAAAATTTTTATTTTTCTCATCTCAAAACGGCAACCTTCACTAAGGCCTACCCATGGTAGGCCAAAAACTGCAACGCCATTATGATCGGGCATGTCATGGCCAAGATTTATGCCTCATCACTTGACACTTATGTTAGTCAGTTTTCGGAGCATGATGAATTTAGAGCTGTTGGGTAGGAAGGTTTTCGAGTCAACCACGCGAGACGATGGACCACATTTTCTGATTGAGAGTCATTGGGCACGGAAGCGGAGGGTCTACTATTGATTGTGGATTCCCGTAAAGGTTTTGACACGCCACCATGGACCAACCTATGTAGGCGACTAGGACCTGGCTAGCAACCCATGAGCTTTTGGTAAGAGTGAGTTTGTACGGAGATTCTGCCTGCAGATCTTGGAGGAGGGATTTTTCTATCCCCCTAGCTGTGGTCGGATCCATTTCCCACCCGCCTTGAGGTTGGGCAGTTCCAAGTATCCTCTCAATGGCTACGTATTGAGACAAGACGAGCTGAGGCACCTTACACGAGAGACTGATTTGCACTCTGCAACATGCAGGAGGTTGAGATAGGGGAGCAATTTGCATTTAGGTGCCTTGTGTATTATTGGATCTATAGATGGCATCATCGTCTATCTAGGAGCGGATTTGGACAAATCAGGGATTTTATTTGCCTGTCTTGATAAACAATGCATGGTGACTTTCCTCCTCGAGGCTCAACGACAAAGAGATTGACTCCTTCAAGTACAGAGGGGGGACCAAGAGGGCCCATCAAACTATAGTGAGAGGAGGATCATAGACTTCTTATTCGGTGACTCAAGCCAGAGGCAGCAAGAGACATGACGCAGCTAGGACCCATTAGACCATGATACGACCCTTGAGTTGACCCACACGTGAGGACCATGTGTATCTCCTCTTTACTATTTGACTTGGAGTGATGGTAGCATTGGTCGAATGACGAGCTACCTCTAGAAGACCACCGAGGAGGAGAGAGGGCCTAGACAGAGTGAGCAGACTGAACACCAATGGTGCTGCATTATTGATCCCTTCTTTGAACGGGTAGCCTCCACTAGAGCCAAAGCCACAATATCATCTCTTCTATCCTTAGTCAACCAACAAAGTCAGTCCCCTAGATGGATAGATGTGTACTCTTACGCGGAGATAGTGTTGTGTATCTCTCTATTGATACTCCCTCAGATATCAGCCTTTGTTGTGGATGATCACTTTTGTGGCTCCACACCTTAGCTTCTATTGTATTTGGGTTTTTTCAAGTTTCATTGGACCTTCGGTCTTTTGAAGATGTTAATAAACTTTCTTTGTTTCTTTCTTTCTCTCTCAAGGTGCAGCTTGGAGCGGGAGAATAGAATAACGAAAGTGGAGATATGGTATGGGAAGGGGTAGGTAGGGGAGAAAGAGAGAGAGAGAGAGAGAGAGAGAGAGAGAGAGAGAGAGAGAGTCCAAGTCTGTTAAAGTCTTTGAAATATCAAAGGGTCTATGAGACTGAAGAAAAAGCTAAAGGCTGGAGCCACTAAGGTGGGCATCCACTCCCAAGGTTGATGTTTGAGATTAGAAGAATGGGTAGATAGGTGCAATGTGATGTCTCTACGGGCGGGCACACGGGGCCTAGCACAACTGTCCGCGTGAGAGCCATTGACCATTGGGGATCCCTGTAGGGAGACCAATTGGTCAGTTGTCCACGAAGCTGTGTAGAGGACCAGATCCATTGGCCGAATGAGAATAAAATAGATAATCTTGGCCGAGGGATCTGGTGTAGGCTGGCGTACAGATAGTGCATTGATTGTTCCATAGGCCACAAGGCTTAGTTAGTGAAAGGGGAAGGGATGTCTGAATTTGAATGAGCTGGCTATTTGCCTGCTCAGTGAGCTTCTTGTGGCTTAGTCAGTGAAAGGGGAAGGGATGTCTGAATTTGAATGAACTGGCTATTTGCCTGCTATCCATTCTCAGTCTGGGTCTTTTCAATCCTCAGTTCTGATGCACAAATTGATTGTCTGCTTGTGGGCTGGTTATATCTGCATTAATCCCAGCCACATTGATGTTGAGGATCTTGTTGTGCCTTCATCTCTCCTCTTCAAGTCTCTTGGACGACCTTCTCGTGTTTATGTTTGTTCACTGGGGTTTTTTAACATCAAGGCACAAGCCAGGAGCCACATATGACTTATGAGCACGTGCGCGCGCGCGAGCGAGAGAGAGAGAGAGAGAGAGAGAGAGAGAGAGAGAGAGAGTCCAAATCAGAAGCTATGAGACTAAATATTAAGGGTCCACCAGGTTTGCCTACTGACCTTACTCAAGGGATTCAAGCATCACCATGCTGCAGGTATCACTTGTTAACAATCAGGAATATTTCTTGTTGAACTTTGTATTCTGGTCATCCAGAGGTATTGATTTTCTCCTTTCCATGATGTCCAGGAGCAAGGCTACCCCCTATGACCATCCTCCTAGCAGTGCAGGATAAGGAGGTGGTGAGCCCCAAGTTTGGTTCAAAGAGGGTTACTATAACAAGCAGGTATCATTCTTTGAATCCGTCTAACACCTTGATCCATTGCACTCCACATTGTGATTATAGTACTTGCTGCACTCTTTTCTGCTTCCTGTTTGCTGCAACCCAACCTTATGGGAAATGGAGTAAATTTAAATAATCCTTTGGTAGAGAAAGCAGTGTTCCCATGTGTTGTCTTTATTTTTTGTAGAAGTCAGAAACTCCCAAAGCCAGACGTTTTGGAACAGACATGTTCCAGTTGACCCTTATTCAAATTGGATCTGTGTACCTCACATGTGATGAAAGATGTTTGTAGGATCATGCTTCTAACTTGAAACTTGGTTATAGTCTCTTGAAGAAAATTTACAAGATTTATAATTTGACACTCATCTTCATTTACTATCTCAGAAAATATATGTTTTACTCTCTTCTTTGACCTCATAAATAATAGCATTGTTTCTGTATGTTCCATTTGAAGGAACACGCTGAGATTTTTTCCTGATGTTTACTTGTTATTCTCAGGACTAGCCAAGCAATTGCAGCTCTCTTGAGACGGTTAAAGCTTAATTTTCATGGCCATGAAAGCTCAGGAAAGTTGAAGATCTCTCCTAGAGCTATCAGACATTGGTTACAGCCTAGGCCCACAAAACAATCTCACAAGCTGCCAATGTTGCAACTGAATTCAGGACCAGAACATTTGTCACTCGGGAAAAAAATTGCTGAGCAACAGCGAACGATACGCAATCTAGAGTCTTCCAGGTTGTCCTCACATTCACCTCGTCCACCAAATGGCACAAGTACTCAGCACCGACCAATAACAAATGGTGCATCTCTAGAATCATTCAAGCCAGATCGATGGGGATATCAGGATACCTTTCAGAAAGGACAGGATTCTCAGGATATCAAATTTACTGAGCCACAAATGCGTGGGCTCACAATAGAATATTCTGCTCAAAAGATTGTAAGCCAGATAAGGCCCTGATAGGCAGGCGGAATCTTTTGACTGGTCCTCATACATCTTCCAGCATAAATTCTGAGGGAGCCCTCCGTGTAGAACAGGGCTATTCTCATGGTTCTCGCCAGATTGTGCGAGTCTAACCTCTGTATTTTGATCTCACGTAGCCTGTATCATGAGTTCCTAAGTCTGAGAATTCAGCATTTGATATGAGAGCTCTTGAGGTTGAGTTATATCATGGAATCATATTCCCAGTCATTCTTTATCTATTGTACTTTGACGATTTTAATAATTATTTACAAAAGCACACCTTTAAGGTGTAAAGTGCCCTTGAAATAATCATAGAATCGACCTCTTGTATGGTGCACACCTTTTGAATTAGGGGCTCACCTGTGTAAGTTGAACAGTTTGAGCATCATTATTCTCTGATAAGGAACCATTAATCATTTAACAGCTTTCAAGTCAGCAGTTTAAGGCCTCAGAACCTATGTATCTACATTTCCATGTTCTTTGTGCATTATGTTTCTATATCCTTCAAGTAATATTCTTCCTTGCTAATATGGTAGAGAATGTTACAAATGTGAATCCTGTATCATCCTTCATGTATAATAACATTGAAAGAGTCTCAAATTTAGTTATTCCAACTCACTGTGGGTCATATTTTACTGAACAAGGAAGACTCTTCGGATAGGATGTATACAAATTATATGCATACAAATGAAAGTAGAAATATGATGTGGATAAAGAAATATTTGAGCATGTGTGTGCACGTTTAGATACATGCATTCGTGGCATGCACTTGCGAACTCTTGAGCAAACACATGTAAATGTTGTACATGTGCATGCACATGGACTTGCAGTTGCACTTGCACTTGCACTAGGACCCTCATTAGCACATACATGCGTACGCTGGTGCAATTGCACATGCAAGCGGGCATGTACAAAACAATAGCAAGTCGTTAGTAGCAAAGTTGGATGCCAGGTACAACAATCAGAACGCATGCATTGCAATAGATAGGGTCCACAATCATGCCTAGCATATGCCAAAATTATTGCTAATTATGCTTCGATGATGTTTGCATCACCCAACTTTGATTATTTATTGGTTCAACTCATAAGTTTTGTGGGCATCGCTATCTCGCAACATCCACATGCATATGGATGTGCCTCACATTTTCAACAAAGCCATCTCCAATAGGATGCCACTTTAGACTATGTAGTAGAAGTGGCTAAACTTCTAGGCTTTGTTTGAACTTGATCAATTGTATGTCAAAAGCAAGAGAGTTGAGATAGTTTAACCCAACAAGCTACTCTCAAAGAAGGGCAAAATGGAGAAGAGTTTGAGAGGCCTAAGCTACAAAATTACTCATCAAAGTATGGAATTTCAATTTGGAAGCTTGTGTAGTGGGAAGAGTTTATATGGTAGTCTCACCAAAGTATGGAATTTTAATTTGGAAGCTTGTGTAGTGGGAAGAGTTTATATGGCAGTCATAATTGGGACAATGTTATGTTGAAATGGTGACTCCTTTTTTCGGGGGGGGGGGGGAGGGGGGGGGGGGGTTGAAGAAGATATCTTTTTGTTTTTTTGCTCTTTGCTTTCTAAATTCTTTTAGTTGAAATGGATCATTGGCCAATAGCTCTAGGAGCTTGTGAAAGTGTGAAACAACACTCTATAAATAAGTCCAATGTTGCAAGACGTATTTTATTACACGAGGTAATCTGAGGCCATAAACATTTATTCCAGCAAACAAGATTGGTAAGAGCAAGCCAAAGAAAATAGAGTTGTAATGTACTCGTGCACATGGCAAGTAGCCATGTGACAAGTGGTCAACCAATGCTATTTAATAGAATGATTGCAAAGTGTCACACTTTTCATATATCCTTGATAAAATTTGGAAAAATGCTAGTGTAGATGTTGCGTTATGCCAATGTCGCGCAAAGACCAAAACCACAAATCTCACAAGAGATCTCAGGAACTCAACTAGATATCCTAAAGCTCCCATAACCTCAATGTAGAAGCCTTTTGAGCAATAACCATGGCCTTTCGATTCACCATACAATAAAGTTCTCTTTTTAATGTAGATTGAATTCTTCCTTGGGATGAAATCCTCACTAGAACCCTCTATTCCATTAACTCTGTCTGGTTCATACATGTTATCACCTGTGTGTTCGTCCTCTAGCAATGGTCTATTGATAGGCCACCTCAACAAATTGACACAATTTAGATCATCACTCAGAGTTGATGATGCATTGAAATTGTATGTCCTATCCACCACTACACCCACATCAAGGTCTAGAGCTTTAAGAACCTCACAGCTCTAGAGCATCTCTCATTGTACTCTTGTTGTTCATCCCTTATTCATTAGAATTCCTCTTCGTAGTTGAGCAACTCACTCCCCTTCATCTACGCCTCGATCAATTGGAATTCCAACAAAGAGAGCAAGAGCCCCCCTCATGATGGGATATGCCCAAGTCTTCCCTTCTATTCAAAATTAATCACAGTTAATTTATAGACCAACCTTAACTATGTTAAACACTTTTGTATTCTTTATGCAAGTGTTGTTCAAATTACAAATATAAAAGATGAGATGGATATTTTATAGATCTAGGAATTTCAAATGTCTAGGCGACTTAAGAGTTTGTAGCTTGTTTTTCTCCAAATGTGTTAAAAACCTTGCCTTGCCTACAATTGACCTTATAAAGGACGCTACAGTATTAGGAACAATATATTCTAGGAATTTCTACAGACTTTCTACTTGGTAGGATGCATGCAATCTTGCTAGTTCTTCCCTTGTGTACATTTGACTTAAGAACCACTCACAATACACTCATGAAGATTTGTTAAATGAATATGTGCCTTCTATGTTTACAAATGAGTTCCTTTAGTGATTTCTCCTTGCTCTTCTCATATCTAGACATTGTTCTAGTAATGTTCAAAGGATGCATACCTTGTTTTTCTCTAAATGCATTAAAAAAATCCCTTGCATACATTTAACATTTGAAAAAATCTTGCAATATTAGAACTCTAGATTTTAGGAATCTTTACAAAAAGGGGGGGGGGGGTTGAAGAAGATATCTTTTTGTTTTTTTGCTCTTTGCTTTCTAAATTCTTTTAGTTGAAATGGATCATTGGCCAATAGCTCTAGGAGCTTGTGAAAGTGTGAAACAACACTCTATAAATAAGTCCAATGTTGCAAGACGTATTTTATTACACGAGGTAATCTGAGGCCATAAACATTTATTCCAGCAAACAAGATTGGTAAGAGCAAGCCAAAGAAAATAGAGTTGTAATGTACTCGTGCACATGGCAAGTAGCCATGTGACAAGTGGTCAACCAATGCTATTTAATAGAATGATTGCAAAGTGTCACACTTTTCATATATCCTTGATAAAATTTGGAAAAATGCTAGTGTAGATGTTGCGTTATGCCAATGTCGCGCAAAGACCAAAACCACAAATCTCACAAGAGATCTCAGGAACTCAACTAGATATCCTAAAGCTCCCATAACCTCAATGTAGAAGCCTTTTGAGCAATAACCATGGCCTTTCGATTCACCATACAATAAAGTTCTCTTTTTAATGTAGATTGAATTCTTCCTTGGGATGAAATCCTCACTAGAACCCTCTATTCCATTAACTCTGTCTGGTTCATACATGTTATCACCTGTGTGTTCGTCCTCTAGCAATGGTCTTTCATCCTCAAATGAGAGTCTATTGATAGGCCACCTCAACAAATTGACACAATTTAGATCATCACTCAGAGTTGATGATGCATTGAAATTGTATGTCCTATCCACCACTACACCCACATCAAGGTCTAGAGCTTTAAGAACCTCACAGCTCTAGAGCATCTCTCATTGTACTCTTGTTGTTCATCCCTTATTCATTAGAATTCCTCTTCGTAGTTGAGCAACTCACTCCCCTTCATCTACGCCTCGATCAATTGGAATTCCAACAAAGAGAGCAAGAGCCCCCCTCATGATGGGATATGCCCAAGTCTTCCCTTCTATTCAAAATTAATCACAGTTAATTTATAGACCAACCTTAACTATGTTAAACACTTTTGTATTCTTTATGCAAGTGTTGTTCAAATTACAAATATAAAAGATGAGATGGATATTTTATAGATCTAGGAATTTCAAATGTCTAGGCGACTTAAGAGTTTGTAGCTTGTTTTTCTCCAAATGTGTTAAAAACCTTGCCTTGCCTACAATTGACCTTATAAAGGACGCTACAGTATTAGGAACAATATATTCTAGGAATTTCTACAGACTTTCTACTTGGTAGGATGCATGCAATCTTGCTAGTTCTTCCCTTGTGTACATTTGACTTACGAACCACTCACAATACACTCATGAAGATTTGTTAAATGAATATGTGCCTTCTATGTTTACAAATGAGTTCCTTTAGTGATTTCTCCTTGCTCTTCTCATATCTAGACATTGTTCTAGTAATGTTCAAAGGATGCATACCTTGTTTTTCTCTAAATGCATTAAAAAAATCCCTTGCATACATTTAACATTTGAAAAAATCTTGCAATATTAGAACTCTAGATTTTAGGAATCTTTACAATATTCTACTTGGTAGTGTGCATGTATTCTTGCTATATTTCCTTCTGCATACATCTAACTCAAAAGACTCCTTGCTATATAAGAAACTCTATATTCTAGGAATTTCTACGAGGTAGTATGTACTCTATGAATTATCTACGAGGAAGTATGTACTCATGATTCTTTAGAGATTTGATACTAGTGTGTGTGCACTCATGATGTAGTTGTGAACACATGGTATCTGTTAACACAATTCTCTTAGTCATTGAGACATTGTTCATCCTAGTTTTGCTCCAAATTTGTTAAAATGTACATCAATGTGATAGGTAGGCCTTGGATCTTTATGTGATACTAGTGATTTCATAAGCCTATGCCAATAATGCATATGATGTTTTCTACTAATTGTGGACTTTGCATGTTCTTCTTACCAAAGAGATTAATGAAGCGGACCAAGGTAACGTAAAAGTTGGCACTACCCATGAGGACTATAATCATCCAGTTAAGCACTAGGATTGACAAAGCGAGTTACATTAAAAGCCATAAAAAGTGATGGAAATGTTGAGCTCTACAATGGAATCCCAAAACTTGGAGTCGAGCAACAAAGATACTAAAGAAATCATTGAGCTACTATTTGGATGCTAGCAACTTTGAGTCACAAAAGCCCAAGTCGAGAAAAAGGAAGACAACCACTCAATGAGCCTAAATTGTTATTCACCCATGTAGATATAATACTATATAGTATAAGTGAGGAGGAGAGAGGATGAGAGGAAGCGAGACAACCTTGAAATCTTGAAAGAAGCTCAAGGAGGTAGAAATCACACTCAATTTGAGATATCTTTTGAAAATGGCAACTAGGGAGGTTCTTTCATGAGGCTCGATTCTATCTGGGCATCCGTGATACATAGAAAAGCTCTACTCAGCAACACTGACTTTACCAGAGCCTGCTTCTTGCTTATCTTCATCTTTCCAAGGCATGTTTTTTGCATCGTTTGGGTATTATTACTATGGCAGACGAGGTAGATGATTGGGGATGCCAACTTTCTTTCCCTTAGCATAGAGAGACAATATTGTTTAGGCTACATCACAAGATTATTTACCGTTATTCTTCAATCGAGATCTCTTTAGCCTATACCTTCCTGTTTTCTATAGTTCCTCTATTGGATTGGAAGGTTAGACCTCATTCTCCTTTGTGGATCCTTTAACCAAGAAAGCTTATGGTTTATTACTTCTAGTACTGTAGATTCAAGAGTATGATAATCATTTTTGGCATCTGGAAAAGTCTCTTGCTTGATGGAAGACTTGTCTTTCAATGCATATGGAACAATTCCTCTCAAGCAATCGGTGTTCCTGTGGTGTTGTTTCACAAGTGCATTACCAGTGGGCTCTGTTGTAGCTGCTAGGCATTTTCCTTCCTTGGCTTGTCATACATGTTCACATCCAAGGGAGAGTGTGTTGCATCTTCTATGGATGTATCCTACTGCTAGTGATATTCTTTTCTAGGTTGGTTGCATTTCTTCATGCTCATTTTCCAAGATTTCCTTTGGTAGGCATTTCTAGTTGTTTGGGAGAAATGCATCCAGACCTTTTTATGATCAGTTATTTTATAAGGGCTTTGTGGTCCTTATATCATGCCTGTAGCATTCAAGTGTATGGGCATTCCTTAATGCCCATTTATGCTTTCTTTCATTATTTGCATCAATCTCTCCAAGATGCGCACTTTCTTGGTGATCTTGCTCTAGCCCAGCTGTAAGTATTGTATCACTGTTTCTGGTTCTCAACAAGTAGTAGTTGCTCCCTTGTGAGGCAGCTATAAATGTACATTTCTTTTACATCACTATTTCTAGTTCTCAAATATTAGTTTCTACCTTGTGAGGCCGCTACGAATGTACATTCCTTTTTAATGGAATAGTACTTTTCATACCATTAAAAAAATGTGTGTATACATGTGCATGTGCATGCATGTGTGTGCGCTTGCATGTGTGCATGCATTTTTTTTGGGTGTGTGTGTGTGTGTGTGTGTGTGAATGCACGTGCACATGTGCGCATGTCCGTGCACAAACATGATCATGTGCATGTGCCCGTGCACAAACACGATCATGTGCATACATGCTTGCATGTGTGTGCATGTGCCCGTGCACAAACATGATCATGTGCATGCATGCATGCATGCACGTGTGTGTGTGTGTGTGTGTGTGTGTGTGTGTGTGCGCGCATGCAAGTGTGGAGAGGGAAATAAAAAGATTTTAAGGAGAAGAAAAGAAAGTTTACAAGGAAAGATGTAAAAAAGGTTTAAGATAAAATGGAAAAGGGGTTAAAGTGGGATAAGGACATAAAGGAGAGATGAAAAAAATGAAAGAAAAGAAGATACATAAAAATTAAGGGGAGGTAATAAGTATAGACAGAGTAGAGGGGTTAAATACAAAGGGAGGGGGATAGAATGAGTAGTAAGGGCCGTAATAAAGTTTTTAGAGAGGGGGGAAAATCTCATATGCTTTAGAGAGGGGAGAAAAAAAAAGGGAAAACATATCCCAAGTGAGGGAGGATTAGGGTGGGAATGTGTGTCTAATTAAAAAAGAAAAGGAGAAAAAACGTGAGAGTCCATACAAAAAATGAGTAAATAAGTGTCGAATCCGTCAGGTAGTCCAAGCTCCAAGGTTAGGGTCCACTTACCTACCACCATCCAAATAAACCATCTCTTAGAATAGTATAACTTAATTGGGGTGGTAGACAAGTAATGCATGTTTCCCTTGACTTGTTATCGCTTTACCGAGGAACAAGAACATCCCTCCAGATTCTAGCATATAAAAGTATAATGCATTAACTTAGTTTTAAAGGAAATGTACCAATAACTAAAGTTGCATTTAAAGAAGGAGTAAAAGAAACTAACTAAAGAATAAATTAATTACATTTTTTTGGGTGTAAGTGTGTGTGTGTGTGTGTGTGTGTGTGTGTGTGTGTGTGTGTGTGTGATCATGATACAAGACATGCACAAAAAAGACAGTTGCCTTGCATAAAACATGAGGGGTACATTCAAAAAGAAAGATTGCATCATAGCATGCATCTCAAAATAAGGATCGATAGCTCATATTTGTAGAGATTTTGGACACAGTTCCAATTCATGGTGCTCCTTAGGCCATTGTGTTGTAAGTGTAGGAACCAAGCACCATGCCTCAGACCAAGCCCTCAAGCTTTGTGTATGAAACAATTGAGATTTGCAATTTATACAAAAGTAGGTTAAATTTTACTAATAGGCACCGTGAACATTACATAGAGGAAATTGTATTCATTAGTTGCTAGTTCTAAAATGATCTGTTTTTTCCGCTAATCCCTATTTGCTGCCTATGTACACATCTGTCACCAATAGGTAACACTAGCAAATAGATAGATGAATGTAGTAGCTAACACCAACTCAAGGCTATGATTGGGTCGCCAAAGGGCTACATAGGAAGCAGGGTTAAATTTTACTAATAGGCACCGTGAACATTACATAGAGGAAATTGTATTCATTAGTTGCTAGTTCTAAATTGATCTATTTTTTCCACTAATCCCTATTTGCTGCCTATGTATATATCTGTCACCTATAGGTAACACTAGCAAATAGATAGATGAATGTAGTAGCTAACACCAACTCAAGGCTATGGGTCACTAAAGGGCTACATAGGAAGGTGCGGTTTCCATTTTTTGAGCAAAAATCCCAGAGCGAGGAGTGGGCAAAAGGTGGGAGGGGTCCAAATATATAGTCTAAACTCATTTTTGGGGAGCACCAACTCTGATTGTTTTCAAGGAATATGTAAGTACACATGCAATATTGATTTATTTTATGACTTTCAAATATCTTTTTTTTCCCCTTTCAGCATTCGATAGATACTCATGAAATTATGAGCAAATATCATCTTCATAGCTCCTCAGGCTGAGCTAAAAAAAAGTGACAACCCATTTTTATAGACCCTCAAAGGGTATTCCACTAGAGGAATATGGTTTGAAGAGCTTGCCCAACCATACTTTGCTGGCGAAATACCCATGGAGGGCCTACAAAGAAGGGCTCATAACTTTTGCACCTTAGCTCGGATTGAGGAACTATAAAAAGAAAAAATGTTCAAAATTTCATCATCTATCCAATGATGGACTTGAAAATATAATTTCAAGACGAATAGAAGAGATAAAATGGTAATTTCACGATGTATATGAGAGTTACAACCTCTCCCTAATTCATAATATGGACAGGAGGGGTTCAACAAGGCTCACATTTCCTTAAAAGTACCTAGGTTTGAAGAATTGGGAATGTTTTCACAATCCCTCCTAGTAGAGAGGAAGTTATGATAGATTATAATGGCTTCAGGTATGAGGTTTTCAATATCTCTTTCCTACTCATCTAAGGAATATGGTATACATTGTTACAAGAAAGCAATACTTCAAATATGGGATTGCTAAAGCTAAGGGAAGCTCTTATAAATCCTTTGAATTACCATACTCCTCAAAAGGAGAATGGTAGTAGCGAGGGATTTATAAGATTTCTAAAGTGTTCACTATTTGTTCATATATAGATGGTGTTCTCTAAAATGAGGGTATAATTATAAATAAATAAGTATATAATTTCACAAATGAGAAATCAAGAAAGAATGATATATTCCTTTGAGAAATGTACTAGCATGGTTGGTGTCAAAAATTATCGCTCAAACTTTTTTGCTTGTGGGTTTTTGCTCAAAAACTGCACAATCAGTTGTATTTGGGTCTAGATCTTCGTCAATGGCCCATGGTATTTCGGGTTTGGGAGACTACCACATGTTTACTAACATGCCACAAGAATTGTAGCTTCAACTAGGACGGGACATGATTGCCAGAATGTCATGTGGGGCAATCCCATGCTAATGCATTTCTCACCCCATTTTTATGTAAAATCTTGTCAAAATCTCACTAGTTTCATGTAAGATAGATCCAAGAGCAAGGTCATGGTGGAAAGGCTTGGTAATGTTAAAGAAACATTGTTCAAGTAAGGCCCCCTCTAGTGTCACTGAAATTTTTACAAAATCTGTCCAAAGCATAAGTATATGATGAGATCATGTATTCATCCAGAGAAACTTTCTCACCTATTTGAGCAGTAGGTACATCTCTCTCTAGAACATTCCTCTACCATAAGGTGGCCTCAATAGCAACAATAGGCCCAATGACATTGAATTTAAGGGTGTGGAGACTCCTATCAAGGATATGATTGTAAAACCTAGCAAGAAGCAAACGATCAAGCTACCTATAGAAGAGGTATGCAAACAATATAAGATGGGCAAGAAGCTAAAGGGTGGTCGGATTATAATTGATAGGACTCATCTATTTCTTGGATTGGCTTTAGCATGTGCATAATCTTTGATGCTATTGCATTGCCCAATTTGTGGGATTTTTCTGGATCTATATAGTGCTACTATTGTGTTGTGAAATGTTAATATTGATGACGACCTTTATAGTTTGTGCCTTATTATAGGCTAGTAACATAGTGGTATGGGATGTGGTTGTGGTGGGGTTGGAGGTGGTTGTGGGGGTTAAAGGTCCCTGTGCCTTTACCCCGGTTATGTACAATACTCAAATGCATATATAAATGAATGAAAAAGAAGATTAGGGTTATGCACCCACCAAAACTTGTGTGGCTCTCTGTCTCAGGTCATATTCTTGGTATGCGCATCACGCATGATCGGAGTAGGAAACTCCTTTGGCTTTCACAAAAGGAGTATGTTACAAAAGTATTGCAGTGTTTCAATATGGAGGGGGGGAACGTAGTGAGTACTCCATTGCCTCCATATGTGAAACTGAGCCATACAGATAGTCCCAAATCAAATGAGCAAAGGGCCATGATGGCCAAGGTTCCTTATGCATCAGCGGTTGGGAGTCTTATGTATGCTATGATAGCTACCAGACCAGACATTGCATTTGCAGTGGGAGTTCTTAGCCGGTATATGGTTAATCCAGGAAAGAGGCATTGGGAGGTAGTTAAGTGCATCATGAGGTACATGAAGGGTACCAAGGAGATGTGCATCTGCTTTGGTAAAGGAGACATGCGTGTACTTGGGTAGGGTACACAGATTCAGACTATGCAGGGCATGTGGATAGTAGGAGATCCACTTCTGGTTATGTGTTCACCTTTGCAGGTGGTGCAGTGTCGTGGATGTCTCGTGCACAGAAGTGTGTTGCTTTGTCTACCACAGAGGCTGAGTATGTTGCAGCCACAGAGGGTTGCAAGGAGGCTATATGGCTTGATCGGCTAGTGGGAGATTTGGGGATTTATACAGGTGTACCGACGTTGCATAGTGATTCCATGAGTGCTATTCAGCTAGCACAGAATCCGGTCTTTCATGCAAAGACTAAACACATTGAGGTCAGGTACCATTTCATCAGGGAGGTACTTGAGGACAAGCACATAGAGCTTGTCAAGGTTCATACAGATGATAACCCTACAGATATGCTGACGAAGAGTCTACCTAGTCAACGGTTTGAGTATTGTCATGTATTGATGGGCATTGGATAGTATGCTCACTGGTTGTTCTCCCTTAAAGGCACATTGTCCTTTAAGTGGGAGGTTGTAGGGGTTAAAGGTCCCTGTGCCTTTACCCGGGTTATGTACAATACTCAAATGCATATATAAATGAATGAAAAAGAAGATTAGGGTTCTGCACCCACCAAAACTTGTGTGGCTCTCTGTCTCTCTCTCTCCCTCTTCCGTTCTTGCTTCCGTTGAGAGCACTCTCAGTGGTGTGTGGGGAAGTTTGTAATAAGTCGACAAAGTATCTACACAGTGATAAGTTTAGAAGTCGAAGAAGGTGGCATCCTAAGAGGACCCATTGTGGAATTCTTTCAAGACAATTAAGCCATGTAAGCTACTACTTGATGCAAGAGGCTTGTGGTGTTCAAGCTTAGTGTGAAGAGCTCTAGCTGATTCTTAGGCATCCTCCCATCTTTGCAATTTTCCCTTATTTCCTCACCAACCATGAGCATTTTGCTACCTTTGACTCACCATGCATACCTTTGCAGATGAGATTTTCTTGACCAATCATCTCTCGGATTCCTGGTTGCCAAGTTTAGCACAATGAAGTGATCAACTAGATTGCAAAATTTTGGATGGTGGAGTTAAGAGGAAGCTTCTCTTGATCCTTCTTATTGAAACCATTGTTTTGCAAAGGGTTTGCTTGAGGAATAGACACCGTGCATAAGTATTGGTTGCAAGGTTTATATCATTCCTAATAGTCCAAAGAGAACAATCACACTAGGTCTGAGACACTGTATTTCTTCTTATAGATACTTGGGATACAATGGTGTTTCCAATTTATGAAGAAAGAAAGCTTTGGAATGACTTTAGATGCTCTAAAGGCCCATTTAAATGGCTTTTTTCTACCGTATTTAGTCCCTTCGGATTGGTGAAGCTAGGAACTAGTCCCAACTATTGAGCGATATGACTTTGCAGGTGAGTTGCGATTTTCTTATGGCAACTTGTGCATGGTAATAGTGAGAAGTGAACTGCACATAAGTTTTATGGAAATGTTCATTGACAGGTTTCTTTGTTGAGTTTGAAGGTTGGAGGCAAGAATGTATGGCAACAAATGTGGATTGATCCAAAAGATGAATCTCTAGGCATTTGGAGGTGGCAAGTGTGCTAACCTATCATAGACTTGTAGGAAGCATATGATCATCAACTTTGGGTAATCTTAGAGCATCTTTTCTAGTCGACAGCAAGTAGCATGTAGAGGTCACTTTGAAGCAACTTAAGGAGCATATTTGCATGGGTTTTAGCAATAGACAAGCACAAGTATATGAGCTTGGAAATTTGTTTGATTACTTTAGTAAAGGTATGGATGGCTTGTTGAGGAGTTTTCTAGCCATCCAACCTTGTCTCTTGGCTTCTCATGGAGTACACATTTAGTACATGTTAGAGCTCATTTTAGAGCAAGGTTTGGGCAAGATTTATATATTTAAACTATCTTGAATATATTTCAACTCATGTGAACTCATGTTCATGATCCTTTTTCTTTTGTCTCTTCATTTGGTACCCAAGGGTTGCATGAGTTGAGTTTTGGTAAAGTACTAAATATGATAAATTTCAATATCCCCTTGTAATAGTATAAAAATGGCAATGATAAATGTCTCACTAAGTCAAGGGCAATGAATGCAAGGGAAATGATATGCATAGCAGTACTAAACCTCCTATTATAACACAAATTTTTGTCATTCAACCAGTATAAACACTACTAATGCTTTCCTTTCACATTATAACTACCACATTTACTTGCTTGCCTTTCACATTATAACAATCACATTTACTGTGTTATAGATTTTCTAAGCAATCATGACTCACTTAAAAGAGTTGTCAGAGGACAATTAAATATTTTGCAAGCAATTACAAGGTGAAAATTTTGAATCATGGAAAGGACTAGGTCTCTTTTTCACTTCTCTTACCAGCTTTGTAGAGACAATAATAATTCTATTGTGATTTTGATCTCTCACCACTATCTTTTGTACCAATCTTTATAGATCTAGGGGAAACACAATTCACATTTGTGACTTTCCCAAATTTTACTTTTGGTAACAATTGTTTGTTTTCCCTCATCATGGGATAGTTGGTTAGCCTAACACTATACTATGCAACCTTAACATGGGTTTAAAGTGGCGAATTAATCAATGTTTGTTGACTGTAGAACTACTTGTTTGTAAGCTTTTTTCTCTCTTTTTGCTTCTCGTTGTCCATGCAATTTATTCCTTGTGAATAATGGTTTAAATGGAATTTGGTTATGTTTTCTAGGTTGTAAAGAGTGGCAAGTACTTTATGTACTCGTGAGACTTATTAAATGATGTGCTTTTTTGAAACACCAACTCCAACTCTCTAGGAGTGAATTTCTAGGACCATGCATGTGTGCACATGCATAGCACCCATGCAGGTGCGAGTGCGTGCGTGCACACACACAATGTGTGTGTGTGTGGGGGGGGGGGGGGGGGTAAGACTCGGGGAGTCATCTTATTTTCTTGACAAGAAGCTCTCCTAAATCGATGAGTGAGTGAAAGATGCAAGTCTCAAGAACTCTTTGCTGTAGATTGTGCTAGCAAAATCCTCTTTAGATGAGAGACACTTGCACCTCCCTTTTGAATGGGACTTTGCTTTGGTAATCTGCCCAGCATGTTGGGGTTGTTGACTCTGCTTCCAGGCAGCGCTGTAATCTTTTTCTTTTCTTCCAATTTAATATAATGGCAGCTTTTCGGGAAAAAAAAAAAGCACTCTTTTCAAAGTCTCATATAATGGTCACCTGAACTCGCCTGTCACCCAACCTCTGCTTGAACTCTCTCCCGCACAAGATCCCTCACCTTTATACAAGCACGTAACAGCACGCACCATTGATCGATCAGCTCTCCCCTTATTATACAACCAAGCAAGACTTCATCTATCGATCGATCTTCGAGCCAGCTGCGAGCTAGCGTTATCCCACGAAGGCGACTAACTGACTTACTACTCGATCAATCGATCTAGCGAGTGTAAGCGAGCTTGAGTCCCACGAAGGCTCTCAAGACTCTAGTCTGAGGGGGAGCAAGCAAGCAAGACGTAATCGATCGATCGATCCATCCATCCATCCATCGAGCGAGCGAGCTAGAGTACCTCGAAGGCTCTCAGGACTCTAGTACTGAAGGGGAGCAAGCAAGCAAGACTGAATCGATCGATCGAGCGAGCGAGCGAGCGAGGTACAGAGAGAAGAGAGCCCGAGAGCCCATGGCTCACGTCGTTAGAGCCTCTCCTTTGTTCAATTCCCCACGTCTACGATCTTGGAGCCCAGACACGGACGCCCACCTCTCCTTCCCGAGATCCTGTAGATGCCCTCCACGCGCCTCGCCCATCAGAGCTCATGCCTCTCATGCTTCCGTTTTCGTCGATCATCACGCTACTTTGGGCGTCCCTCATGGGGCTTCCAAGCCCGAAATCAAGCGCGCTTACCGTCGTCTTGCGAGACAATTTCATCCGGACGTCTGTAAAGACGGGTGCAGCGAGCAATGGTTTAAACATATCAATCTCGCATATGAGGTGCTTCCCTTGAACCCAAAATCTTTTCTCGCTGAATTATACCCGTTGCTGTTATAATTCATCTCAAACCCCAATCTTTCTCTTGCTGAATTGTATCCGTTGTTGTTATAATTCATCTTATTTTGTAATGTGGTTCCTATTGCAGAGTTTGATGAACGGCCGGAGTACTTCTGCCCTCAGGCCTGCATCCTGCGATGTCTCAACGTTCAGTTCGGAAGCGGGCTACCAAAGCTTGGAGGAGCTACTCATGAACTGCGGCGACGAAAGCGCTACGGAGCAAGCCTGGCGAAGCACATTCGTAGATTGCACATGGCTGAATCTGGGCGAGCCCCAAGAAACCATGGATGTGAGCGCATTCACAGGCACGCCGTCCGAAGAACTTACTACAGATGGGGAGATAGCGTGGCTGAGATGGTGAGAGCCCTCTACGAGCAACATCAAACCCCTCATTAACAAGAAATCCATCGCTGCGAGCTCGATCGAGACCTTTGTAATTGTAATGCGGGAATCCTTGGCTGCAATTCGATCAGGCAGGGATGAAGCCATCAACTAGGGATCCTATGAGCGAGATCGGCAGGCAAACGATCTAGCAATACATGATATCTCCTGATGTATGCACTTAGAGCTGATGTGTAACGCAAATGCACTCTGTCCTATTGTTGTCACTGTAACTGATGTTGATTTATCATACATCCACATATTGAAAGGTCACTTAGATGAGATGGGGATCACCCAAAGAATCAGCTTGCAGCAGAAAAGTTGTTAGAAGGAGAAGCAGTCAAGACTGTCATCAAGCGGATCACGAATCTTTGCAATTAGATGGCGACAGTAACCAGGAGGAGTATTCGAGCTCTAAATGTATACATTTTTTGCCTTTCCCCGAGTGCTGTTAGATGTTACTGGATTTATCAAGTCAAATACAATACAAAAATGATCTCCATACGAACAAGGTACCTATTACTTTGAAACTTTGCTCCAATTACAAACAAGTCAATAAGGTGCAGTGGTTACAGCATGTAAAACACAGGTGAGAACCCGAGTCCTCACTTTTGGAGAGTTTAATGCCATGCTTCTAGAGGGGGAGAAGCGGTTGAGGACCCATGATGGTGGAAGGGATGCAGCATTCACCACCACCAAAGGAAAGGGTGGTAAGAAGAAGAAGGATATTAAGAAGACGAAGTTGAAGGGTATTTGCCACTACTATAGCAAGACAGGTCACATGGTCAAAGACTGCAGAAAGTAGCATGTTATGCTAGTCCCAAGAAATTTCAGAATGGGGGTTCCACATGTCAACTGACTTCTTCTGATGTTCTCTTCATTCTCTTGAATAGAAGCCACTATGACTTCCATCTTCATCTTCTTCCGTTGGCTAATGAACTCATCTTCAATCATGATAGCCACATTACTAAGACAATAAAAACAGATTCATCCTACGTGGTGACAATTTTGAAGATATCCCTAAAGCCATAAAATAATGTGTGTTAATGTTTAAACAAATCTTATAGATTGCTAGACGTTGGAATTACGGCCATTCGTTTAGCAAAGAGTTAGTTGATCTGACTAGTCATCCATAGGAAAGGCCTTATGAATTCTTCCTGCACATGGAGTTAATACAATCTCTCGTTGAGAAATTGAGTAGGTATGATTGATGGATTATAAAGTATTTAGATACACATGAGACCATTATAGAGACTTCCATTCATGTTTGTGGTTCAAAGTTGTTCCTTGAAATTTCATTGCTCATAAAGTAATTTTCATCATTTGCAAATACTTGTTAATAGTACATGGGGAATTTCCTAGGAAGACATGTGTTAGTCTCTCTATATCTAAATGTGTCGTATGAGACCAAAGACATCTATGATTTACTTGTTGATCATTACTTCTGAACATTTTCTTTAGGGTACCATTCTATGTCTTGCCTTTTATCTGACCAATTTTTTTATCCCACCTACCTATGCTCATTATGGCATGCCTCCCTTTAGACCTAGTCAACCAATAACCTATGGATATGTGTAATATCCAAGGAAATATCCAATAACCTATGTGTAATATCCAAGGAAATTTTCTATTAATCCATATAATTCCCTCACTCTATTTTATTGGCTGTCAAGTGCCATCTTCAAATTTTCAACCCGTAGTAACACAAGTTTGATGTTCCACTTGCATTTCCTACCTAGTATTAATGATGATATCAATTGTAAACTTAAAAGTCCTTTTATTCATTTTAAGGATACAAACTTACATAGCTCTCTATGCATAATTATAGGCTCAGGTCTCTACTTCCGAGAGGCTAGATCATGAATAAGGTTTCATAGGAGTGACTAAAGGTGCCATGGAGCATCAAATACCATAAAGATATAGTTTAAAAACCACAAACTTATTGGATTTTTTCATGCAACATTTATGTGGGGACAAAGAGTGAAGTCAACAACTAGTTATATGTTCTTCTCAATCAACATTTTATATCATGGAGAAGTAAGAACTAGGACACGATTGCTTTGTTGACAATATTAGTATAACACGTGGATGCAAAATGATAAAACTAATAGGGCTCCGAGGGGGATCTAATATGATAGCTTGTGATAGTACAAGCATAATGGCTTTAGGAAAGAGCCCAAAAGATCGTGGAAAGTAATACAAATTCATATTTCATATCAATCTAATTGGCGTCAATTCAAGAAGGGAGAAAATCGGCATATCCCCCATTTCTCTAGAGATTAGTTGGTAGATGTATTCTTTAAGGCATTGCCAGGGATAAAGTTTCCAAAGAGAATCTATATGTCATACCTTCAACTAAATGTGAAGTGTTAGTGAGGAATGTATTGATGTAGTATATCACTTACGTCAGTGTGTGGATAAGATGATACATGAATAACCTATGTGTAATATCCATTTTAATTTTCTATTAATCCATATAATTCCCTCATTCTATTTTATTGGCTGTCAAGTGCTATCTTCAAATTTTCAACCCCTAGTAACACATGTTTGATGTTCCACTTGCATTTCCTACCTAGTATTAATGATGATATCAATTGTAAACTTAAAAGTCCTTTGATTCATTTTAAGGATACAAAGTTACATAGCTCTCTATGCATAATTATAGGCTTAGGTCTCTACTTCCGAGAGGCTAGATCATGAATAAGGTTTCATAGGAGTGACTAAGGTGCCATGGAGCATCAAATACCATAAAGATATAGTTTAAAAACCACAAACTTATTGGATTTTTTCATGCAACATTTATATGGGGACAAAGAGTGAAGTCAACAAGTAGTTATATGTTCTTCTCAATCAACATTTTATATCATGGAGAAGTAAGAACTAGGACACGATTGCTTTGTTGACAATATTAGTATAACACGTGGATGCAAAATGATAAAACTAATAAGGCTCCGAGGGGGATCTAATATGATAGCTTGTGATAGTACAAGCATAATGGCTTTAGGAAAGAGCCCAAAAGATCATGGAAAGTAATACAAATTCATATTTCATATCAATCTAATTGGCATCAATTCAAGAAGGGAGAAAATCGGCATATCCCCCATTTCTCTAGAGATTAGTTGGTAGATGTATTCTTTAAGGCATTGCCAGGGATAAAGTTTCCAAAGAGAATCTATATGTCATACCTTCAACTAAATGGGAAGTGTTAGTGAGGAATGTATTGATGTAGTATATCACTTAGGTCAGTGTGTGGATAAGATGATACATGAAAAGGATGAGGATCTAGTCCTAACTCTCACTTTATAAAAGGTTCCCATACATCATAGACATGAGACCTTGAACTAAATGGGAAGTTTCAGGGTAGTGAGTATGCGAATCTCATGTATTGAAGTAGTATATTACATAGGTTAGTGTCTGGGTAGCATAATACATGGAGAAGATGAGGATATACTTCTAGCTCTCACCTTGTATAAGGTTTATTTTCTTTTGGATAGATGCTCATTGTAGGTCGTGTGTGCATATGCTCATGCATCTGTGTGTGCGTGCATGCATGTATGTGTGCGTGTGCACGCGCGTGCGTGTGCGCTTGCACGCGCTCACGTCTTACAAATTTAATCCTAAAATCATGTGCATGCGGTTTATAAGTGCAACGAGAATCCAATTGAAATCATACTCAACCAAAATTGGCAGACAAAAAAACGGAATGGTATTGCTCTTCAACAAAGCAATTATCATAAAATTATAAACTTATATAAAAATAAACATGAGTCACATCATTGAAATGGGGCAAGCCTTCATAGGAACAAGCTCTAGATAATGGCAAGCCAAGATATGTGAGTTGCAGAAAATTCATTTTTACAGTAACTTTTATCATCGTAAAGATAAAAAATTTAAGAATATATACGCCAAGTTTGAGATCAAAATACTCATATATTCATGATGAACTTAATATACGAATTTTAGTGTATTACAAGTATAGGAGTGAAAGGACCAAGGATAAGGAAACCTCTCCATGGCAAAAGAATCAATTAGTAGCATTTAACAAATTTTGGTGTATTACAAGTATAGGAGTGAAAGGACCAAGGATAAGGAAACCTCTCCATGGCAAAAGAATCAATTAGTAGCATTTACATAAAAGATTGTCTCTTCAGCCAAGTCCATCATGCCAAATAAGTCTATCTATGGATCTATTCCCAACTCACCTTTTTTTAATTGATGTCAGAGAACAAGATAATTTTGGTTTGCAAAAAAAATAATTACAGGCAGTGTTCCTTCTTGTCTCTACATAGGATATCAATGGTTTACCTCTCCATCACGAAGAGCATCTGTTTTGGATCCTTCTTTGCTCTTCTTTTAATTACATTGTAGATTGCTGGAGGTTGAATAGCTTTAGTTTTACCAATTATGGATTGGATATGTATTCACTATTTCACTCGGCTCGTGTTGTGGTTTGGTAAAACTAAATATCATTGTTAAGATTAAGCCTTTATTCAACGGGTCTCCACCTCTCCAGAATGAAGAGCATCTGTTTTGCATCCTTTTTTACTCGTTTTAATACTACATAATAGACTATTGGAGGGTGAATGGCATCAGTTTTGCCAAATATAGATTGGGTATGTATTCACTATTTCAAGAGGGTGGTGTCGTGGTTTGATAAAACCAAATATCTTTGTTAACATTAAGACCTCGTTCAATGGGTCTAACTCTTTGTAGTCCACTCACTTTTTGGTAATCATCTTCATACTGCACGACCACTCCCATCCATTTCTAGAAAATACGGCTTTAAAGGTCAATAATCTTTAATACAAGGCCATCCAAAACCGCTTTCTTTATTGCACTCGAGCTTTTTTGTTGATTCTTTCTCCAAATAAAATGTATTTAACTCAATCGGATGGTGATATAATATCAGAATATCCTTCTATACATTTTCGATAAAACTAAACAATCCTAATAACGATTGTAAAGCTATCACAGTCTTAGGAACCAAAAAATAGACTACAAACTTCCCAATATATGGGTCTAGTATATCATTAATCAACATAACAAACATACTCAACAGCATTACCAAAACCTCTAAAAGCTGCCTCTCAACTTGAATTTTAATCTAATAGTGACCACCCTTCAAGATCAATCTTACTAAATATTATGGCCCCATGTAATACATCTAACACATCGTCCATGCTAGCCATGAATAAATATGCTTACATTATTTACTCTTGGTAATCAATGCAAAGACGAAAAGAACCCTCTCTTTCCCCTTTATTATATCATTGGAGAAGCAAAAGGTGAGAAACTAGGTTGAATTTTCCCCAAGTTGAGGTGTTCTTCCACTTGTCTCCATTTTTCAACTTTTCCTATAAAACTCAACCTATGAGGAGGCCTATTTATAGGTTTTGCCCAAGGAATAAGTTCGATTTTACATTGAGCATTCCCATCTAGGAGGTTACCCATAAGGTAGCTCACCCTTAAAACAATGAGAAAATTCATATTGAATGTCTGATTAGCTAATAAGTCCATCTCCCCATCTTGGGTAGCCAAAGAGTTAGTCGATGCATACTCAAACGACTATATTGACACGCTACAAAGGAATAAGAACCCACCTACAGTTTTTCAAACCTCTTGGGTTTTACTTTGCATGTAGCATATATTTGTAATTAGAAGTCCTGTAACTAGTTAGGCCATTGTATGTGGTTGCATTATGTGCTGGTCTCTGTCGCGGCAATGCAATCTTCCCAAAGTAGTCACCATTGAGAAGCCAACAAAACAACAGCATCAACGCCATGCTAGTACACACAACTATTCTCGCAAGGACATCTTTGGATGTACCTCAAGTACACCCCAGAAATCCGGATTCCAGCAGCAAGGACATTACAAGAAGACAATGTTTCCAGTCCATGAGCATGTCTGACTTGCACAAGAAGATATTCCTACACCCTCCAAAAGCACATGCTAAGATTTTCAGAATAAATTCAGCCTAGTAAAAGCTCAAGAACACGAACCGAATCTCTCTTAAAGAAACCTCAAACCACTAAGGGAGATCTACTCGTATGAGTATATGTGCATGACCATAAATAATATACATTGCTGGTATGCATCAGGCTTCATTACTTAAGCATGACTACACAGAGCTCTATCCAGCTCCGTCACAATATGCGACAGCATGGAGAAGAATTGCCTGGGCATGTCCTAATAAATAAATTTAGATTAACAAATTCTAACCTGCTTGTGGCTTCTGAAATTGGCAGAACTCTCAGACTGAGTAGTCAGCTGTCTGTTGGGTGACATCTAGACCCATAATATGCATGGGTCTCATGTGCATTAATGCAACTGACAATAGCAAAAATATCCCACTGGGGATTGTAGCTTGAGCATTCCAGTCTTGAAGTTATCTGTGCTATTAGTATCTGTCTTTGTAGGTGCCTTGTGGGAGGCTGCACAAACACTCAGTCTTTCTTATTCAGTTGTACTAATAAGCCAACAAGCTCTTGTCAGGTTCTCACAGTGAGACTATATTATCTTTAGCTGAATGTAAAACCAAATCCAATCGTGGAGTATATCCTTGATCCTCCATTTGGGCACGTAACCGGCACAGCTTTGTGTAGAGATCATCAATTTCTGGACGACCGCTGTCTCCAATGGTAAAATCATACACATTGCTGTCAATCTCAACAAAGGCCCTCCCTGGCTTCTTCCAAGCACTTTCAGATATTCTCAGCTCTTCTAATCTGTTAGCATCCCCCCACATGTCAGCATGAGCATACATGTTAGACATAAGAACACATGCAGCAGAATAAGCATGGTCTATGGCAACCACATGATTAAAGCATCGTTGTCCTTGTTCCAAACTGCCATGTGTTTTGCAATGACCAAGCAATGTTGTCCATCCCACAGCATTGACTTGAAATGGCATCATTAACAATACATCCTCTGCTTCTATCAAATGTCCAGACCGCCCAAGAAGGTCAACTATGCAATTGTAATGATCAAGGGTTGGTTTAATACCATGGTCTTCTATTAACGTTTTCAAGTAAAAACAGCCTTCATCAACTAGGCCTAAATGACTGCAAGCAGATAGAAGTGAAACAAAAGTGGCATCGTTTGGTGTCAAGCCTTCTCTTTGCATGTGCTCAAAATATTGCAAGGCTAGCTTAAAATTACTATGGTCAGCATATCCTGCAATTATTGAATTCCATAATACTACATCCCGCCTGGGCAATTTGTCAAATAAGCCACTTGCCTCCTCAAGCTTGCCACATTTGACAAACATGTCAATGAGAGCGGTTGCCACAAATATGTCCAACTCAAAGCCACTTTGAACAATGTCATCATGAATCAACTTGGCCTGATCTAGGGCTACTATGCTGGAACAACCTTTGAGGATGCAAGCAAAAGTGACTGTATTTGGCTTTACTTGCTCTTGCTGCATATTCTGAAAAAGTTGAAGAGCCTCCTGAGCATGCCCAGCATAAGTGAGTCCAGCAATCATTGTACTCCACGTTACTACATCACGATTGGACAATTTATCAAACACCATGCGTGCGTCCTCTATGCTCTCACATTTAATGTACATGTCCATGAGACAGCTCCCAATATTTGGACTTGATTCAACCCCTTGATCAATGATTTTTTTATGTATCAGTTTGCCCTGGTCTAAGGCTGTTGCACTGGAACATGCTTTCAAAGTTCCTACAAATGTTACCTGATCTGGATCCACACCCTCCTCTTGCATGCGCTGGAAAAGCTTTAAAGCCTCCTGATCATCACCGTTTTGGGCATATCCTGCAATTATAGTGTTCCATGTCACCAGATCACACTTCGATATTTTATCAAACAACCTTCTTGCATCATTGAGGGTCTTACATTTCGAGTACATGTCAATGAGCGTGCTCTCAATAAGGATGTCCGACTCACAGCCACTTTCAATGATTTTGGCATGAATCAGTTTGCCCTCATTTGGGCATATAAAGCTGGAGCATGCCTTCAGAATGGAGACAAACACACCATTGTCTGTTTTCAGGCCTTTTTGTTGCATTTTCTGGAAGAGTTGCAGTGCCTTTTTAGGATAGCCATGTTGGACATATCCTGCTATCATTGCACTCAATGTCACTACAGTTTGCTCTTTTGAATTGTCAAACACCATCTGTGCATCCTGAAGGCTTCCACACTTGGCATACATGTCAATGAGAATGTTCCCGACAAAAATATTTGACTCGTCGCCACTTTTAATGACATCAGCATGAATCAGCTTACCATCTGTAAGCGATTCTACACTAGCACATGCTTTTAGAACTGCTACAAGAACATGCCCATCTGATTTCACATCCGAGGATCGCATTTTATAATACAATGCAAGAGCTTCGTCACTTTGTCCAAGCTTGACATGCGCAGAGATAATTGCACCCCATGCAAACACATCTGGGTTGGAGAGTCTGCTGAAGACTTGGTGAGCTTCCAACACACTCCCACATGCAGCAAACATGCGGATCAGATGGCTCCCAAGAAAGGCATTTGACTCCAAACCACTTCTTGTGATCAGAGTAGTCACTTGTCTGCCTAACGAAAGATCTTTCTTATCTATACAGCCACGCAAGAGACCATAAAGAATATTCTTAGAAATAGAAATTCCTCCTTCATTCCTGAGGTGTGCAGCCTGCAGTGCGTCTCCAAGCCGTCCCTCTTCACTTAATGTTATCAGCCCATTAGAGATTGAGCTACACAACACGTTATTGACGAACGTTTTTAGGTCCCCTTGTTGCAACTTTTGAGAAAATTGAAGTGCCTTCCGGGTATGAACGTGCTGGAGAGATTCTATTGTCATTGTGCTCCATGTCTGCTACACTACCATCATCGAATTTGCATATTCGAGGGTACGTGTTTGTAACCCAATTTAGGGACTGGTTATGCTAGTTGCGAGGAGACTTGAATGAAACAGCCTTCAGCGCAGATAAGAAAAATCATATTTCCAAACCTGTCGATCCTCCACTACGCCATTTCTCTGCTGTAACCACTCGCTAAGAATCTACACAACGATCAGAAAGCTATACTTCATGTGCAAGCTTGATGTGTCAAGAAAAATAGGCCTTACTTTATGCTGTTGGCAATCCATGTCCTAGTGTCATGTTGCACCATTCAATGCGAACTCAACCTGTTTACAGACTAGCGCACCATGGACACTGCCCACCTCCAATCCATAGCTTTCACCATGGGAGCGCATCTAGTCTGTAAACACCTTCAGATGCCCGCACCTTTGTTTCTTGTTGCAAGCTCCGCTTGCTCCATCTATTGCATTTGTGGTGACTTTTTTCTAATTTTTGCTTGCACTGACTTCAATACTTAGATGTTCTACACTTGGTGCTGCATCTCTTTGGCCGTTCGTCTTCCCATGGCAAGGCTAGAGCGGCAGGAGACATGTCCCCTGTATAATTTGCATTTTGGTTGCTTAAAACAAGAGTTCTCAATTGCGTGTGGGCACTACCTCCTAATAGAGTGGAAAAGCAAGCACTTTTCGATAAAAAGAGAAAGTAAACAGTTTTTAAAAGGGAGTGGAGCTATTAAAAGGCAATTTTTGGAGGATAATCTCCATAAATGGTAATTTTTTGCGGTGCTTTTTTTGGGCCTAGTTGGTGGTAGGACTCACACACACCCACCTGTTTCAACCACCAAGCTAGACTCCCATTGGCATAAATGGCAATTTGAAATGCATAACTTAACTATTTTTTTAAAAGTTCCACACGAAAATTCACAAAAGACTTTCACTTGTTTACTATAGCACTACCTCTAAGGAGGTAATGCTAACAAAGATGGGACTTGTCATCCCAGTTATAACCATCTGTCTTGAAATACCTCCGAACCTCAAGTAAATAATGGCATTAAATGGCCATGGTATTGGCACCATATGAACACAACAAATCAAACCATCAAGATGAAGGGAGAAAACACCGTTACAATTCATATTGACACTAGAAGGCTTTTACTAATATTTGATGCAATCCTAATGAATAAAATAATATGCTTTCCTTTTGCATTTCTTCGAATCTAATATTTTGACTTCAAAACATATTTTTGGTCTTTGAAATATAAAACCAACGCGGTGGTTATTTGGGATATACTAAAAACAAGTTATGGGATTTAATAAAACCAGCGCGGTGGTTGTTTGGGATATACTAAAAGCAAGCATGGAATTTATCGTTTGGGATTTACAAAAACAATTTAATAAAACCAGCGCAGTGGTTATTTGGAATATACTAAAAACAAGCATGGGATTTATCGCTTGGGATTTGCAAAAACAAGTGCGATGGTTAGTTTGGGATTTACTAAAAGAAGCGTAGTCTCAAATACATTTTCCATTTTCTAGGATAAGTGGAATATTGTTTCCTTGCAATGAGACTACTATCTTAGTTATCCTCGTCCATTGCTTCAAGACACCCTAAGATGTGATCATGTGTGTCTAAATCCAATTTGAAGGCACTCTTGCCCTTCTTTTGTTGTGGCGCAAGTTGCATCTAGAACGTAATAGCTCTTACTCGATGAGAGTATACAATGTCTGTGGACTCTAATGTAGCAGTTCGTAATTGCGGCCTCTCTTGGATGTTTTTTAGTACCAAAAAGCTCCGACTACTACATCCCACTTCTCATAGGTTGTTCCCCAATTATCCTTAAATGCTAGCTCAACCTTGTGCTTAGGTTTTGTGCACTGCAACAGAAAGTATGGGTCATCTTCCTCGTTCTCCCCAGAGGTAGCGATAACTACAAAGTTATCCTCCTCTTCCAGACAGTCAGCGAGGTCATCGAAACTCTCCCCAAACTATGGCGAGTCATTGTTTGTCTCTCCATTGTTTGTCACTCCATCTGAACGTAGAGGGAAAAGTCGAACTCACTCCCACGTCTTCACAGTTGCAATTGTATATCTTTGTCTTATTTGGGTATCTAAGGAATTAGCATTTTTTAACCTTGGCTTCAAACATGCTTCTTTTATGCTTGTAATAATGGGCATATATTGTCAAACCAAATACTTGAAGATGTCTCATCATTGGATTGACTTATGTCCATGCCTCTTGTAGTAAATTTCTTTGAGTGCATGTGTTGGGAGCAGCTAATTAAACATATAGTTGTTGAACGTGCTTATATCCAAAATGAGTTTGTTGAAATCCTTGCTTGTAACATAATTTTCTCAAATTACCATGTTCTTCCTCTCGATCACACCATTCCATCAGACCTTAGTCATTTTCCTCTATCCCAATTCCCCTCCCTAGAGGAAAGTCCTGGATATTGCATTCCAATCATTAAGTTCATGGAGAAGAACAATCTAGTTCATGGCTTACCAAAGATAGATAAATGGGAAATTTGTGAAGGATATGTGGATGGCAAGCAACAGAGGGAACCATTTATGGTCCTTTTGATTTTGATCATATTAAGATTATTTTTAAAGGTAAATAAATGTTTTATTGTATTTGTATTAGAATAAATGTATTTATATTAGAAGATTTTTACAAGTAATGTCTTGTAGCATACATACCCTTCTCCAAAAGGAGAGAAGAAAGATAAAAGTGATTGATGTCTAAGAAGCTAAAACATATGAGATTACTAATTGGACATCTAGGTAAGCATATGAGATCAATAATTGGACATTTAACTAAACAACAAGTAAGCGAACAAAATGCATCTTCCATTAGGCATGGTTATTCGGGGCAGTGAAGCAATAGCATGGTAGGAGGTAAGGGACTTGCTAGAACTTATTGACATCTCAGAGGGAACCTCTTTTACCTAGACCAATAATCAGTGCGGAGCCAACCACAGAAAGGCTAGGATAGAGAGAGTTTACCTTCCAAACAAATCTATGAAAAAGCACTCATTTGCAGAGTCACAGCCATGGCCATAAACTGGATAAGGGAGAGGGTAAGATGGTGAAGTATTCGCTCAAGGCAGATCCATTCTTCTTCCAGCTCCTACATGTTAGGGACTAAATTGCAAGGATTTGGCAAGCATCCTTTGAGGAATGGCGAATAGACATAACAAAAAACTTTCTCAAAGCCATAAAAAGAAGGGCAGCTCGAGCAAGAGTCAAGAGGAGGAAACAACTAGAGGGAAAAATATGGGAAAGTGCAGCAAATACATCTAAGCAAGGCCAAATCTCCTTAAGGAGCCTAAGGGAGGAACTCATAAGAGAAGCCATTGTGGAAGAGCAACAAGCAAGTGTCTATATGAGAGAGTGCATGCAAGGGTGACAGAGCCAATGAAGGATGCTAAGGAAAAAACATGCATAGGAGAGTATTGAATTTCTACGAGTGGACAGTCTGGTGGTATCGAACGAGGACACCATTCTTCAAGTTGTGGCGGACCACTTTCAGAAGATTCTAGGAGAACCTGAGTGCATTACATCCAATAAATTGAGTCCCGTAGAACATTGCAATTAGTCACAGTCAAGAGTAGTGTCAAATTTTGATTCGGTTTATTTTGATAGAGATATCACAAAACTGAAGAACTAAAGGGGGTGATAGAACAGATGGCCAAGGGGAAAAATGGGAGGTTCTACTATACCTATAAATATAAGCTAGTGTTTTGGGAGAAAATCTATACACGGTATTGGATTCCTATTAGTTGCACACTCAAAGACTACATGATTTTCTCTCATGCTAGCAAGAGTAGTTGCATCTATGGAAACTAGATGCTTAGTAGCTTCATGAGGTTTTACAGATATGATGTAAAGGCTAGTTGTATCTATGGGAGAACCATCTAAATTCTCTTAAATATAGAAACACTCTTTCCCACCTCCCCCCACCCCCAAAAAAAAGTCTCTCTATGATCCGTCATCAATAAGTTTCACTACAATATCTCCTATGCCTTCAATCAGTATTTATCATCAACAAGATACATATTCTAGGGTATATTTGATGGCTTCCTTGATTTGAACCTATCCTTTTCGATTCTCATTTGCTCCTGAATCTCAATACACCCAGATTGTTTGTTAGCCAAGTATACTGATAATAATTCTTTAGTTGTATAGTATGATCTCTTATTTGTTCATCCATTTACTTTGCATGAGATTGATTGACAACCGTTGTCAACACTAAGAAGCTTTGTTGCGATGCATACACTTGCAAAGCCTTGCTCTTGCCAGAGCTAGACCATTGTCCTTTATAGTTGTGATGCAACAATGCATATTGAATATCTACATAAAGCCTTGATGATTCCCTTTTAGCTTCGACTTGCAATGCCTTGCCATGTGACCTTCTTTTCCACATTTGTAACATATCACCTTTCCTTTCTATTGATTTTTATTTTTACTCGTGATATTTTGAATTAGATTTGCCTTTGGTACCTTCAAAATTTTATCATTAATATCAAGGCTATGGGTACCTTGCTAAAATCAAGTCCTTTTTTTTTTGGCTTCTTCTTGAGCTAAAATTGTAGTAAGTTCATTTTGGTGTTATATGCTTGTCTATGGAAATGATTCTACCTTGATATTCTTATATGAATGGGTCACACTTCTCAAAACATGCAAAATACATATCTTTTTATGTTGGTCCAATCTCTATTATCTTTGAGAGTGCACGTTTGAATCAAATGCTCTTTAATAGTTTCACCTGCTTCCATTCTCATATTTTTCAATAGTCACTATAGACTGAACATAGTTACCAATGTCTTCCCTTCATAGATTGCTACCAACTTTGTCTAGATGTCGTTTGCAAGTAAAGCTTGTCATCCTCCGATCTTCTAGCCCATTGGTTGGTTATAATTTTCATGATTCTTCAAAACAAGTTGGTGAACTCCAAATTGCCAACTTTTGTACACGAGTGACTTCATCTACAAAGAAGAAATAGGAATTCATATAACTCTCTCTCATGTGATTATCTTCTAATTACTCCCAAATTCTTCACATAGTCTTCAGATGATAAGGTGCACATAGAATCCAATTACTCCTACAACACTTGCCATCAAAGCTCTATGCTCTAATTTATAGGGCTTGTTTGCTATTGCAAAGCTTGATTAGGTCCCTGAGCTTCACGAGTAGTTCTCAACAATATGGTTGGGGTTTAGAAGTAATGTCCCATAGTGATACTCCCACACATTCCAACGTTCCCATCTTCTGAGAATTAAACCCCTTGTTCAATACCAAGGTCTAGACAACCAAGGAAGCTAGTACACTTGATAATCATGTGTCACATACCATATATTCCTTCCAGCAACTCGAATGTTTGGATGAAACATCAATCCCAAGGTTCCCCTTATACTAAGCCCTTGGCTTATGCTTATAAGCCTAGCTCCAAGTATCTTTGGTATCTAATCCTAATAATAGAGTTATGCCCTCCTAAATGGCCTACCTTTCCATAAAAGCATACTTTTTAAATATTTTCCTTTCCTTCTTTTTAAACCTCATCCATTGGCTCGTCTCAATCTGGGGTTAATCCAAATCCCTACCATAGCTTCACTGTGCATTGATCCTTTAAACCTTTAAACCAAGATTTTCCTTGCCTTCTTCAGAGTCTATCCACAAGATTTGAACCCCATCCATTGGCTCGTCTCAACCTAGGGTTAATCCAAATCCCTAGCTTCATTGTGCATTGGTCCTTTAAACCTATTGACTAGCCTAGATGACTATCAACCCTTACCCTCAACCAATACCAATATTGGGCTAGCCTAGACTTAGCTTTGGTTCCTAATTTTTCTAGATCTTCAACTTAAGCAACCTTAAACCTAGTCACAAGTAAGTCCTAGCAAGGATGTAACATCTTGCCGAAGCATTTAGTAATCATGCCCTATGCATGTTAACTTCCAAGTTTCATTGTCCTCATCATGTGCTCTATGAAACCACCATAATAACATGCATTTCCTTGGCAAGGAAAACAAAGATGCCCTCCTTACACCCTCACATCACTTCTACACATGATGTATTATACAAAAAAAGTTCATTCGAGCTACAACTATTTAGGCCTCTACTTTAAGCTCATTCTTGAAAGCCTTCTAGATGTGCTCATCATTCTCAAATGTAATTCTGCATTGCATGCCTTTGATTATTTTTGTGCTGATACATACCACTTCAAAGAAGGTCAAGCATTTACACTGAGAGACCACCTTTCAAAGAAGTTCACGACCTAGAAAAAAGAAAGCAATCTTCACTTTTTGCAAATGTTCTATGTTTTTTCTCATTTTCTCATTGCACATTGGGAGAGGCATGGTGCATTCCAATCGACTGTCCTATGGCTTCCGTTTCTACGCAGTGTCACTGCATGGCTTCCGTTATTTCTATGTGGTGTCACTGCTTAAAAAACAGTACCCTTCCTTCTCCCTGTCGACTACCTTTCAATTTCAACCACAAACTTCAAATCACACGGTATGTTTCATTGAAAACCTCGATGGCCTTCGGTAGAAGCCCCTTCCCTCAAGATTCTTTCGTGATCCAAAGACACCGTGTCCATACTCTCCACACTCCAAAGGAAGGATGACCTCCATGCAAAGGATGACCACACAATGAAGAATACACTTGTACAAATGGATAACCCACCACTATTGATGCGGACGACTCATGCTAGTGTAGGACGGGAATCAACCCTGCCTAGGGGTCAAGAAAGCAAGGCAAGGGCAAGAGATAGTATGGAGTGGGAGCAAAGGAGCCCAAGCACGCACACACACGTGCGTGCGCACAGACCACAGAGGGTCCGGGGGGGGTAAATTTCAATGGGCTATTCAAAAGCACAATTTTTATGAAGCTTTTTAAGAAAGGCCTTATTTTACAAAAAGGCTCCAGAGTTTGCAAAAATAATCATTTTATGATATCACAACACTCTGTTCACCATCGCACAATGCAAGGTTAGATATTAAAGGAACTCAAATCTCTGAGGCCAAACCAGCCATAAATCTTTTTAGAAAAGCGGCTCATTCTTAGCCAAAAACCCCCTTAAAAGTTTGACGCCCAAAGACCTCTTTCACCTTGTGTCTCAAAGGACTATCACTTGAAGGGCCCTTAACTTGTACCACTTGAATCCAACCAGAAGAATATGTATCCAATATGATAAAGCTATTCAAGGAATCAACTCTTTCCAACTGAATTACAAGAGTTGCTAGAAATCAGCTCAAGCTGCACTGTAAGACTGAGGCCAGTGTTCAAAAATCCCCCTTTGAACAATCCTATTTTTGATTATTATGCAGAAACTTTCGTATCCACTGGTTAGAGATATTGAAAGGCTTTAGTTGGATTTCCCCGCTAAATCCATAAAGAAGGCTCTATGGCATGACTACTCCTTGCCAAAATCTGTGCTGTAATGTGCACTTGACTCCAGTTTCTTAGCATCATTAAGCTTTCGAACAGCCTGCACAAGCAGTTCATATATCAGAGCTGTAATTCATCCAAATGCACCTTTCAAATTCTAATGTAAAATCAGTCTCTCCAAATACGGGAGAAAAAAACATATTTAAAGCGCGAGAGATGCATGCAAAATATTGTCTTGTGAAATTGTCTTGCGACCTTCATAAAATCCTCTTGTATGACATAATCTCTATCTGCCCGAATGGCAAACATGCCAGCTTCCGTGCAAACATTCCTAAGATCCGCACCATTAAATCCCTGCACAATTCACTTTTATCAGGCATAGGAAAAGATGGGAAAAGGAAGCAACATACAAACCACATTCCTGACAACATTTGTGTAAAAAGGCAAAGGACCACCCTCCAAAAATGACTTATAATTTCAATGCTGAAACTCCAACATAAAGGAGTAACAGAATTAAATTTCTTGCCTCAGCAAGTTTAACAACTGCCTCATAGTCAATCTCCCCATGCTTTGTTATTCCAGATGCATGAATCTTTAAGATCTCCATCCTGGACTGCTCATTTGGCAATGGTATTTCTATCTTACGGTCTAAACGACCAGGACGAAGCAATGCAGGGTCCAACACATCTGGCCTATTTGTGGCCATAATCATTTTAACCTGCACGAGGTAAGTTCTGTTACTCATTACTCCTTAAAAGCAACATCACTGGATGTTGAAATCCATACATATATTTTTACAGATAGGTATACCTTCCAGATTGACAATTTTTCTTAAAAACAAAGGGGAGAAACAAAAGAGCTCTGTCTGTGTGAGAGTGTGTGAGTGAAAGGAGAAGGGGAAGGGGGGGGGGGGGGGGGGTTGTGAGGGGCATTAGACAGAAGAAGAAGAAACCAAAAAAATAACTTGAAAGGCAGCTAAAAGCAGAAAAGAAATGAAATCTGCTTCATTAGTCAAACCTTTCCAAGTTGGTCAAAACCATCTAGCTGATTTAGAAGTTCCATGAGTGTTCGTTGGATCTCTCGATCAGCACTAGTGCCTTCACTAAATCTCCGACCACCAATGGCATCAATCTCGTCCATGAATATAATGCAAGGCTGTCAAAAAGCACACAAAAAACAGTGTGTGTCACCCAAAAACGTCTCAAATGCCAAACCATGAAATAGAAAATTAAACAATTACCTGATGGTCACGTGCGTAACCAAACATCTCCCTAATGAGTCTGGCACTTTCTCCAATATATTTATCAACTATAGCACTTGACACCACCTGTTACAGAAAACTGACAGATTGTAGCCACTTCAGACAGCTCAACATTTTGCTTTAATCCTATAATCTGGTCATTTTCCATTTGATATCCAGCCGCAGCAGTTGAGCTCTTTTGCCAAATCTGTTCTCTGTTACCTTGAGGAAATTCGCATCGATGTTACTGGCAATGGCTCGAGCCAATAGTGTTTTGCCAGTGCCGGGAGGTCCATAAAGAAGCACGCCCTGAAACACAGTTAAGTGAGTTTTCCTTCAAAGCGAAAACATGGATATCAACAGAATGTTCAGATTTCTTCAAAGGATTGAAAAATTAACAAGCATTTCATCTTGTATTACACAAGAGTCCTATGTACCAAGCTACTTGTAGCCTTTTCATAAGTAAAGACATCTTGCTTTCATATTCGGCTTAAAATATTTGCATGCAGAAAAATAACAAAAGCACCAGCTCCAATCTTACCTTGGGTGGTTTGATGCCAACTCGAAGAAAAAGCTCTGGATTCATGAGTGGAAGCTCAATTGACTCTCGAAGCTCCCGTATTTGGTCACTCAACCCACCAACTGCAGAATAGCTCACGTTTCCGGGATCTTCGTGCAACATGTTGTAAACAACTGGATCCACTTCCCTTGGAAGAGCACGCATTATAGTCAATGTTGTCATGTCAAGTGCCACTCGTGTACCCGAAGTAAGCTTCTCCTTGTCAACTTTGTTACGACAGCCAACAACATATCTCGGCCCACTGCTCGCCTTGACAATCACTGTAAGAAAGCACAATAGATTACCCATGCCTTTAAACAATTCTCATGACAATTGAACAATGTACAAATGTGCAACACTGCTCCAATCCAATTGGCAAGTGTGTGATACATCCACATCAGCTCAAAATAAATTCCAAATATAAATAGGCTGGATTAATTTGTAAATTTTCAGATTAGTCCCACATTTGTCATAGCATAGTTTTGAGAACTCATAGGAGCTCTCTTATGAGAGGGATGATTACAAGGTCTACAACAAGACAAGTATTAAAGAAAAGATCACCCACAGCGTTCATTGTCAAGTTGCCGCAACACTTCACCAATGATCTGTCCTACACTTTGCAAAGCTTTAAGGTCATCTTCTGTTTTGTCAAATTCCTTCTTGACCGTCTTCACATTCTCACGTACTGCAGGAAAACATCAAACCCCCAATTAGACAATAATTAAAAATTGCATTGAACAACAATCAAGTTATGAAACAATCAATTCACTAAGCGAAGTAATGAAACAATCCATTCACTAAGCCAACTAATGAAACAATCTAGTCATTAAGGCAAAAATAATTGCAACAAAGTACAGAAGACAGATAAACTCATGACACCTTGTCCCTCCTATGCACTCACATGTGCTCTCCTACAAGGCGTAGGCCTGCACCATGTGGTGCTCTACTAGATTGGGGAACGCCTGCAGATGGACTGCAGAATAAACTGATTGAATATCCCCTCAGGGGCCCTTTTATAAAGCTGGTCTGCCTGGCCAACCACCCGGGACAGTCTGTAAAACCCATAGACCAGGGCCAACTGACTTCTCCAAGATCAATCTCCATTCAGGTTATCACCAAATCTGAGTACTAGAAGGTGATGAGTACAAGACAGCTCTTGGCACAATTACGGCCAATATGAATGTTTGGTCATGCCATTCAGGTTAAACAATAGCCCCAGCAACATTCATGACTCTATGAACGACATATTTTACCTTGATAAATTTGTCATTGGCTACTTGGATGACATCCTGGTTTTCAACAACAGATCCTCAGAGAACACAAACAACATCTTTAACAAGTTTTGGAAGCTCTCCTAGCAAATTCTCTCTACATCAATGTCGAGAAAAGTGAGCTCTTTTGGCTCGAATATTTGGGGCATGTTATTGCATCCCAGTTGATCCCAAAACGATCAAGGTAATTCGTAATTGGCCTACTCCAAAGAATCTTCATGATGTACGCACTTTTCTGGCTTGGCAAATTTCTATCAAATCAACGTCAGTTCTTCGAGATTGCAACACCATTGTCTGAACTTTTGAAAAGTACTATTACTTTTTCATGGCTTTCTGAGACAGAGTATAGCTTCCAACAACTTGAGCAATCACTCGATATAACAATGGTTATGGCTGTTGCTAACTCAAATCTCCCATCTAAGGTTATGACTGACACTTTCAACATAGCTATTGGAGTAGTCGTGATGCAAGAGAGTTATTGCTTTTGGTAGCCATTAACATTCTGACATCCCGACCACATATCAATTTGGCCAACTTTCAGATCACTAATGAGTACATTCGCAATGTGGTTGTAAATACTCTTCGCAGATTGCCCCAAGCCTCTGCTATGATAATCACTACTCTTTCTGTTGATATCTCAGATTCTTTCAAAGACATGTGCATGTTAAAGACTTCGGCACAGCAATACCAGGTTCTTCTAAAAGATCGACTGCCTCCTTCTAAACATGAGATTTACACAAATGACCTTCTGTATTACCAAGATCATATTTGTGTTCCTCATGAAAGGATGTACAACGCCTTCTATTGAAATAGCATTATGTAGTTTTATATGCAGCTCATCCAAGCATCAACCAAACATACATTAACTTATTACTGGCCTTAGATGAAAAGTGATGTCATCAAGATGGTAATGTCTTGCCAACAAATGAAAGCAAGCACACGCCTACCACCAAGACTTCTTCGACCGCAATTGAAAGATGGGAAAGCATGTCCATGGATTTTATTACAACCTTACCTCGCTCCTCTAAAGGTAATGAAATATTTCATCCTTTGCAAGAAGAGTCCTCAAGCTCTAGATGTCGCACAGTTATTTATACAACATGTTTTCCAACTCCACGGTTTGTTAAAGAACATCATCTCGTACCAAGATCCCAAGTTGACTCACTTTTGGATTGCTCTCTTTCACCTTTGGGCATAACAATACTCTTCAATTCAGCTTATCATGTCTTCAATGAAATGTTATGTCACTTCATTCAGTCAAGATTATCTTCTTCGAAACGCATACAGCAGTTGGCAATGGTGTTGGAAAGGTCACCTCCCCATCTGTAAGCCCCCAAATGAGGAGAGCGTGGGGGAGGGAGACCTAGGGCAGAAGATGCCCAGAGAAGAGAGAGAGAGGGGGCTGCCACATGGGCAGCACCTCACAAGAGAAGAAGGCTACAACAGATGGCACGAATTACAGTGCAGATGGCGGGGACAGCAAGCCCTAGATCTGACCTGGCAGGGCGCGATGACATCAGCAGTGTACGGCGCTGCACACGTGGCTGGAGAGAACCTGGCAGAGGGCAGAACCAGCAGGCCTGGTGGCGCAGCAAACAGGGCTGACAGTGGGCAGTGGCATGCCTTATATAGGCTGGGCCCTTGCCTAGATTGGAGGGCCAAAAGCCCTAGAAGTGTGGGCCAAAGGGCCCTAGTTTTGGAGCCCTTAAAGGGCTGGTTTTGGGGCAGACTGGTCGGCCCAAACAGACCAGCCAGTTGGCCCATTTAGGGCTGGCTGGTTGGTTAATTCAAGGGACCCTTGGGGACCTATAAAAGCAGAGGCCACAGGCCTCATTTAACATCCAGCAGTGCAGCTTCCAGCAGAGCAGAGAGGAGCGGCAGAGCACAACCCTTGGGGCCTACATCCAGAAGCTGAAGGAGTACCAGTGTTGCTGCAGACTTAGCTCAAGTGTGAGGCTGAGACTTTGGCTGTCTTCTAGGGCAGCAAGGAGCTGAGGTCAAAGGACGGAGAGTCCACATAAGCTCGAGGTGGAGCATGCAGGCTCGAGTCTAGAGATAGCCAACAGATAGGAGAAGGACCTTGTGGTAAGATCAGAGGACCACACCATTGGTGGGACTCTGCATCTCTCTCTCTTGCATTGTGTCCATAGTTTTGGACAGAAATATATATTTTGGTGGTTTCTCTATCAGGCCGGTTCATTGTCTATCGATGAGTCTGCACACCTATTTTATGCACATTAAGTAAAGAAGTTTGTGATTCCACACCCACACCACACTGTGTGAGCTCCTGGGCATTACTATAAGTCTTCTAATGTATGTACCCTCTGTTGGGTCATTTCTAACATGGTATCAGAGCCCAAGTAGGAGGCTCACAGGTGTGGGAGCCTGAAGGCAAGTACATTGCTGAAGGACGACCCTGATTCAGAAGCTCTTGGGAATCGACTTCCACGACTGGAGGATTGTGCCCTTGCGAGAAGGAGGGTGACTCAGGTTCAGTCAGGTGCGTTCAGAGTTCTGGTTTATTGAAATTGAGTTTGGTTGACTTTGTTGTGTGGTATAAACAACAGAGATGTCGACCTCTACAGCCTCTTTAGCCCCTGCTTTCCGTTCCTCCTCCCCTAGTTTTCTCTCTTTCACTATCCCTAACTTTGGAAAGTCTGGGAAACTGGACGGGACTAATTACCCGATCTGGAAAGTGAAGATCCGGAGTCATTTAGTGGCTTGGAAGTTGTAGAAGCTGACCACGGGAGTGGAGACGAACCCGGAGGACATGGTGGATAGGCAAGGGAAGATATTCATGGCAGTAGACAGAGAGGAGCTCGAAGCTTGGGAAGACAGAGATGCCCATGCCCTAGCAATAATCATAGGGACTACGACGGACTCCGTTCTTCCACATATCTAGCTGGCCGAGACGTCAGTAGAGGCGTGGGCCACCCTGAAGGATCTGTACGAGACGGACAACACCTCCCAGATTTTGCTTCTTTAGCATCAACTCTACAATCTTGATATGGAAGAAGGAGATATGGTACATAGCCATTTGACGAAGGTCAAGGTGGTGAGAGATCAACTGGCAGCAGTTGGTCAAGAGACGGACTCATGCCATTTGGCCTTGATGGTACTGAGGAGACTACCTCGAAGTTTCAAGAGCTTTGTTACGACTGTGACAGCAGGACAAAGGACCAAACCTCTGACGTTTGAGGAGTTGGGTCCATTACTGCTACAGGAGGAAGCTCAGGAGAAGGTCTACAATGAGGACAAAGACGACAAGGTGATGCTGGCGAAGGATTCCGTTGGCAAAGAAAAGGGCAAGCCTAACAGTGGCAAGTCCAAGAAAGACAACTCTGACGATGAGGGGACTTCTAAAAGGAAGCAAAAGAAGAAGTGCTTCTACTGTGATACGCTAGGACATTTTGCAAAGGACTGTAGAAAGAAAAAGGCGGATCAGAAAAACAAAAAGAAGTCTGACTCAGATTCAGAGGGAGAGGCCAAAGCAAATGTGGTAATCAAAGAGTTGTTCCTGATGACATCACCAAGTGTTACCGAGGTCAGATATGTTGATCCAGAAATCACAGTGAGGATGTCTGACATAGAGATGTGGGTCGACGAGGAGTCAGATGCCTTTGTGAAGGTGAAGGACAGCATGGAGCGCTTGGTACCTTCCAGGTGTGTGGCTGTCGACACTGACACGAGGGTGGATTCCATGGAAGGCCCTGGGGTCTCATGGTCAGATGGATGCTGCAATTCAGAAGGGGACAGTACAAGATTACACAGGCTCTTAGTGGGTGCCTCATTGAGGTACAGGGTTTGCTTTCCGAGCAAACACATAGGTAGTACAACAGTCTGGTATGTATTTGATATTTTGCATTTGAGCCTTTATAGCATGCTGTGGAGAGAATCTGCTCTTCATTTGTCTCAGGTGATACGAGATTGGAAGGAATTGGCCTTCTTCGAAGGCAGAAGGGGAAGTATTGGTGCTTCTTCAAATCTCGGATGCAGATTGCTAGAAGGTGATGGACAAAGAGTACTGAAGCCAGAAGAGTACCTGCTTGAGAACTCAACGAGAGTTCATGGTCCAAGTTATCTAGAAATAGTCATTGGTTGCAGACCTTGCCAAAGGAAGGACGGGTTGAAACAGACCCTCAGAGCATGGTGCCTGGAAGGCTCCAGGTTGTTCACTCATTATGAGGGGGACAACTGGAAGATCGTAACAGCTGGGTTGCTCGAGTTCAAAGGCGGGAACGTGACTGAAGGAGGTGGTGCCAAGAGGTACTACCAAAGATGGACCTGTGTACCAGGATGGTATGCGGAAGAGGAACCAGACCTAGTGGAGTAGGAGCCACTGGATGAAAAGCTAAGAACAGATTTCGACACCAAAAGGTTCCAGAGGACTACGACCAGGGAGTTACTGGAGCATCGTCATCGACATGTTGGCATTGCGCCTAGATGTGTCGGTGAGAGGGGGTGTTGGAAAGGTCACCTCCCCATCTGTAAGCCCCCAAATGAGGAGAGCGTGGGGGAGGGAGACCTAGGGCAGAAGATGCCCAAAGAAGAGAGAGAGAGGGGGGGCTGCCACATTGGCAGCACCTCACAAGAGAAGAAGGCTGCAACAGATGGCACGAATTACACTGCAGATGGCAGGGACAGCAAGCCCTAGAACTGACCTGGCAGGGCACGATGACATCAGCAGTGTACGGCGCTGCACACGTGGCTGGAGAGAACCTGGCAGAGGGCAGAACCAGCAGGCCTGGTGGCGCAGCAAACAGGGCTGACAGTGGGCAGTGGCATGCCTTATATAGGCTGGGCCCTTGCCTAGATTGGAGGGCCAAAAGCCCTAGAAGTGTGGGCCAAAGGGCCCTAGTTTTGGAGCCCTTAAAGGGCTGGTTTTGGGGCAGATTGGTCGGCCCAAACAGACCAGCCAGTTGGCCCATTTAGGGCTGGCTGGTCGGTTACTTCAAGGGCCCTTGGGGGCCTATAAAAGCAGAGGCCACAGGCCTCATTTAACATCCAGCAGTGCAGCTTCCAGCAGAGCAGAAAGGAGCAGCAGAGCAGAACCCTTGGGGCCTACATCCAGAAGCTGAAGGAGTACCAGTGTTGCTGCAGACTTGGCTCAAGTGTGAGGCTGAGACTTTGGCTGTCTTCTAGGGCAGCAAGGAGCTAAGGTCAAAGGACGGAGAGTCCACATAAGCTTGAGGTGGAGCATGCGGGCTCGAGTCTAGAGATAGCCAGCAGATAGGAGAAGGACCTTGTGGTAAGATCAGAGGACCACACCATTGGTGGGACTCTGGATCTATCTCTCTTGTATTGTGTCCATAGTTTTGGACGGAAATATATATTTTGGTGGTTTCTCTATCTGGCCGGTTCATTGTCTATTGATGAGTCTGCACACCTATTTTATGCACATTAAGTAAAGAAGTTTGTGATTCCACACCCACACCACACTGTGTGAGCTCCTGGGCATTACTATAAGTCTTCCGCTGTGTGTACCCTCTGTTGGGTCATTTCTAACAAATGGGCATACAATTTACATACAACCATTCTTTCCAATGCTATCAACAGACTCCTTTTCAAGCAACCTATGGACACAGACTGATAGTACTAACAAATTTGTACTTCCACATAGAGTGGCCTTAGCTCTTAGACCGTTCACGAAATGCAAAATATCCTACTACACGTCAGGGGTCAAATAAGCAAGAGGGTATCGAAGTAATGCCAATAAATGCAGATGTCATCTTGTGTTCAATAACAGAGACATGGTTCTACCATTCATAGCTCCACTTCGCTACAAGACAATACATGATGCATTTTCCACTAGGATCTAGCCCTAAACACAGTCCAGACACAATCAGCAAACCAAATTAATGATCAACAGGCGACACCTCTCCCAGTCCACCCCGAGCACGTGGGCTAGAGATATGACTTCCACAAGGCTATGCCCATAGCTCCCAGCTACACTACAATGCAGCAAATGGAGAGGTTTTGTACATATGCAAATCCTACACCTCCTCATTGCTCCTGTCCACAGCCGATGTCTGAGATACGAGGAGTCCTGATCCCTAACCTCGCTACTCCAATGTGCAGCCAGTTGTGAGGCATACAGTGAATAGATGATTGTCCCGTCCACGTGCCTATTTATACTTGCCCTCTGAACTGGCTGATCTGCTGCAGAATGACCAACAGTCTGTCAGACAACTAATGACTTGACCGACCAGTCTGCTCTTCCTCTGGTCAGCCGACCTGCATATGGACCTTTTTATGGCGTCCAAGTGCGTATTGTTGGGACTGGCCTAGCCCTTTTGCAATCTTCTACACTTGTGCCCGACCTGCAGTCTTCCCAGGCCCTGAACCAGCTTCCAACTTACCTGCAGTCTCCATGTTGAACTAGTTGACCAAGAGTCTGCAGTCAACCTGTCCCTGCAGCTGCCGACCATGCTACACACATGCGTCTGACAATCTATTCTGTCCATCTGCTCTGGCTGGTCTCTTCAATCTACCTACCCTTTCTCCCTCTGAACTGCTCACACCAAGCTCTGTCTGCAGCCTTACACGTGGGCCTTTCTAGCCACCGCTTTAGGCCTTCCACGAGCCTTCAGATGCTGCCCAAGTGGCAACCCTTTCCCTCCTTAGACCTGCCCCATGGTAGGTTTTGTAGGCCATCTCCTAGTGGTTCTAGTGATGCCCTATAAACCATGGTATGTGCCTTGTAGGCATAAATATAGGCACTTGTAGTGTTAGTGCCTTTTAGGCCACATAGGACACTTAGTCCTATGTGACACCTAGGACACTTAGTCCTAGGTCTAGGTACTTGTACCTTGTACTCCTTTTTCATTATCCAAGTTTGACGTGATGGCTAAGACTTGAGCGAGACTTTGCTACCTCACACTCTCTCTCTCTCAATCGATCCTACAGTGGTATCAGAGCAAGGGTCTACACTTGTCTTCCAGCTCTCCTCAGCTTCCGGAGTCCTCCATTGCTCATTGGGAGTCTGCTCCTTTGTTGGTCGTCACTGCTTCAGCCTGTTCGCCGTACAAACTCGTTGGACCTGTATCTTGCCTCCGGATTTGCATCTACTTCTTCCACCGTACAGTCCCCGTACGACTGTACAGACACCCGTACACACACCCTGCACACAGGACGTTACAGCTCCGTACCTACGCCGTCGCACAGCTCTGTACCTGCGTTCCGTACACTACACATATGCCGTACGTCATACATGATCCATACATCGTACTTCCATCGTACCTGATCCGTACATCGTACTTATCCCGTACCTGCTCCATACTATGCTCAGCACATGTTCCGTACATCGTACTGCTTCCGTACACGCATTGTACAACCTTCGTATAGGCATCGTACAGCCTCTGTACAGGTGTCACCACAATATAAATATCCTAAGTCAAAGTACAATTGACCATTTATTTGATCATAATTAAAGTGTTTTATATGTGTTGTTTATGGTCAAAGAGTTCTTTTAATGGTCAAGGGATTGACTATGGTCAAAGATACTTGACTCTAGTCAAGTAAACCTGACTTCGGTCAAGGAGACTTGGTTTATTACCAAGAGGGTTAACTGCGGTTAACCAGAGAACTACAGAGCTGACTACGGTCAGAGAGTGTTGACTTCGATCAACAAGACTTGGCATACGCCAAGAGGGTTAACTCTGGTTAACCAAGATGTGCCAACTTCGGTTGGAGAGACTTGGCTATAATTAAGGCGCCTCGACCCTTGGTCAAAGCTCCTTAATTATAATCAAGAGTGTTGACTCCGGTCAACCAGAGAATAAATATATTTTTTTTTATATTTGTTTAGGTGTGCACATGTATTCAATGGGGACGCCCACCGTGACTAGAATTAGTCCACAGTGTGTTATTTGTATGCAAAGCGCTAACAATTAATGGGTGCCATGGTGGTGCGCTTTAATTAATTGTTGCAGGTACTAGGAAGAGTTATTTTTCCTAAGCGCTACGGGAGCCTAACAAGCATCTAGGAGGCGATTCGTGTGACCAAGTGCTTTGAAGACTCCAGAGTGGCCCCTAGTGGCATGTAATAGGACTTAGTCTAGATTTTAGACAAGTGGCATGTTGCCAATTTGAAATGAGCTTGAAGCTCTTGTAATAAAAGGGGGATTTTTCACGTTTTGAATGTGTGTACCAGACAGCTCTACGCTGAATTTCTGTAACAGATTCTCTTCAAGTAATAAAATACCTTCGGGGGGTGAAGCCCGACATGTTGTCCTGGGCCCTAGTGTCTCTGTAGAGAGAGAGAGAGAGAGAGAGAGGGAGAGCTGAAAAGAAAGTGTACTTGCTGGTTATTACGAAGGAAGTTTCGTTCACAAAAATTACTGTCTCTCAGAGGAGCGAGATGGATTTCAAAGAGCATGATGGGGATTTCATTGGTATCAGAGCACCGTTATACTATCTTCTTAGACAGTGACGATCCAAGGAGTTGATGTGTGACTCTGCTGAAAAAAAAAAAAAATTAACGGAAAAGAAAGAGGCGCTGCTGTAATTTTACGACGGTACAGTTGGTCTTTTCGCTGTTTGAAGAGGACGAGTCTAAGGGGGTCTCGTTGCTGATCTCTTCCACACAGAAACAGAGCACTGCTGTTAATTGTGAGGAAGGAGAATACGCCGGCGATAACTGATACGATAGGCATCGTATGCACACGAGGAGCAGACGATTGCGTGCGCTCAAGGCAGAGGGCTAGGAGGGAATACTGATGCTGTCACGCGGGCACACATGGTCCTCACGCAGGACGTATTGTAACACGGCGTTCGCATGACGAGTAGCGACGAGGTGGCTCCGTCGACCATTTCCTTGCGCAGGGTGCCGGCATGATGCTGCCAAGGTATGAAACCTTTGGCTGTTGCTGACGTGGCCAGGGTGCCAGCTAGGAGGACACATGGCGCTGATTTGGCAGGCCTAACAGACAGATGACGTGGCAGCCAGCAGGTCCAGCTGACGTGGCAACCACACGTGCGAGCTGACGTGGCAGCCTAGTGGCATGCATGTGCAGGTGCTGATGTGGCAGTACATGTGGCAGCCAGCTCAGATGATGATGTGGTACTGACACATGGCAGACAGGTAGCTGATGTGGCAGACCCTGGGTTTATCCAACCTAACCTTGGTTAGTGGACTGGTTAGAGGTCCAGTTAGTTGACCCAACCAGACCAGTCTGGTCACTGTAACTAGATTGTGACCAGTCCAATTAGTCTAGTTGCAGACTAACCAGACCAGAACCAGTCAGTCTGGTTAGAGTAACTAGCCAGTTACTCCATCTGGTTACTGTTCTTTCAAAAAAAGGACAGTTGCAGACACTGTTTCTGCTAGCAGATTTCAACTGCCTGTCAGACTTTTACTGTCAGAAAAGCAGCAGAAAAGCAGAGAAAATAGAGAAAACAGAGAAAGCAGACTTTTACTGTCAGAAAAGCAGCAGAAAAGCAAAGAAAAGCAGAGAAATCAGAGATTTGCAGAAAAAGAAAATGCATGCCTTTGTACACTGGGAAGATGAATCAGATGCTTCTGAGTGCTTTTTGCAGTAGCCAGAAAAAGGGCAATACAATTGTTGATGCTTTAGCAATTTTGTGGGTTTATGCTTTGAATTGATAGCCCAATTACTGGCACAAGTTGTGAATGCAAGACACCTCTTGTTGAGGTATTTTTTTTTCTGTTGGAAAAGCAAAGGTAGTTGTGCATCAGTTACCTACACGGTGTGTGAAAAATTTGCAGATCTCAGAATATGGATCAATCACCTATCCAGTGGGATTCACACGATAGGGATGTACATCCAAGACAGAGAAGTGTGCAGCAAACTCAACAAGAATTTGAACAGATGGTACGTGCTCGTATGCAAGAGATGGAAAATCTCAGAAAAGATCCAAGGGCTCAGCATTTGTTTCAAGCAGAAGCTATGCCTAATATAGCATATGACGTGCCAATACCAGAGGCACACTCTCGCGTACAACCAAAGAGAGAGAGATCTCATAGGGGAGGAAGAGAAGTGTGCAGCAAACTCAACAAGAATTTGAACAGATGGTACGTGCTCGTATGCAAGAGATGGAAAATCTCAGAAAAGATCCAAGGGCTCAGCATTTGTTTCAAGCAGAAGCTATGCCTAATATAGCATATGACGTGCCAATGCCAGAGGCACACTCTCGCGTACAACCAAAGAGAGAGAGATCTCATAGGGGAGGAAGAGATCGAGGCATCATCACCGATCTCCTAGTCCATCACCGTCTACCTCGACTTCTGTATCTTCTTCTTCCTTATCAGATAAACCATCCAGGAAAAGAAGGAAACACAAGAAGTCTAGGAAGAGAAAGTCTTCCAGAGAGACCAAGGAATTTAAAGAGGGAGGTAAATCTATCAAGTTTATGACCTACAATGGACAGTATGGTCATACAGACAAAGCATTGCAGTTCATCAGGCAGTTTGATGCTGCATTCGCACAGAAAAGTTTTCAGAATCCTCCAAGTTAAGAATGGTCAGTTTGCACTTGACAACAACAGCTAGTGCATGGTGGAGTGCACAGACCACAGATGGGTCAGCCCCAAGGAAGTGGAAGGACTTCAAGAAAGCCTTCTACCAGCAGTTTATGCCTAAACAATTTAGAGACCATGTTCTTCAAGATTGGGACAGTTTGCATATGGATGCAGGAGATACAGTGGATGTGTACAACCAAAAGTTTTGGGATGCTTATTTGCAGGTTGCACCTTTCAAAAAGATCTCCAAAGGGACCCAAATGAGAAAGTACAGAGCAGGTCTCACTCCAAGAATTCAGGCAGTAGTGAATGCTTTGGGGGCAAAGAACATTCAAGACCTTATGCATTCAGCTTCAGTAGCTAGTCTTGTGCCGTTACAAGATCCATCTACAGTGCTATCCTTGCATGCAGGACATGCTGATAGAAAGAAAACTGATTTTTCAAAACCAGAAAAGAAAGAGTACCCCAAGGCTGAAAAGAAAGGGTTTCAGCCTCAGAAGCTGAGGGGTACTCAGTTTTCAAAGGCTTATAAAGGCAAATCTCTATTCACCCCTGAACAGATAGCTGAATTCCGTAGAGATGGGAAATGCTTCAAGTGCGGCAAAGAGGGGCATGTGGCTGCCCAGTGCCCAAAAAAGCCTTCAACTTCGAAGGGAAAAGAGGCAGAGAAGCCACGAGGACCGCAAAAGCCAATGGCGGGGGGGATTCCTTACATACTGGGTCATGTTTCAAACCCAGAAGAATGAGAATTGCTGCTATCATGGGGCAAAGCAAGCGCTAATTTTATTTGATCCAAGGGCTACTGATAATTTCATATCAGAGGATCTAGCCCTGAGGCTGGGAATAAAGACGGAGGAGTTGGGCAGGGCTTTGGATGCCGATCAGATGTTCTGTGGGAATCATGTGCCAGTCACTCCCTTGATAGGGAAGCTCCATCTTCATGTTCAGAGTTATGTGGATCAGGAAGACTTCTTCATTTCTCCACTGAAACATCATGATGTAGTCTTGGGAATGCCTTGGTTTCATCGCAAGGCAGTGAAGTTGACTCTTCCTGAAAGAGTGCTGGAGTTTGTGCATAGGGGAAAAAATCAGCGTTTAGTTGCCAGGAATAAAGGGGACACTATCCCCATTGTATCTGATGTTACATATGGTAAAGCAATAAAGTCTGCAATTTCTGCATACATGGTTTTTGTAAAAGAAAAAGAGAATGATATGCATGCTGAAATGAATGATGCAGTCAAAGATAAATTTCAGTTTCTTGTAAACTTTAAAGATTGCTTTTCTGATGCTTTGCCAGGGGAGTTACCCCCAGAGAGACCAGAAGATCATCAGATAGAGTTCATGCCTGGTAGTGAGCCACCAAACAGACCACCTTATAGAGTCAGTGCGACTCAGAGAGAGGAGATTATGGCTCAGGTACAGGACTTGCTGTCCAAAGGGTTGATTCAGCCCAGCTCGTCTCCTTTTTGTTCCCCTGTACTGCTAGTATAGAAGAAAGATGGTTCATTCCGTATATGCGTCGATTATCGCGCACTGAACAAAATGACCATCAAGAATAGATTCCCTATTCCGCACATTGATGGTGTGCTGGATCAGTTAAATGGAGCTTCAGTTTTCAGCAGGATAGACTTAAAGAGTGGCTATCACCAAGTGAGGATACAGCCTCAGGATGTGCACAAGACAGCATTCCGCACTACATTCGGGTTGTATGAATACTTAGTGATGCCTTTTGGGTTGACAAATGCTCCAGCCACATTCAATAGAATGATGGATCGCATCTTCCGAAAGTACAGGCATTTCACGGGTACTTTCTTTGATGATATCTTAGTCTTTTCTAAGACAGAAGAAGAGCACAGGGAACATCTTGCTATAGTGTTTCAAGAGCTGAGAAATCATCAGCTCTACGCAAACAGCAAGAAAAGTGAATTCTTCTTGGAAGAAATCCATTATCTAGGGCATATAATATCCAAGAATGGGATACAAATGGATCCAGCAAAGATCCATGCCATTCAGGAATGGCCAGAGCTGAAAACTGTGCATGAAGTTCGAAGTTTCCTAGGCCTGTGTTCTTACTACAGAAGGTTTATCAGACATTTTGCTGATATCGCAGCTCCATTACATGACCTTACTAAGAAAAATGCAGCCTTCACATGGGGAATATCACAGAAGAAAGCATTCAATACACTCAAGGAGAAGTTGACTACAGAGCCTATTCTGGTAGTCCCGAATCTTTATCAATCTTTTGATGTTGATTGCAATGCTTGTGGAGAATGTGTTGGGGCTGCATTGCATCAGAATGGTCATGCAGTGGGCTATGAAAGCAGGAGACTTCGGGATGCAGAAAGATATCTAGGAATCTATGAGAAAGAGTTATTGGCTGTAATTCATGCCATCCATACATGGAAGCACTATCTTTTGGGTGCAGATTTTACTGTTAAGACAGATCACCAAAGTCTAAGATACTTTTTGACTCAGACCAAGCTTTCCGAGAAGCATATGAAATGGGCAAACATGCTGTCAATGTATCATTTTCAGATTGTCCATACCCCAAGAATTTGGAACAGAGTGGCAGATGCCTTGTGTCCCGAAGACCCCAGGTCAATAATGTGACTATTGCTTATCATCAGGACCTGGAAGGCATGAGGGAGCAATATGCTCGTGATTCAGATTTTGGTGAAATTTTACAGCAAATGCAAGAGGGACAATCCACCAATCACTATTAACTGAAAGATGGGTATCTAATGAAAGATGATTGCCTATGCATCACCCAGGAGATGAGGAAAAAGATTTTGGAGGAATGCCATGCACCTCCCTATGCTGTGTTGGGGTAAAGGCACATTGCCACCCCTTTATTAAAGATATGACACCTATGACTGTCTTAAGACAGTCATAGGGGGAAAACCTAATCCTAATAAAACTTAAGAGTTTGTGGTGTGGCTCATCACTTCACACCCGCATGTTTTCAGTCTCACTCTCTCCCTCTTGTACTTCTCCCACTCACCTTCCCCCTTCAACTGGTATCAGAGCCTATTCTCCCTCTCCACTCCCTACCCTAGCCTACCCACCCCCTCAACCTCTACCTAGCCTCTGCAAGGGCAGGCAGCGCAGCAAGGGCCAGCAGGACAGCAAGGGCAGCGCACCGTACTGCCCACGCGGGTGAGCAGCTGGTCTACGAGCAGAGTAAGGCGGCGCGGGACGGCACGGGACAGTGGCAGCGCGCAGGTGCACTGCGCAAGCAGTGTGGGCAACGAGGCGGCGCGCAGGTGCGCCCGCAGGCAGTGCGGGGCAGCCGGCCTTCGTTGCAGCAGCAGCTAGGTGCTGCTAGCTGCGTGTGCGCAACATTTTGCGCACTGTACGGACGTACGACCGTCCGTACCGCCGTACGGTAGCCGTACAGGCGTCCGTACAGTACGAACGACGCCGTACTGTTTCCTTGGAAACTGCGACAGGGAGGCGTCCTTTTTTTTTTTAGGGAGCAGCGTCAGGCATCTAGATTCGAGGAGGAAGAAGAAGAAAATCTCAATTTTCTTCAAAAGTACAGTAGGTACAATGAGGGGATTTGGTTTTTTACCCGAGGTGCATTGCATTGCATGAAGTACAGCAAGTACTTTCTCAGTTATCTCCCTTCTGCGTGGAGAATTTTTGCACAGATATCGGGATTTATGCATCTGACAGAGGATATATGCCTTTACTGAGTTTGAATCTCAGTTTACGGGTGAGTAGATCATAGGGCTTTTGCCCGGCAGTTGATGCTTTGTATGCCTTGAGGTAGTGTGGTGCCAGAGTGCACACATTTGTCTCGATTTCCGCAGTGTGGAGGTGACATTTTCTTGCAGGTCACATTTCTTGTGCAACACTCAGAGAACCTCAGTTGAGCCACGCTTGGCCAGGGCGCATCGAGTTTACTCGGTCCCTAACTGTCCATCGTTGACAGTGCTCAAAAGGTTCCTCATTGAGTGTTTGTACGTTGGGATCTGTGTATGTCATTTCTACACAGGGCAGTATTTGCATTACACTGTTAGTTGATTTTGTCAGAGAGAGTTGCACATTGTATGCCTTATCCCTCATTGTTGAGGTTGTTTTCACTTGGTACAAGTGTCAGATCAAGGGGCTTTTGCCCAGATTTTGCTTGAGAGCACTTGGGTTACTGTCAGAGATCTTCAGATGCATTTTATTCCCTTGGCAGGAGGGTAATTGCTTGGGATTTATCCCATTTTCTGTTGCAGGTTTTGTGACAGGCTGAAGTGTCTGGAGCTCTTTTTTTTTCGGTAAACAAAACAGTATATGCCAAGTGGTTTATGCATATTAAATCAATGCAATACCTCATCTGAGGTGGGAGAAGTGATCAGGACAGCAGTGCAGCAGTGTTTACAGCAGTGTTTTGTGCCTTGTCAGCTGATGATGCACTGTTAAAGCACTTGTGGAGCAGCTGCAGCATTCTGAAATTACTGTTTTTTATGCCTATTTGAGCACGGTACAGTGTGTCAGAAGGTACAGTAACTGGAGAGAAATTTTCTGTTGTGCTGCAGATTTTCTGACAGTAAAAAAAACAGCACTATTGTGAGTGCTCTTGGCTCTTGATAGAGCAGGTTTTTTCTGAGAAATCAGAATTTTATTCAGTCTTTCTTGACTTACAGGGAGTCAGGTACTTTCCTTATCTGATATGGCATCAGGGGGAAGTGAATCATCAATTCTGAACATAAAGAAGTTGGAAGGGGCACACAATTATGCATTATGGGCAGAACAGTGTTTGAATGTACTTCTGCTTAAGAAGATTTCTAAGCCCATAAGGGTGAAGGGTGTCAAGCCATCTGGGATGTCAGATGATGAATGGGAGGAGCTAGATCTGTCCGCGAGGGCTGCTATCACGCTTACTCTCAGTGATTCTCTTGTGTACAATGTTCAGGCTGAAAAGACCTCTTATGGTGTATGGCAGAGGCTAGCAGAGTTGTATGCCCAAAAGAGTTCAGCCAGTAAGGTGTATTGGTTGAAGAAGCTGGTTGATCTTCGCATGAAGGAAGGTACAGCTATGACCTCACACTTGAGTGAGTTCAATGCCATCTTTACACAGCTGATTGCACAGGGGTTGAACCTTGATGAGGAGTTCAAGGCTACTTTCTTGTTGTGTACCCTTCCTGAGAGTTGGGACACTTTCAAGACCACCTTGTCTAATTCGAATGTCACTCTTATATATGCTGATGTAGAGAGCTCTCTCCTCATGGAGGAGATGAGCAGGAAAAATAATGCGGGCAGCAAGTCTTCAAATGCTTTGTAGGTACAGGAAAGAGGCAGGACTCAGCAGAAGGGGAGATCTGCTAGTAAGTCCAAATCCCGAAGTCAGTCCCGTGGTAAAAAGGATATTGAATGCTTTTATTGTGGCAAGAAGGGACATGTGAAGTCTAAGTGCTTCAAGTTTATACGGGATCAGAAAGCCAAGAAGGCTGAAGTAAAGGATGCAGGCAGTGGAAGTAAAGGCAAAGGCAAGGCCAAGGTAGATGACTTGGATGCAGTGAATGTTGCAGCAGAGGACAGTGACAGTGACAGACATGAGGTATTATGTTCTTCTGCTGTAATTGCACATACCTTGGTTATTGATGGCCATGACATGCACACCTGGCTCTTGGATTCAAGTGCTTCTTTTCATGTTACTCCTCATAGGGAGTGGTTTACTTCCTACACAGGTACTCATGGAGTTGTTCACCTTGGGAACAACTATGCATGTCAGATTGCAGGGATTGGCAGTATACAGATAGTGTTCCCTGATGGATGCACTTTTATGCTTGATGGTGTTCGCCATGTGCCGCAAATCAAGAAAAATCTGATTAGCACTGGCTTATTGGATGACAGTGGTTACCACACCACATTTGGGGATTCCAAATGGGTGATTACTGATGGCCAGGTTGTAGTGGCTGAGGGTTTTAAGAGTGATACCTTGTACCCTCTTTATGTTTCCAGTGTAGGTAATCATGTTGTTGCCATAACCGAGCTGCCAAAGGTTTCATTGTGGCATAGCCAGTTGGGACACATGTCTGTTAAAGGAATGCAAGAACTGTCACGTTTGGGTTATCTGCTGTCTCTTTCTTTTTCAGATTTGCCTACTTGTGATCATTGCATATTTGGCAAGCATTCTATGACTCCTCATAAGAGGAGAACTCCCCAGAATAGAGCACCGCTTGATCTAGTGCACACTGATTTGTGTGAGATGCCACAGTTATCACTAGGGGGTGCAAAGTATTTCATTACTTTTATTGATGATGCCACACGCAGAGTGTGGGTCTATTTCTTGAAGCATAAAAGCGATGCCTTAGCTGCTTTCAAGAAGTTTGTCGCTCAGGTTGAGAATCGGACAGGTCGCAGGCTGAAATGCCTCAGATCCGATAATGGGGGTGAGTATGTGTCACATGCTTTTGTGCAGTTTTGCGAAGCTAAGGGCATCAAACAGGAACTCACAGCCCCTCATAATGCATCTCAAAATGGTGTAAGTGAGCGAATGAATCGAACTATTCAGGAGAAGGTTCGATGTATGTTGTCTTATGCTGCATTGCCCCATGGCTTTTGGGCAGAAGCCGTGCAAACAGCAGTTCACATTATTAACAGGTCGCCAAACAAGGCTTTGGAGTTGAAAGTGCCAGAGGAGGTGTGGTCTGGCAAGCCACCCTCATATAAGCACTTACGTGTATTTGGCTGCGAGTGCTTTGCTCATGTACGCAAAGAACTGCGCACCAAACTGGAGCCAAAGTCTTTCAGATGCATCTTCATGGGTTATGGTGACGAAGGTGAAATGGGGTACAGGTTATGGGATCCCGTTAAACGGAAGATTATACGCAGCAATGATGTCATCTTTAAAGAGGATAGTGTACACAAGGAACCCGTGCAACCTGTGGAATACAGGAGGGTTATTTATGATGATGTTGGACAGCAAAGAATGCCCTTTTATATGCAGCAGCAGGCTGCTGCAGATAACCCTGTTCAAGAGGGTATACAGGCTGGAAATCAGCCATATAATTTTGCCAATGATGCACCACTGGATATGCCAGCAGATGGGGCTGTAGAACAGCCAGATATGGTGGTACAGCCACCCGTCATGCATGACGAACAGGCTGGACAGCAGCCTAATCCAGAACATTTTGTTAGGAGGAGCACCCGTGTACAACGGCCCCCTGACAGGTTTGTTCCAGGAGCCAACAATGTGGCTGATTTTATCATGCTGACAGATTGTGGTGAGCCTTCCAGCTTCAAGGAAGCTATGGGAAGAACAGAGAAAAGGAAGTGGGAGAAAGCCATGCAGTCTGAAATGGACTCTCTACTTCAAAATGATACATGGGACTTGGTGCAGCTACCTGCAGGCAGAAAGGTTTTGCCATGCAAGTGGGTTTACAAAGTCAAAGTGGATTCAAATGCTTTACCGAGGTATAAAGCCAGATTGGTTGCCAAGGGATTTAAGCAGGAGAAAGGTATTGACTTTGATGAGATCTTTTCCCCTGTAGTCAAGATGACTACTTTGAGAGCAGTGTTAGCTCTTGTTGCTCATGAGGACATGGATTTATGTCAGATGGATGTGAAGACTGCTTTTCTTCACGGAGATCTCCATGATGAGATCTATATGAGTCAGCCAGAGGGATATGCTGTTAAAGGGAAAGAGCAGCTTGTGTGTAAGCTCAAAAGGAGCTTGTATGGACTCAAGCAGGCACCAAGAGAATGGTACAAGAAGTTTGATGCCTTCATGCAGTCCCAAGGGTATCATAGGTGTGAAACCGATCATTGCTTGTACACCAAACGGGCAAAGGATGGCAGTTTGATGCTACTCATTCTATATGTGGATGACATGCTGATTGCCAGTAAATCTCAGCATGAGATTAGTGCTTTAAAGAAACAACTGCATAAGTCTTTTGACATGAAAGACTTGGGTGATGCCAACCATATTCTTGGCATGCGGATTACTCGTGACAGGTCCAAGGGACTTTTGTTTCTGTCACAGAAGGAGTATATTGACAAAGTACTGCAGAGGTTTAAAATGGAGGGGGGGAAGTCTATTAGTACCCCATTGCCTCCACATTTAAAACTCAGCAGTAAGGACAGCCCCAGATCAGATGATGATAAGGCTGAAATGGCCAAGGTTCCGTATGCATCTGCAGTTGGTTCTTTGATGTATGCCATGGTTGCCACTCGTCCGGATATTGCTTTTGCGGTGGGAGTCATCAGCAGGTATATGGCAAATCCAGGCAAGCGGCACTGGGAAGCAGTGAAAGGTGTCTTGAGGTATCTCAAGGGTACCAAAGACTTGTGCATATGCTATGGTAGGCAGGATGCATTGGTGCATGATTTTACAGATTCAGACTATGCAGGGAATGCAGATAACCGGAAGTCTACTACCGGTTATATTTTCACATTTGCAGGAGGTGCTATATCATGGGTGTCTCGGTTGCAGAAATGTGTTGCACTGTCAACTACTGAAGCTGAATATGTTGCAGCCACTGAGGCTTGCAAGGAAGCAATATGGCTTACTCGGCTGGTGGGAGACTTGGGCATTACAGGAGATATGCCAGTTTTGCATTGTGATAGTCAGAGTGCTATCATGTTGGTAAAGAATCCGGTCTTTCATCACAAGACCAAGCACATAGATGTGAAATATCATTTCATCAGGGAGGTACTGGAAGACAAGCGACTTGAGCTTGTGAAGGTGCATACTGATGATAATCTTGCAGATTTGCTCACTAAGAGCTTGCCTACAGAGCGGTTTGCACATTGCCGCCACATCATGGGATTAGGATGAGACCACTCTTATTTTATGGTCTTGTATACAGTAACTGTATATTGCTGTAATTTTTATTCTTTTCTCCCCTTTAGGCATATTGGCCTTTAGGTGGGAGGTTGTTGGGGTAAAGGCACATTGCCACCCCTTTATTAAAGATATGACACCTATGACTGTCTTAAGACAGTCATAGGGGGAAAACCTAATCCTAATAAAACTTACGAGTTTGTGGTGTGGCTCATCACTTCACACCCGCATGTTTTGAGTCTCACTCTCTCCCTCTTGTACTTCTCCCACTCACCTTCCCCCTTCATGCTGGACACAGAGGAATTACAGCAACAACTCTAGCACTAGAGAGGTATTTCTTTTGGCCAGGGATGCGAAAAGATATACATCAGTTTGTTACTGAATGCCTTACGTGTCAGAAAGTGAAGTATGATAGACGGAAGGCACCTGGCCTACTTATGCCTCTTCCCGTGCCTCAGGCACCATGGGAAAGTATTACAATGGACTTTATTTTTGATTTGCCAAGATCAAAGTCAGGGAATGATGGGATTTGGACTATCATTGATAGATTCAGCAAGCAAGCTCATTTCATTCCGGTTCGCAAAACCATAAAGGCAGATCATATGGCTAAGCTTTTCATGGTACAGATTTTTAAACATCATGGTATGCCTAAGTCCATTGTTAGTGATCGAGATCCTAGAATGACCAGTCTATTCTGGAGAGCTTTATTTGATAACATGGGGACGAATTTGAATTTTTCTTCTTCTTTCCATCCCCAGACAGATGGTCAAAGTGAAGTAGCAAATTCTACAGTTTTGGATATGCTGAAATGCTACGTGGGTGACCAAAGTTCAAACTGGGAAAAGTACCTACCGTTGGTAGAGTTTGCTTACAATAATACAATACATAGCTCTACAGGGAAAGCCCCTTTTGAGGTCATATATGGGAAAGTGATTTTGCCACCTATATTGAGGACCAAAGATGAAATATTTGCAGCTGATCAGTTTGTGAGAGACCTCCAAACAGCTTACAGCCAAGTCCGGACAGCAATTGAAAGATCTCAAGAGAAACATAAAAGAGCTGCAGATAAGCATAGAAGACAGTTAGACTTTTGAAGTTTGAAAAAGCTAGGCTCCGCAAGTTTAAAGGCAAACAGAAAGTGTATGCAAAGTTATCTCCCAGATACTATGGCCCTTTCAGGGTTACAGAAAGAATAAATGAGGTTGCATGCAGATTAGCATTGCCAGAGCATTGGAGGATTCACAATGCATTCCATGTGAGTCTTCTAAAGAAATTCCAAGGACCAGACCCTACAGAACCAGTATCAGAGGATCCACCAGAAGTGGATGAGCTGGAGGAGGTCCTTCAACCAGAGCAAATTGTGATAATGTGCGCAAAGGCCCTCAGGGTAAGGAGTTTTACAGGTATCTTGTAAAATTCAAAAATTATACGACATTAGATGCCAAGTGGATGGACGAAGACATGTTATCTGACTCTCCACAGCTTTTGGATGTTTACAAGGAAGCTTTTCAGTTGAGGTCAATTGAATAGAAGCCGAGGGGATGTCACCACAATGTAAATATCCGAAGTCAAAGTACAGTTGACCATTTATTTGATCATAATTAAAGTGTTTTATGTGTGTTAATTATGGTCAAATAGTTCTTTTAATGGTCAAGGGATTGACTATGGTCAAAGATACTTCACTCTAGTCAAGTAAACCTGACTTTGGTCAAGGAGACTTGGTTTATTACCAAGAGGGTTAACTGTGGTTAACCAGAGAACTACAAAGCTGACTACGGTCAGAGAGTGTTGACTTCGGTCAACAAGACTTGGCATACGCCAAGAGGGTTAACTCTGGTTAACCAAGATGTGCTAACTTCAGTTGGAGAGTTGTGCCAACTTCGGTTGGAGAGACTTGGCTATAATTAAGGCGCCTCGACCCTTGGTCAAAGCTCCTTAATTATAATCAAGAGTGTTGACTCCGGTCAACCAGAGAATAAATCTTTTTTTTTTAATATTTGTTTAGGTGTGCACATGTATTCAGTGGGGACGCCCACCGTGACTAGAATTAGTCCACAGTGTGTTATTTGCATGCAAAGCGCTAACAATTAATGGGTGCCATGGTGGTGCGCTTTAATTAATTGTTGCAGGTACTAGGAAGAGTTATTTTTCCTAAGCGCTACGGGAGCTTGACAAGCATCTAGGAGGCGGTTCGTGTGACCAAGTGCTTTGAAGACTCCAGAGTGGCCCCTAGTGGCATGTAATAGGACTTACTCTAGATTTTAGACAAGTGGCATGTTGCCAATTTAAAATGAGCTTGAAGCTCTTGTAATAAAAGGGGGATTTTTCACGTTTTGAATGTGTGTGTACCAGACAGCTCTACGCTGAATTTCTGTAACAGATTCTCTTCAAGTAATAAAATACCTTCGGGGGGGTCCAGCCCGACATGTTGTCTTGGGCCCTAGTGTCTCTGTAGAGAGAGAGAGAGAGAGAGAGAGAGAGAGAGCTGAAAAGAAAGTGTACTTGCTGGTTATTACAAAGGAAGTTTCGTTCACAAAAATTACTGTCTCTCAGAGGAGCGAGATGGATTTCAAAGAGCGTGATGGGGATTTCAACAGGCATAGTACCTATTACCGTACTGGCATCCGTACAATTGTGTTTACTCCACGATTTGGTACAGCATTTGGCACACGTTAAATTTCTTGCAGTATTTTACTATTTTTTGACAGTTTTTACTGTCAAACCCTAATTTCCAACAGAAAAATTTAGGGCTTTTGACATCTGGACCTTCAACCTGTCAATACAATACTTTTGACAAGGTGGACAACTGAAATCCTTCCAAAAATTGAAGTTTTCAGTTAATTTCAGGTTCAGGACTGTCACATTGTGCCACGTCATCACTCCGGTCAACAAAATTTGGGGCTTTTGTGTTGGGAGCTCAATTTCAACTGGTGTTTGGAACAGTAACTCATATTTTTACAGTTTCAAGCCTTGAGGCTATACATTGGGTCAGATTCGCATACATTGGGTCACATTTGCAAAAATTTCAGCAAAATTTGGGACTTTTCTGCATTTGCCCTCTTTTTGGCCTATTTGCCCTCAATAAATTTGAGGCTTTTGCCAAATTTGCTGCTTTTGCAGTGAACATTGCTTGCCACAGTCACATTTGGGTTAGATCTGCATTTGCCCTTTGATTCGGGTCAGAAATTTGCAGATATTTGCTGTCATTTTTGGACAGCCAGCTTTTTGCAGTGATAGCCTTGAGGCTTTTGGGTTTTCAGGTCTCTTTCGGTATCATATTTGCTATGGCTGGGAATAATCAAGATCTATTTGGCGTTCTTCGTGAAGATGGTAAATTGGATGGCACCAACTATCCGATGTGGTCTTATCCGTTGCAAAGCATTTGTGGGATATTGTTTCTGGGCTTGATCTGAGGCCAGCCAATGCTACAGTGGTTGCCTCTACTGCTGGTCCCTCTGTATGGGATACTCCTCCTGATGCCTCATCTTCTAGCACTCCTACTACTACTCTTCCAACTCAGGAACATACAAGATGGGATGGGATGCAAGAGATGCGAATGCACATTCATGTATTGCTTTATCATGCAAGAAAATCATTATTCCACACATCCGGTCTTGCAGGACAGCAAAGGATGCTTGGGATAAATTGGCTTCTCTCTATCAGATTCACAATGAGACACGTGTTGCATATTTGAGAAGGCAATTACAAGAAGTCAGCATGAATGAAGGTGACTCTATGGATGCATACCTGACAAAGGTCAAGGACCTCATGGAACAACTTGCCAACATTAATGAGGTGGTGCCAAATTCACAGCTTGTCAATACCACATTGAATGGACTGCCAAATACATATCAAGGGTTTGCTACAACCCTTCGATTAGTGGCCATGGGTAATCCAGACCACTATTCTTTTGATCAGCTAGTTACTTTGCTTTTGCAGGAAGAGCAAAGTAGAGCTAATAGACAAGCCATTATTCCTGATCATGCATTTGCTTCACAGCAGACAAGAAGAGGCAAGGCTTCCAAGCCTATGGGCAAGCCAAAATCTGCGCATAGTAGCTGCAATTCCTCCCATGCATCTAAAAATACAGCAGATAAGTCAAAGAAGAAAAGATGCAACTATTGTTGCAAGCCTGGACATGACATTTCAGAATGCAGGAAGCGCATTGCTTCGGAGAAAAAGAAAGTAGGATGGACAGTTAACGCCTCTCATGCTATTGAATCCCATGAGCCGGAAGATGCTTCACATGCACATGCTCTTCAAGATGATTGGGCATGGGCTGTCCATTGCTCATTTGATCCCTCCAAAGCTGATGCATTCTTTACTGCTAATGATGCTCAGTCCTGGTACTTTGATAGTGGTGCTTCCAAGCATGTCACATCTTGTAGACAGTTGTTTCATTCTTTAGCTGATGCACCTCGAGGGGGGACTGTCGCATCTGCTAATCATGCTTTATATGCTGTAAAAGGAATTGGAGATGTGCAGCTCACATCCATTTCAAGCCATCCTGTTTCTCTGACAAATGTTCTTTTTGTGCCTGGAATTGAAGTCAACTTGATTTCAATTTCAGCAATTAATACTGGAATCCTCACCTTGTTCTCAGCCATCTCAACTAGGGTAGCCATGTCGGAAGGAAAAGAAATAGAATTGAGGAGGAGGGTGAATGGAAAATAAAGTAGAGAAGGGGATTGAAGGAAGGAGAGAGGAAAGGGCTGGAGAAGATAATGAAGAGGCTTGTAGCCTAAAACACCTTCACCCCTTTGCTATCTCGGCCCTGGAAACACCACCTCTCCGATTTGAAAACACCCTTCAAACACGTCACCCCTTGCTCGACACCCAAACAGTCCACACCTCCTTACACTTCTCTTTAACACTCCGAACCGCAGCTCGAAACTCAACGCAAGTTGCTGGCTCCAAGTGCCCTCCACATCTACTACTGGGCAAAACCTCCAAGACTGAGATGATACAACAAAGGGAAAGAGGCCCTATTTATAGGGGCTTCCCTACCAGCCGACCTAGCGGACCCAAGGTCGGGTGTAACCCGACCTGGTTGGGGGCTTGGCTGGCCCTCCAACCAAGGCGCATGGTGCCTAGGTGGCACCCACTTGGCAGCACCAAGGAGAGCCTTGGGTGGGCAGATGTAAACTGCCAAGCACCCCTTGCCCTGCCCGCAACCTATGCGCCCCCATCGCGGCCTGCAAGTAGCCTCGAATCCTCCCCACATGGGCGGGCACACCCACAACAAAGGCCCTCACTCATATGATACATCAAGAGATGCTAACTCAAACCGAAGGAGGGCAGCAAAATACACCAAAACACCTCAGGTAGTGCAGCCATAGGCAGGTAGGCCTAGACAACATACAACAAGAGTCTTCAAAAGAGAGGAACCAACATTGGCAACCTAGAAGGGAGGGAGATTAGTAGCCCTAGAGCATTCTTCCGTGATGTTATGTGCACCCTGTATAAAGCCCAAAATACCCTTGTAAATTTTGATTCCAAGCAATAAAACAAAAATTTGGGCATTGAAACCCAATCATTGGTGCCATGTGGCAACCATTCCCTTGATGCATGATGGATGTTGGCTTGCCACATCCTGTGACCCCTTAAAAATCTCTAACCCTTGCCCATGACATAACATCATGGATGTCCTAACCTAGGACCTAACATCTACCTACCACTCCTTTTTAGCTTTGCTTGAATTACCCCAAGAATAATTGAGTGAGGGAGGTCTTGGTATTCATTCTGTGCCTCACACGTTGGCTGCACAGCAGAGTAGCAGGGAGGTCTACGGATCCATTCAGGAGGGCACTCTCTTGGCAGCAGGACTACAACTGGGAGCAGACCTGAAAGGAGAGGCTTTGAAGCAGCATCTTGGCAGTCGGCTGACGCTCCATTGAAGCAGGCAGGCTGACGTATGTTAGAGGTATTCTACTAAGGTAGAAGGCAACATGCCTATGGTCCACATCTAGACAGCACACTGATTGCCATGTGGCAATACGGTAAGCACACCATTTTATATTAGGGTTTGCCCATTTTGTGCAATATATTCTACATGATTTGGTTGTTCTACTCCATGTAGGTGATCTAAGTATGTGCTGCAAGTTACTTCAGTAATACTTGGGTGCACAAGGGACAGAGTGAGAGTTGTTTTACGCATTGTAGGAACCCTAGCTTAAAGTCTTCCACTGCAGGGAGTTGGCTACAGCAAGCGGCTCTCTACTGTCCGACAGCCTTGAATTACATGGGAGAGGATTGTGACCTTTGGAGAATACATCATCCTAACTGAATTACATAAAAGAAACTGTACTTTAGGGCCAAATACTTTTTCCCCGCCTTCAACCATAAATTGGTCATGCAGCCCAAAGTGTAACTTTTTCTCCCCTTCTATACAAGCAAACAACGATCCTGAAGTAGAACGCCAGGTATGAAGTGATGTAAAGGTGCGGACAACCCTAGAGAACACTAAGTCAAAGTTATTAATCGTGAAATACGTGACCGCTAACAATGTCCTAATAATAATTTATCATGACATTGTTCTGCTCAATTGCTTTGGCCTACAACAATTTGACCACTAAAGAGCTGGCCAACACAGCAGAGCTGCGCGTCATATAGAGGCAATAGAGCAAGTCCAGTGCACCCAAACGGAATACTACGAATGTTGATTACCTTCCAAAATCATTAGACGCCAGTTTCCACGTTCATGGGAGGTTACAGTGCTCAAATAGTTTCAGAAACGCACGAATCACTTTTCGGAGACGCAGGAATCTAAGTGTTAAACTTTTCTGCTCGCTAATCAACAGCCCAACGTCATGCCTAAATTACTCAGAGCAGGACGCGTTACCATAAAAAGTCCTTCATTGACCCCTGCCGCTTCAAAAATGTTTTCTGCCTTACTGTGTCAAGATCATTGAAAAGCCAAAATGTAGGGAACTTTCACCCACGGTGAACAAGAGCTACGAAATCGCAGATGCACGTAAGCAATGCCCCGAGAGACTTACAGGTGCGGACTTGCGAATCCAATTCTTTGTGCTGCAAAAGCTTCTTGCGGTACTCGGTGAGGGCAGCAACGCGACGAACAGTTTCGTCGGTGACAGCCATCCGATGCAAAGCAAGGAGGGAGGGGAACGTGTGAGGCGTCTACAAATTCACAGAGATGGATTGTAGTTCAAGAGATTGCAAAGCCAATCAGGGAAAGAAGTGGGGAGATGAAGGATCGCAAAAAAACAGACCTGATTGAAGTGCGAGCCAGTAGGGATTCAACCTTGTCTCTGCTGGATTTCTACTCAAGCTTCCTTCTTCCTTCTTAGAAACAGATAAAAAGGCTAGCTCTCTTAAACCTCCTCAGCAAGCAAGCAGTCATTTGATTGTTAAACGTGATTAATCACCTTTAACCACTACTTAGAGAATGTACGTTAGGGCACCCGGAGTGTTTACATAGAGAGTATGGTGGAAGCCCAAGCTTGTCTTTACTTCAACCAATGAGGGTGACACATAAGGCCACCCATATCGGAATAGGTTAGAGACTCGGTGGAAGCCCAATTTGAAAAATGTCAATGTGGATATGCTCATTCGAGCCCAAAAGCTCATTTTCCAGCTTTGGGCATCCGTGCTCGCCCAAGCACGCCCAAGCAATAGACACCATCTGCCTACCCAATCACAACATTTCCCTCCTTGACCACTTTCTAGCTCTGCATTCAATGCGCGCTCCAAGACAATTCTAAAACTAGCACTGGTGTGTAAACACACGCTGACATGGCCCTCGTCTGCTACACTGGTTGCCCACCTACACTGCCAACATGATTTTGTGGGCAGGTAGCTATCTGTAAACACCCAAAAGTGGACAACACATTAAAGAAAGGAAGTAATACTGACAAGCAAGCATGATGACCCACTTGGTTACATTTTCGTAGGGTTCAAATCCTTTGTCACGAGCGAGGGTGGGCGGGTTGACCTCATGTGTGCTCCCGTTTTTGTGCAATGAATCAAGTGGGTACACTTGGCAACCACATCAAGGCATGTCATTGGTGTGTAAACAACCTTAATGTTCTGGTGGAGTCGAAGAATGGTAAACAAGCCATAAATTTTCCTATGGTTTGCAATCTCTTGCATGGGCTAGTCACCTATCAAAGAAACTTATCCGTCAGGCATATTTTCCCCTCGCTTATTGGTTCCATAGATAATCAGACAAGTGGTTATGCATATGGTTACAAAGCAAACTATATGCTTTCATTCTCAAATTTGATCATTTGTTATGCATTTAGGAATGAGTTTCTCATTCTTCACAAGTGTTTGTGCATTTATACATTGCTTTGAGCACATGGTTGCATGGTTTCTTTCATGTATTTTGTTATGGTGCTATCCATTTGTTGAGGTAAGATGTGCAATACAAGGTAGCTACATAAGATAAGGGCATGGGATAAACTATCCTATTGGATTGCAGTACAAAACTCAAGGTTGAATTAAAGGTGTTTATGTGCCTTCTATACCTTTCTTTAAGAAAGTGTAGGCTTGTCAAAACTTGAACACAATTCAAACATGAAATCCTATTTGATGATTCCAATGGAGCTAGACCATGCACAAAAATTGAGGTCATTGTCATTTTTTAGCCTCATTTATGTAATAAATTTTGTTTTTGTACCTATCTCTAAGTTGTGACAAAAGAACATTTTCATTGAATGGTTTAAGTAATAAAGTCTCATCTAATGGATGCTCAAGGTAAGAACATCAAACATAATTATGTATCTTTAGTTGTGTGTAGATGAAATGAATTTGTCAATGAAGTATGACATCTTCACCATTGTCATTGTTATAGATAGAAGAGTTTTGACTCATAGCAACCCATGGTCATGTTGATTACATGATTTTCAAATTTGGTCACAATGAAAAAGTTAATGATTTTCCCTTCCTCAAAAGTTAGTTTAACTTTGCTAGTTTATGGGAATAGCAACAAATACATGTCAAATAATACATCTTACTTAGCTTATTATCATGCCCAATGTAACATATAAGATTTGGATAAATAGTCATAATGGTTAGCCTAGACAACCCCATAGATCCTTGGTATGAATTCGCTCACAATATTATGTGCTATGGATACCTCTTATTGGAACTAGCATGATGCCTCTTCAAGAGGCTTTTTGATGCTCTTCATTTGCAACCTTTTCCTTGTTGCAATATATAAGGGGGGAAATGCAATATAAGAGTCACCAACTTTCACCATGTACAGCGAAAAAACATAAATCTCCATTGTGTACCAAAGTGAACAATTTTTTGATAGAGTTGCTAATTATAACTCAATGATTCCATTACAACATTTTCAAGGTCTAGATTGAATTGACGCATTACTTTAGCTGTCACACCAAACTTAATACTGTTGGAATCATAAGCCTCCAAAAAGAAGTACCAAAATTTTACAAAGAGTCAATCCAAATGCTCTAAATATGGTCTGTAGTTGGTTTCTTCTACTAGTTTCCATAGCATAACAATAATGCTCTATAGCACATTCATGCAAGTTTCTGACAAGCCATAAAAGATCTTGTTAATTTATACCAATAAGAAATCATACACACAACTTTAAGGCTCAAATAGCCACAACTCAAAAAAAAACTTTATATCATGGTATAGTATTGTTACCTTGTTTGTAGGACTCTACAAACTTATAGTTTTGACAATCTCCATGTCATAATTTTTGTTCACACCAGACTTTGACTATAATTATTTCTCGCTAAAGGAAGTTTTGAGTAATTAATAACACCATCTACCAAAGTGAGTAAGGAACTGACTAGACATGTATCAAAGTTGGAGTCTTTGATTTGTTGTTAAAGTCCATCTGACTGGTGAGAATAACTAAGACATGTTGACCTTAGGTCTCTTAGTTATTGTTGTGATTAACAAAGCATTAACAATCTATTGAAAGGGATTGAATGTACATTTTTAATACAAGTACAAGATTTTTTTGGGTTTAAACCTTCAACCCCAAAATAGAGAATAATGCATAGCCAGGATACTCAAAAATTAGTCTCAAAGGAAACTTACAAGATTCAAGTATTTTATGCTAGGTAGTTCTATAACTATGCCAACAACAAACACCAAAAATAATCCCATTCTTTGGAAATTACAACCAAACTATTATTATTCTACAAACACACAAAATGTCTTGCAAACATTACCATCGTTTGATAATCTCTCTCTCTCTCTCTCTCTCTCTCTCTCTCTCTCTCTTGCTCCCTCCGTCCCTCCCTCCTTGGACACCTAGCTTCAATTGAACTTTCTCATTTACACAATGGGGGAATATACATAAAGGTGGAGGTTGAAAATAGTTTTCCTCTTCTTAGTCTCAAGACTAGCCTCAATCTGATTGACCATAACTAGATATGTCTTCTCACGTTTGTGCAAAGTTCCTTGTGTTTGAAAATTTCAAGAAAGTGATCCATAGTTTTGGTGCTTAAGTAATCATGTTGGGACAAATAGTTTCACGTTCATGTGGATGCCTTTTACACTACTATTGGTAGTGTGTTGGCTTAAATAAATAGAGAAACAATAACATTTGTTATTCTACTATAATAGTTACATTTCTCCACTAGAAAATGAAAGTAATCCATAAGCATGAAGCCTTTGTGAGCAAGTTTTTCCATTACTTAATCTATAACTTTCTTTTAGTTTCAAATTGACCATCAAGCCCTTCTCTTGTTGACTAATACGCTTGATTTGAATGGTATTTTGCTCACTTGATAATGCTCATTTAGTTTATCCCTAATCGAGATGGGGGAGCACAAATTGGTATGGAAGATATTTTCTAGATGCTAACTTATTTGTGGTTATGGCCAATTTGGGAATGGTGTGATGATTCCAAGGGGAATTTTCAAAGGAATGAACAAGGATCAACATAGACAATTGGCAATTTAGAGTTAGGCTCTCTAAGTCATTGTTGGCCAATTGGAATCAATCATTCCATTTGAAATAACCTCTTTTTGCAAAATGTATGGTGATTTTGTTGAAGCTCACAGAAAAAATGATTGAAGGGCTAGGGCCTAGCCATTTTGAATGCACCATTTTTAAGGGCACGCTCTAAAACCAAGGGAATAAGATACAATTTAATTAATAGTCCATGCACGAAATCTTTTAGCTAGTGCATGGAATATAGAACTCAAGCAACTTATTTTATTGAAGTCCATTAGAGAGCATGCCTTTTTTGCATTTAATTCCATGATTGAATTATACTTTCACCCTAAAAAGGATAGCCCTTTTGGGCCGATGCACGATTGGGTGTAGCCAATTGTAAAACTATTTTTAGGGATTTTTTTGGGTTGCACTATGACGCATTGGTGGGTGAGATTTCAAATTTTGGATAGGCTTGTGCTCTCATTGGATTTTTCCCCAATGTATTGATTTCCACACTAGCATAATTATGAGATGTGATGTGTTAGAGCTTGTTGGCATAATAATTGTGAACATCATGTAGAGCTTGACATGTGGCACACTAGGCCTTTACTCCATGGTCATATAGTCATTCTAAACATTGTACAGAGCTCAACACATGACACTCAATGCCTTTATCAGATACGCATACAATGCATGATAAGTGGCAGCTCATGGAAAAGTGGTACCATCACACTATTTCTTGTGCGTGACCATTACAATGGCTTACAATGTGGACAACCTTCACTTCACAATAGGAGCACCACCCTTGTTCACCTCACACTATCACCAACACATTTGTTTACTAGGAGAGTTGTTTTAGCATTTTTAAGGCTATATAAAGCCATCACAATGGTCACAATTGCCCACCAGATTGGTTCTTGGAGATCTCGAGAGCTCTTTTTGCTTTTTTTCAAATAGCTATTTTAGTGCAAAGAGAAGTAAATTAACCACTACTTTCTCTTAGCTATCTTAGTACTCAATAGACACTTTAGAATTTAATAGCTCTTTTACTACATGCTCATGATAGCGTAGAGGCACTCATATTTTAGGATGTAAGAGCTTTGCGGACCACTTTTAAGCAAATTTTTATCATTATGTGAGCAGTTTTTGGGCACTTTTTACCTCTTTTATTGTATACTCATGATACAAGATTTTGAAATATCTCTTGAGTAGTCCTAGAGGGTTTTTTAAAGATCTCTTGGGGATATCTAAACTAGAAATCCCTTAGAGCAACCCAACCGCCATGGTGGTTGGAATGCACTTTTTGGGCATTTTTAGTGCATGATCATGATTGCACAAAGACACTCACATTTTAGGATTTAAGAGCATTATTTGGATGTGTTGAGTCACATGTTCAAGGATATATTAGAAATCCCAACCACCGTGGTGGTTGGAATGTAATTTTTAGACATAGGTTGAACAGTTTTGGACACTTTTTAGCACTTTTTGGGCACTTAGACTATCATGTGTGTTCAAGGGGTACATTAGCAATCCCTTAGCATCCCAAAAGTGGCCCAAGTCAACTATCTATTCTTGACTACAAAACTTATCATCGCATACTCTACTACAAAATCATAATCTACTACAAAAATTTTATTGTAACACATTCACCATTTGGCAAGAGAATATGATAAAAGAAAAATATGTTTGTATTATTTAAAAACTTTTATGACAAAATTTAGCAATAGATTATTGAGCTCTTTATGTCAGCCTTGGGCCCTACAATGGCAGTTTGCATTTTGAGGTGCATTTTGAAGAAGGTGCCCTACCATGCAAGCCTTTGAAGGAGGTCAAACATAAATAGGGCCACCAACAAAGCTCCACTTTGAAAGGAATTCTACCCCACTGTGCAAGCCTTTGAAGGAGCCATCAATGGTGCTCCACTTCAAAAGGAATAGTGCCTCACCATACAAGCCTTTGAAGGAGGTTGTACATAAACAGAATAGGGCCATCATGCATAAGTGGAGAGGAGGGTGGAGATGTGGACGTTCAAGGGGGAAAAGGGACAAAATGAGCAAATTCTCCCATAAATATTTCTATATCAATCCATTGACATCTACATGGGCTCCATAGAAAACAACTAGATACAAGCCGACTTTGTGCATCTGGAATAAGTCGATGGTGTTGAGACCTCTCAGCAAAAATCCTCAAGAACACAAAGCCTAAACACAACACATGACATTACAATATTAGTGCAATGCAACATGACCTCTTTGTAGGAAGAAGATGATAAAAGAGGGATGGCATTGGTAGATAGTAGGCATGGTGAACAGTGGAGTAGTGGGGAAACTAGAGTTGTGTATGGAGATGAGGTTGCTCTTTTATGCATGTGTCTAAGTATTATCAGCTTGGTAAGAACATGTTCCATTTGATCAATTATCTTGTCCAAATAATCATGAGTGGCCTTCAATCGATCAAAATCAATATGGCTCTTGTGGTGTTTCCTTTAGGGGCCAGGCCCATATTGACAAGTTGTATACATCTTGGTGGCATCCTTCACTTACAAAACCAATTCATTTAAACCATCATGATGTGTGGAATTAGACTTCAATTGCTCTTTTATGAATGCATCCAAATAATCACGAGTTTCCTTTTATCAATTGAGATTTGATTTGAATTAATCACAAACGTTTCACACATGGAGGCATCATTCCCATGGCTTGGCCACCAGATTCAAGTTGAATTTATCACGCATGTCAGCTTGGTGATGTCTAAATAATTATGAGTTACCTTCACTTAATGATAATTTGAGTCGTATACTTTTATCCAATGCATGCCATCTAGATAGCTTCATTGCCAATGGCTAGTGGGTTGCCAAATTAAGTCTCAGTTGTTGCTGACTAACTGCTCACTCTACTTACTCTACATGTAATCTTGGCATGTGTCATCGTGGCTATAGTTTGAATCATCATTACATTCCTAAACTGACACCGCCCTTGCACATTCCCCCTTGAACACTCCCTTGCACTCGACCAATCAATCATAAATTTGAGCTGTATACTTGCATCCAATGCATGCTAGACAAGTGGTTTCATGCCCAACGGCTAGCTACCGAAATAAGTCTTAGTAACTGGTTGCTTTTACTGCATGCAAGCTCGATGGTTGTCATCATCATTGCATTCTTAAATTGACTCCACCCTTGCATAGCCCCTTGCACTTAACTACCTTACTCCTTGGCACACTCCCTTATAGTCCTTGACCTTACGTTCTTGCACACTCCCTTACACTCATCCACCTTGAAATAATGCAACTTCTATCCCCTCTCAGTATGGATTCCTATGGACACACTGAGTTCCAAAACTCTTCATCCAACCCCTCTCCAATGGATATCTCTCACTCACCATCCAGACCCTCCCTAGTGGGTCCCACTGACTCCTATCCAACCCCTCCCTAATGGATCCTTTGGCTTGCCATCCAGTCCCCTCCATCTTGAAATAGTCATGTCCAGCTTCAAGCTGGCTCTTAAAATCTTAAAATTGTGAGATGTGGGTTCTCTTGTCAACTTCACCAAGATGATGAAAGAAATGAACGTAAAGGAGGGGGATATACTTTGTCACAATCTAAAAGTTTCTATCGATAAAATCCTAATTAAATTCTTTGGAGGCATTTGTAAGCTCGTTACTTGGAGAAAGCATGGAGGAAAAATGATCATGCTAAACAACTTGAACAATGCAAATAATTACAAATCCTTAAAACTAACAACTGAGGTTATCAGAGTTGGATTCACATAATGGGCACTTGCCTCAATATAATGTTGTGCCTATATGAGAAGGAGATATAGAAGGAATCCATCCATCTGACATTGACAATTCTATAGGAGAAGATCCTCAAGGAGGTTGTAGAGGCCAAGGTAGAGTAGGCACAAGCCATGGTAGAGGAGACAAAAGCGAAGGGCATGTAGACACGAGAGCAAGCTGAGGCCTTTGAGGCCCAAGCAACAAAAGCTAAAAAATGAGCAAGAATGAAAAGTAGAGAAAAGAAGATGCAGAGAGGTAGGTCAAGTGCCTATATCAGTACCATGAAGACAAGAGAATGGATGAGAACCAATCAGAGGCCAATCTAACAAAAATGAAAGAACAACTTGATGATCAGAGAGAACAAAAGGAAGTACTTTTTACCATTGGCTCTACAACTTGCATAACACATTGAACATTGAGAAAGGTGATCTTATAGCTCAATTGAAAAGGAACAATGCACACATTGTGGTAATGGCATAGGAGCTGCAAGAGAGCGACCATAGCTGGAAGAATCAAATAGAACTATTGGCATTAGCAAGAATCAAGCAAATGACTATGATATTGATAGCTATAATATTTAAATTAGAAGGATAGCCTCTTTTGATGCAGCAGGGTTGTACATGCATGATTTGATGTGGGCACATTATAGATTAGTGTCAGATCTGATGGCCCTAGTGTGGCCACTTTGTGCATGTGTTTTGCTTTGGGGTGTTTATGCATGCAACCTCTATATGTAGAGCTTGTCATATGCCAATTCGTAAGATATCATGGAGGGGACAATTGTGCATATTTGTTGTAGCTATCTATATTACATATAGAGAGCAGCAACTGCACATGCATTGGCCACACAAAGATGGCCCTAGTTGATGAAGGGAAGAAGTAACCCACTAATGAAGAAAAGAAGCAAGCCCCTCATGAGGGGAACAAGAGGCCCAAGCATGAGCCCCTTCAGAAGCCCAAGCCCACCATCCGATCAGCTCGCAAACTTGATGAAGAGAAGGATCATCAAAACAAAAAGGAGAGTTGTAGATCATAGGGTTTTATAACACTTCTTGAGATGGACATGTTTAATTATTAATGGAATCATTATACCAGAGTTCTTGTAATAAAAACATAATTCTTCTTTATACAAGCTATTTTAGGATCAACTGCAACCATCATGGTGGTTGTAAAAAGTAAGCGGTTAGGACTAATTTGCAACCATCATGGTGGTTGTACAAGTTAAGTGATTTAGGATTCACTACAGCTAGCATGGTTGTTTTATAGAACATAAGAGGATTTAAGAGCTTCATTAGCACTTTTTAGCACTTTTCAAGCATGTTTTGGGCACTTTAACCCTTTTTAAGCATTGTTTGACCACTTTTTAGCACAGTTTTACTGCTGTTTGAGCATTTTTAAAGCATTGTTTGACCACATTTTGGTTTGGGATTTACAAGGTCAATCGAAAAATTGAGTCAGATGATAAACTGTTTGCCATCATTTTATTATGGACTGTAAACAAACTAATTACACAATGAGAACATACAACAAGAATAGATTTTCATGTAATGTCTTAGTCTTCTACTCCAGAGAATATACAAGGAGAATACATTTTCTTCTACCATCATAGTTCTCTATGCTAAGACTCTCCATGAATTACTCATGTGTCTAAATCTATTTGAAGACCTTTTTTTCTCTTCTTTTGTCTAGACATAGCTTGCAATTGAAACTCAGAGGGTCTTACTAGATGAGAGTACACACTTGTGAGTTGTGAGAGAGTCACCAGCTCCTCTCAGCTGCACTTCTTGTCGATTTTGCTACTTGCCTGAATTCTTCATCTTGCGTATTGTCGCCATTCAGATCCAGTATGATTTCCTTGTTTGCCAAGGTTCGGACATGGTGGGAGGTGCAAATTTGGATTTGGTGGGAGCTGTAGATTCTCTGTTGGCCCGAGAGTTAGGCGAGGATGTGACAAGGGTCTCTCGGGGCATATGAAGGTAGGCCTTGCAGGCCTTGAGGATGTGTGGGGGCTAGAGGCAGCCCCTCTTGAGCGGTAAGTGCACCTTTATGCACCAGAGAGAGAGAGAGAGAGAGAGAGAGAGAGAGAGAGGGGGAGAGGGAGAGGGAGAGAGAGAGAGAGAGAGAGAGAGAGAGAGAGAGAGAGAGAGAGAGAGAGAGAGAGAGAAGAGAGAGAGAGAGAGACTGTTTGCTTCGCCCGCTGCCCCCTCCTGCTTGTCGCCCCTCCTCCCTACCTCGCCCTTGCTCCGCCTCGCCCCTCCTCCCTAGACACGATGGATTGCTCGAGAGATTAGACTGCTTCTATGTTGGCAACTGGGCATTACATAGAGGTGGCACTACTGGGATTCTAGCAGGTACCATGATGTCCGACCACTCTCCAGTGATACTTCACTTGGATCAGCCCTGCCGAGGTCTCCCCCAGAAGGGGGTCCACATTCTAGAGGACCTCTTGCAAGACGAGGAGATTCAGCAGGTTATGGCAGAGATCTGGGAGCACTTAGAGATGGCACCGAGTGAGGGTTGGGCTATGGTGGTTGCCGATGCGATTTAGAGGAGCAGTGTGGAGTTGCAGGCTCATGCCCTCAGGCGGAGGAGGACCCTTCAGGAGCGTGAGCGGGCTTTGAGAGACCTCACCTCCATTGAGAGGCTTAGGGAGCAGGACCTAGTGTCTTAGTGGCTTAATGATGGATTGGAGAGTGCTCGTCTCGAGCTTTAGGACACGGAGCTGTGGCGGGCTGAGTTCTCCTACCATTCCTTCCCGGCCCGATGGGTACAACAAGGGGACAAGATGACGAAGAAGTTCTTTCAAACAACTGGGCCCCGATCGACCGGCACACAACTACAGTGTCTCTGGTGGGACTCGCAGGGCATCATACACACTGAACCATAGGAGATTCTTGACATGACCACCGGTTTTTATAGCCAGCTCTTTCAGACAAAGAGGATGACCCCAGTCGGTCTTGTGGCCCGAGAGCTAGTTTGGGATCACGTTCCAAGAGTAGTCTCGTGGGACTTATGCAGCAAACTTAATGAGCCTTTCACAGATGAGGAGCTCTAGGAAGCCCTCAAGGCTCTCCCCACCTAGAAATGCCCGAGGGAGGATGGCTTGACCCCGGCTTTCTTCTGGAACTTCTGGGAGATTATCTCCACACCTTTCCGTTTAGCTTGCCATGAGATTTTTGACACAGGCCTTCTCCCTCAGCCCTTGCGTAGGGGGTGGATTTGTTTGATCCCAAAAGGGGGAGATAGGTTAGATATCCGACAGTGGAGGCCCATCACTTTGCTTGATACTACATAGAAGATCCTCGCCAAGGTCTTGAGTTTGCGGCTACAGCCTCATCTTAGCGACATCATCCATGACACACAAACTGAGTTTGTCCAAGAGCACAGCATCCTGGACAACATCTTCACATTCTGAGATGCAGTGGATTGGTCCAAGGAGGAGTCATAGCCACCCTTCTCTTGGACTTCGAGAAGGCCTATGACAGGGTGCAGTGGTCTTTCCTCAAGGGCACTATGAGGAGATTGGGTTTCTCAGACCGATGGGTCAGAGGAGTATCAACGCTATACGTAGAAAGCTCTAGTCAGATGATTATCAAAGGACACACAAGCGAGGCCTTTCCTGTCTCTCGCTCGGTCCGCTAGGGCTGCCCACTAGCTCCCTTTTCTTGTTTGTAGCGGAGGCTCTAGGCTGCTATTTGAGATCATAGGTGGTGGGTCACACAGGGTTGAGGCTCCCAATCAAGCAAGAGGAGGAGCTCCTTGACTTGGAGTTTGCAGATGACATAGCCTTGTATGTCGAGGGCACCACAGCGAGTCTAGAGAGAGTCAGAGGTGCCTTGGCTATCTACTGTGAGGCCTCGGGGGCAGGATCAACTAGACGAAGTCCATAGGCTTCTTCACGAGCTTTGAGGAGACACAGGAGATCCATGAGTGGGGGAGTGACTTTGGTTTCAGATGGAATCCACAGGGCTAGACAGCGAGATACCTCGGATGCCAGGTGGGTATTGACATCACAACAGAGCGGTAGATTGCCCCAGTCCTTGAGAGTGTTCGGTGCAAGCTTCTCTATTTGAGCTTGGTCAAACTCTCCCTCGCAGGTCGCGCCTTAGTGGCAAACCAGGTCCTTCTTGCCATTGCCTAGTATATTGCCTCTTTTGGTGCTTTCACAGAGGATGCATTGGGCAGCTCCGACGGTTAGTACAAAACTTCCTCTGGGCAGGTTCAGACGGCACGAGGAACACTAGGGCCTGAGTAGCTTGGCAAATGGTGATCATGTCGCAGGTACTGGGAGGCTTGGGCATCATTGATTCGGAGATGCAGAGCAGGGCCCTTTTGGGCAAGTTTTTGGTTCGTGGCCTCACCCCAGGTGCCGAGCCTTGGAAGCTCCTCTTACAGAGAGGGCTTTTGAGGAACACCCCACGCACTGGGGAATATGAGAGTGCTCTCAACGAAAGCAAGAATGGAAGAGGGAGAGAGAGAAATAGAGAGCCACACAAGTTTTGGTGGGTGCAGAACCACCCTCGGGGTAAAGGCACAGTGACCTTTGACCCCCACAACCTCCCACTTAAAGGATAATTTGCCTTTAAGGGAGAACAACCAGTGAGCATACTATCCAATGCCCATCTATACACGACAATACTCAAACTGCTGACTAGGTAGACTCTTCGTTAGCATATCTGTAGGGTTATCATCTGTATGAACCTTGACAAGCTCTATGCGCTTGTCCTCAAGTGCCTCCCTGATGAAATGGTACCTGACCTCAATGTGTTTGGTCTTTGCATGAAAGACTGGATTCCGTGCTAGCTAAATAGCACTCATGGAATCACTCTGCAATGTTGGTACACCTGTATGAATCCCCCAAATCTCCCACTAGCTGATCAAGCCATATAGCCTCCTTGCAACCCTCTGTGGTTGCAACATACTCAGCCTCTGTGGTAGACAAAGCAATGCACTTCTGTGCGTGAGACATCCATGACACTGCACCACCTGCAAAGGTGAACACATAACCAGAAGTGGATCTCTTACTATCCACATGCCCTGCATAATCTGAATCTATGTACCCAAGTACACGCATGTCTCCTTTACCAAAGCAGATGCACATCTCCTTGGTACCCTTCATGTACCTCATGATGCACTTAACTGCCTCCCAATGCCTCTTTCCTAGATTAGCCATATACCGACTAACAACTCCCACTGCAAATGCAATGTCTGGTCTAGTAGCTATCATAGCATACATAAGACTCCCAACCGCTAATGCATAAGGAACCTTGGCCATCATGGCCCTCTCCTCATCTGATTTGGGACTATCTGCATGACTTAGTTTCACATATGGAGGCAATGGAATACTCACTGCCTTCCCCCGCACCATATTGAAACGCTGCAATACTTTTGTAACATACTCCTTATGTGAAAGCCAAAGGAGTTTCCTAGTCCGATCACGCGTGATGCGCATACTAAGAATATGACCTGCAAGTCTCAAATTCTTTATATCAAAGGCCTCAGGCAGCTTGGCCTTTAATGCATCGAGCTCATAAGTATTCTTGCTAGCCAATAGCATATCATCCACATATAGTGCCAGGATTATTAGGCTATTATCCTTAGCCCTTTTAGTGTAGAGGCAGTGATCAAATTCACTCCTTCTAAAACCCTCGGACCGAATGAAGGCATCAAACTTCTGATAGCATTCCCTAGGCACTTGCTTAAGACCATAGAGACTCTTCTTCAGCTTGCAAACTAAATGCTCTTTGCCCTTTTCTTTAAAGCCTTCTGGCTGCACCATGTAAATTTCCTCATGCAAATCCCCATGCAAGAAAACTGTCTTGACATCCATCTGCATAAGCTCCATATCCTCTGATGCCACTAGTCTAAGCATGCATCTAAGTGTGGTCATCTTCACAAGCAGAGAGAATATCTCATCAAAGGCCACACCCTTCTCTTGCTTGAACCCTTTAGCGACCAAACGGGCCTTGTACCTAGGCACATCATCACCTGCGACCATTTTGTAGACCCATTTACATGGCAATGCTTTCTTTCCATGTGGCAAAGAAACCAAGTCCCAAGTCTTATTCTTCATAAGTGAACTCATCTCTAATTGCATAGCATACTCCCACTTGCATTGATCCTCGTGCATCATAGCCTCTCTGTAGCAAGAAGGCTCCCCACAATTAGTAAGCATCACATAGTCTACCCCTGCAACAAACCTATTAGGTGGTTTAGACACTCTAGATGATCTTCTCAAGGGCATTTTAGCTTGCTGTCCCACTTGCATATCAGCCACATTTGGCTCATCATTTCCACCAATAGATGATCCATCATCTACCCTTGATTGTATACCTGTGGGAGCACTTGGTGGTACAATTTCTTGCACATTTGGTGCATGGACAGCTTGCTGCCTATCAACATATGCAGGTGGATTCACATCCTGGAAAGTGATTGTCCTCATTTCCACATCCCTCATGGGTGCCTTATGCATCTTCTTCTCATTGAAGACTACATCATGGCTGCGTATGATCTTCTTTGCTTCTGGATCCCAGAGACGATAGCCCATCTCTCCACTTTCACCATAACACAGAAAGATGCATTTCCTAGACTTAGGATCTAGCTTCTTTTGAAGCTCTTTTGGCACATGTGCATATGCCTCACACCCAAATATACGCAAATGAGAGTAAGAGGGCTTCTTGCCACTCCATGCCTCTTTAGGAATACCACCATCCAAACTCTTACTAGGTGATCTATTGATCACATGCACTGCAGTCTTCATTGCCTCAGCCCAAAAACCACCAGAAAGACTTGCATTGGAAAGCATCCATTGCAATCTTTCTTGAATGGTACGGTTCATCTTTTTGCAAGTGGATTTTGCACTGGACTACGAGGGGATGTGAGCTCCCTCTTAATCCCACGTGTATCACAAAAATGCTGAAAGTCATGAGAGAGATACTCTCCACCATTGTCAGTCCATAGGCATTTAAGCGTTCTACCTGACTGATTCTCAACCAAGGCCAGCCATTTCTGAAATATCTGGAACACATCACTCTTCCGAGCTATAGCATAAGCCCACACTTTCCTAGTTGCATCATCAACGAATGTCACATAGTATTCAGCCCCGCCTAATGATCGTATAAGCATGGGACCACATACGTCTGAATGCACCAAATCAAGCCCCGCCTAATGATCGTATAGGCATGGGACCACATACGTCTGAATGCACCAAATCATGCTTTTCAAACTCTTTCTTTCCCCTTATTTTATGGGCTGATTTAGTCTACTTCCCATAGAGATAGTGCTCATAAAATTCAAAATCAGAGAAACTCAAATGCGGTACATAACCCAAACTACATAAGACTTTCATTCCATTCTGGCTCATGTGCCCCAACCTGCAATGCCACAAAGAAGTGCTTGGTTGCTTGGTTATTGCAACAACATGATCAAATACCCTTGATACATGTAAGGGATACAAAGTCCCACACTTGGCACCCCTGGCCAAAAGCATAGAGCCCTTTTGAATTTTCCAACTCTGAAAGCCAAAAGTGGTGTGAAAACCAGCATCATCTAGCTGACCCACTGAAATAGGACTCTTGGTCAACTTAGGCACATGTCTCACATGTGTCAAAATAAATGTAGACCCATTTGCAAAAGAAAACTTTGTCACCTACTCCCACTATCACATGCATAGTCATTTCCATGATGCACACAACCTGTCTTTCCACTGTCATAAGTGGAGAACCATTCCCTATGGGGAGTAACATGGAATGAAGCACCAGAATCCAAAATCCAATCCTGGGAATATGCATCATCTAAAGTGGTAAGCAACTCTGCAGATAAACTAGACATGAAGAGAACGTCATTGTCACTATCATGTGTGACTGCATTGATCTCCTCGATCTTTACTTTTCCTTTGTCCTCCCTTGGACTCTCTTCCTTTTGATTTGCACCCCAATTTGCATTCTTTTTCTTATCCTTTTGCTCTCTTTTCAGCTTGTAGTAATCCTTTTTCATATGGCCCTTCTTGCCACAATGGTAACACTCAATGTTCTGTGCCCCCGGATTTGCTACGAGACTTCCCTCTTTCTTGGGACTTCCCCCTGAATTGTGATCTGCCCCTTTGCACATTTAAGGCTACATCCTACTTGTTGCCGTCCATAGACTTCCATCTAATCTCCTCGGCCAACAAGCTTCCCACAACATCATCAAATTTCAGTACTCCACCAGATGCAAAGTTACTGATTGCTGTACGGAAGGTATCCCATGAGGATGGCAATGAACATAAGAGAAATATTGCCTTAGTCTCTGCATCAAAATTCATCTTTTGAGCCTGAAGTTGGCTGAAAATAATATTGAATTCATTCAAGTGAGAAGCAATGGAGACCCCTTCCTTCATCTGCAGCTCAAACAACCTCTTCATGAGGTAAACTTTATTAGAGGCAGTTTCCTTTTCATAAGTGGCACACAGTTTCTTCCACAAATCTTCCGTAGTCTACTCATTTACTATTGTGAAATAAACTGACTCTGCAAGATGAAGTCTAATAGTAGATTTTGCTAATGCATCCAACTCATTCCAATCATCCTCAGACATATTTTCAATCCCTGCCAAGGGTTTAATTTGCTTCTTTTGAATAAACACATCCCTTATTTGTTCTTTCCACAAAGAAAAGTTACTCCCATCAAACTTTTTAATGCTAAAAAACTCCTTTTCAGACATGGAAGAGGATGCCATGATGCAAATGAAGCAAAAATCCCAAATGCTAGTGCCTACAAGAGAGAATCACACCAAATACCAGGTGCACCCAAATGCGTATGCCACAATAGACTGAAATATCACCAAAACTCAAAGCTCAAAGCATCTAACTCATGTGCATATACTATGCATCCATATGAGCAAATCTGGCCCAAAAGAAAATGCCAACTGCAATGGCAATCCAAAATGCCAAGAAGTGCCAAATGCCTCAAGCATAAACACTGTCCACTGGCATATGCATTAATTATATCTCATCCAAGAGAGCATAGCAATATCAGTGCATCACCTGCAATGTGTCAAAGTTGTCCCTCAGCATAAAATAGCATCCATGTGCAAAGCATCCATAAAAATAGCATCCCACAAGGCAATTTGGGCCTATTAGCACATCCAATAAGGACCGCAATGCATCCAAATGGCCTATAAATCATCCACTGCAACCCAATGCACACCACAAATGAGCACACACTGCTCAAACTGCAACCAGAGTGATCTGCATAAGGTATGCTCAAGAGATCATAGTCCCACGGTAATGACCGCTAATGAAAATAGAACTTGAGATGCCTCAAAACATGGGCGCCATTGCATAGTCGGACTCAACAAGAAAATCTGCAAATATCTCTCTTTTGCCGGAATTCCAAAATCCCAACCAATGAGAGAAATGGGAGTCAAGACTTATCCACTGCCATCTGGCATAAATCTAAGGTTTCAAAACCTTAGAATGAAAAATGCATAACAGAGAGACAAAATCGAATACACAGAGATCTATAACTCTGAAAATCCTCCACCGAATCGCGTAAAAACTGACACCAAAAGCAAGCAATAGTTGCCTCTATAAGTCAATACGGAGTCTCTATCATCGAATGGAATAAGGAAAAGCTCAAAAAACGACTTTTTCTTTGAAAACACTTAACAGGCTCTCAAAACCACTTCACAAAACCAAAGTGGCTTTTGCAAAGGTTCCTCCAAGGTCTCTGTACACTCGGATGCAAGTAAAGTCGCCCACAAAGCTTCCCACAGAGCTTCTCCTTCCTCCCACACAACTGTTGAGCTTCAAGCATTCACGCACGCTCAGCTAGATCACTTGGGCTCTGATACCAGTTGAGAGTGCTCTCAACGGAAGCAAGAACGGAAGAAGGAGAGAGAGAAATAGAGAGCCACACAAGTTTTGGTGGGTGCAGAACCACACTAATCTTCTTTTTCATTCATTTATATATGTGTTTGAGTATTGTACATAACCGAGGTAAAGGCACAGTGACCTTTAACCCCCACAGAATAGTGGCAGCCTTCACATAGATGGATCTTCTCAGAGGCCCCCCTTATGGGGAAGGGCTCCCCCCTTATGAGGAGCCTTCATAGGGTTTGGCAGAGACTAGCGAGGGGTCTGCTCCGCTCAGATGCAGAGAGGAGTTTGAATGCCAGCCCTTTATGTGGCACCCAAGATCAGGAGGGACATATGCTTGGGTAGTGGACTCACATTGGCTGGGCACAGTGGGATAGTGGTCCAACAGGATCTTTTGGTCATTGGAGCAAACTACCTATGGAGGCAGAGGCGAGGCTTGACACCCTAGTGCATCTAAGAGGGGTAGGGCAGTGGATGGGCGAGATTGACTTAGCCATTCCTAAGTCTTAGTGGGAAGGACTTCACATTTGGAGAGACAGCAGATGGTTGGGACAATTTTCTCATACTGGTGTTCCCTTGAGGACTTTGATGCAGCACGGCAGCATGCACCCCGACTTCTTCCATGTAGGACCTGGAGGCCTACTTCAGCCCCTCACTGGAGTGACCGTGAGATGGATGGGAGTCTTGATGGGATACGCTGGCAGATGGTCAGAGTGGTAGGACGCTTGGGGAAGGAGTGGCACATTGATCCTCCCAATATCTCAGAGCAGAACACCTCTCGATGGCGCCTCTGGCTTTGGGAGGGTAGACCCCTGAGGGAGGTCCAGTGGGATCCAGGGGAGTGGTTCTGGCCCTCCAGGGGTGGCCTAGCTGAGACTATAGATGAGGTGCCTCTCTTTTTCTACACCACACGAATTGGCAGGAGACTTCAGATGGTGGACTCGTCGAGGTGGACTCCCTTGAGGGAGAGACACTGGGTGACCCAGAGAGTGCCTCGAGATGTTCGCTCCAAGTTTTGGATGCAGTTGTGGTCCAGCTTGTGATCGAGGAAGATTTCATACTTCTTCTAGCTGGCAGCCCATGGAGCGGCCCATGGTTGGAGCAGAAGCGAGTGGAGGGGCAGTGCCACTGTTGCTCAAATGGTGTCCTGGAGACTATCCCGCATTACCTATGGAGCTGTCGTAGTGCAGCGAGGATTTGGATGAGAGCCCTCAGGATCATGACACCACGCATGCAGAGTCTACACAGAGAGTCTACACAGAGACTACACCTGGGGGATGATGGCTTGGTTGACAGAGGGAGGACACACATTTCAGATTGATGAGATCTCTCCATCCTATCGGATATAGGGTCAGAGCATTCAGAGGATTGCACTCCACGAGGCAGTCCCCCCTAACACCCTAGCTCCTCCTTCTCCTAGGGAGGACAGTGTTTGGGAGGTGGTAGCTAGCATCACGGCTTGGAACATTTGGGTGGCTCGGTGCAGTCTTGTGATGGGAGAGCACCCAATTCCACCCTTGGCTACCTTGGTTGCCATCTGGTAGGATATCATTTACACTCTATGGTCCACCTGGGAGTGTGGCACTGTAGGCTCAAGGGTGACTATTGAGAGGCATGCTCGTTTCTGTAAGGCTTGGCCTGCAGGTGTTTTCTACATTTTCACTCTGCGAGGGATTTGTTGGTTGTATAGTCCCCCCATTTGGTTGTTAGCCCTCGTTCCAGAGATCCCCTAGGCAGTGAGCTGGGCTTCTCTGGAACAGGCTGGTTTTTCTTTCAGCCTTTTTTGGTTTTTTTCATACTCAGCACTTCGGGGTTATTGTCTTGTATGAAATCTTTCAAGCATTAATAGAAGGTTCCTTTCTTTGAAAAAGAAAAAGAAAAAAAAGATGAGAGTACACATATGTTTGTAAACTTTTCTGTAACAGTGTGTAGTCCGATAGTGACTCCATGTGTAAGGGGGATCTTGAAGAAGGAGAGAGAGGAAGGGAAGAGAAGGGAGGGGAGGGAGTATGGAAGAGAGGGGGAGAGTGGTGAGTAGCAATCACAAGGCAACACACAAGGGAGAAGCAAGAAGATTGAAATCAACAATGATGGAGAGAATGAGAGAGCTTGTATCTCCAAAAGGTTGCAATATAAATGAAGACCAAAGTCAAACCTTTGGCCTTATATACATTCCACGTTTTGAAGGGAGGGTCAACCCTTTTCCTTATAGCACTCTCTCTCTCACTTTTTACAAAGCTCTTGGGCCCATTCAGTGCCAAGGCATAGTTTTCCTACACTCTTCCCCCTCTCAACTACTAAAAATACAACTATTTCAACCATTGATTTGGTTAGAAAAACACTTTGGGCAAGCTAAGAACATCCATTAAATTATAACACAACATAGTATAGAGGAAATCATTGGACTAGTTTAGGACAATCACATTAATTAGGTGGAAAATAAACTTTTGGGCACACAAAGAATGTCAATTAAACTATAAGAAAGCACAATATATATTTCATGCAAAACTATTAAGTATTTGGCATGCAAAGAACATCAATTGAACAATAACAAAACATAGTACATGTGAAACATATTATTGTTTATTTCTGGTAGGTGAATGATGCCACTGGGACATATATGGCTTGTCAATATGACCCTTTCCCCTAAAGGGGACCCCTCAAGGGTCATATTGACTTTGATTAAATGAATAATCATATCAATCGGTCTTTGATCTAAAATCATGCATTAAACTATTACAAAACACAGCACATATCAATTGGTCTTTGATCTAAAATGATGCATTAAACTAGTACAAAACACAACACATGAAGCAACATCACGTATCCAACTATTGCAAAACATAGCACATGATGTAGGCTAGATTAGGACAATAAGATTAATTGCTATTTGACTTGAACTGGCTTAGTGATGTATTGCTATTTCAACCATTGGGCGAGTTCATGACTCCAAGCTAGCCCAGCAGTGTTTGAATTAACTCAATTATATTTTCTCTTTTATTAATATGAAATTGTTTTCCCACAAAAAAATGCTGAAAATTCACCAATTAAGCTATTACAAAATAACAATTTCAACCACTGTGCTAGTGTAAGACAATCACATGAGCTCCAAGATAACCTAGCTTATTGCACTAACATTTACTAACCTACATTGTCTCAAGCATGTGTATAATGTACTCATAAAAGTGCTTGTATCTCGTCTAATTTTTACAGATGTCCTTCTTATTTGGGATGCATGAGCATTCGTTGCACTCGTGGGTGTGGTCCGCTACTCTAATCCCTTGCGTTTTGGGGAAATTGTATACAATGAACGTGAGTATTAATGAATGCAAGTGTTTGTTGTGCTCGCATAGGTAGTCAGTACTCTGACTCATTGTGCTTTGGGAAAATAGTGGACCATAAACATGAGTGTCAATGATGCAACAAGTGCACAACGTCATGGAGTAGTTGTGTGGCACCGACCATGGAAAGGATAGCAAGTCACGAAGTCACAAAGGTGCCAGAATAATGTCATTCTAGCAATGACTTTCTCACTTAGGTTGTCTCTCCTTTTCTTGTGTTCTATTGATGCCCAAAGAGTTCTCACATCAAGATGAGCTGCATCGCTTTCACTCTACGACCAATCACTAAAGCCATGTTGGTTCTTACGATTAATAGCATCTTTGATGTTGTGTGCCCAAGCTGTTTCTCATTTGTTTTAGGGAACACGAACATACCCAATGTTGTCCTCTTTATAGCTAGTTGATCTAAGCTATACACCTCTTTCACTTTGTCTAGGCCATCTCTCAAGTTGGAGCATAAAGTCTCTTGGGCATGCATCTCCCAAGGTGTTGTTAGATTTGTCACTCTATATATGAATTTGTGGGTGTAGGCTAGCTTTTAAAGACTCAAGATTGGTAGTCATTAGAATGGCTTGACCAGAACTCGTGTTCTTTGCTCTAATGGCAATGTTCTAATGATGTATTTGCAACCACTACCTGTTGCTACTCTGTAATGAGTCTTTTTTCTTCACATTGTTTCTCCCTCTACAAACATTGCCAACATGTCTTTCATTACCATTTCAATATTGTACCATTTCTTTCCTTGCCCTGCTATCTACTCTTTGTGCCATTTCTTTCCTTGCCCTGCAATCTACTCCTTGTGCCTTCGCTAAGTTTTTGAGCTATCATATCTGCAGCCTTTATTTGGTTCTTTTGCAAGCATTGACAAGCTTCATTATTGCCAAGACAATCAATGAGCCTCCAAAATGGGGGTAAAAATGAGGGGGATGATAGCAAATAAAAGCATACAGAGTAAGGAAGTACACTACACGGTAGTAGGTTTTAGAAAGACATCTTTTCATGTACTCTATTCAAGATTTGCCAAAGTGAGAGGTGTGAAAATTTGAAAGCCCACCCAAGATATGTGAAATTTTAAGTGCCATGGTTTTCCTCGTCCGATGGTACACGTTAGTAAATCAAATATACCGATTTCTCCCAAAGCAAGTGCAATGTGGCCTAAAATGTAAAAAAACAAATAGGCCAAAGGGCACAGTAGCATGTTTGATGTTGTGGATCATGAAATGTAGTGACCTTTCCCATGCTTATGGGCCATATAGGGAGGAGGTGCATGGAAAAAGAAGCAATGATCTTATATTGTTTAGGTTACATGTTTCACTTGTAATAATTTAACAATCTCATTTTAAATGTTAATTCCATATCTTTTTGGTCTCAAATTCAAGTTTGGAATATATACCAATAGCTTGAAGACTTAGTTTGTCGAACTCCGTTGGGAATGCATAAGCTATTGGCGGTCAGGCCAGTTACCTATATACAATAAACTCCCTAAACCTCACAGAAAGTGGGTACATTTAAGGTTTGCATTGGCCCTTTTGTCTAGAGTATGGCTTAAATTATAATATCCTTGATTTACTTGTTGACAATTTTGATAATATTCTTGACCACCTAGATCCAACTTTAGAGATAGGTTCTTCTTAAAATCTAATAATTCCTTATCTTTTCTTTGTTCACAATCCAAGCAAATTCCAAAAGCCAAATAACAAATCATTAGCCTCTTGGTAATGCCTACTCTTCCACCTATGAAAATTTACTAGAGATTCCATCATCAAATGGATCTTTAAGACTGCGTTTATCTCACTGTAAAGTTTGGTGGAACCAACCCCCTTGCCTTTCTCTAATCCACTTCCATTTGATCCCTCTATTATGCGAGAATGGGGAAGTATTTACTATCCTTATTCTAACATATGTCTCTATTCTTTTTTGATCCTCCCACTAGTCAAATCCCACCCAAATGAACCATAAATGATTAGGATATTTTTATAATGAACAACACACTAAGTGGTTTGTGATTCATGGATGTGGTGTTCGATACGTTGGGAATTCCAAAAGTGTTGATTACAGAATTGACAATTACTTGAGAGTGTCCCACCTTTTAACCCTAGAATGGGAAACGAAGAAATATAAATTAAAGCTGAAATTCTTTGAACTGGCATTAAGGGGGAGGTTTAATTAAAGTAGGCATCCTAAATTAGATATGAAATATTCTAAGTTGTATTTATTATGAGATCTGTAATGATGAACCATATCACTAGATTTGCATGTTGAGGTTCACCTACCAAGAAATTTGGGATTTGGGTCCTAGAGACCCGAGTAATTATGTATACAGAGAGCTATGTAATGATGAATAAGAGGAAATTCCCAGGAGTCGTCTTCTTTGTATCCTTAGAATGCATTCTTCTTCTCACCACCCTTTCCTTTGGCATCGCTTCCATAGAAGCATGACATTAAACTCTGCAAAAGTGAGGACTCAGGTTCTCACCTGGTGTAACAAAGTGCACCCTACTTTTAGAACTTGAATGCACCTGCTGGCCAACTCGTTTGCTGTTCTGCTATTCCTACAGTCGCCATCTAATTGCAAAGATTCTTGATCCGCTTGATGACTGTCTTGATAGCTTCTCCTTCTAACAACTCTTCTAACAACTTTTCTGCTGCAAGCTAATTCTATGGTTTTGAATCCTGGAGTGATCCCCACCTCACAGTGACCTTTCAAAATGTTCCAAGCCTGGATGTATGCACAGCAAGACAGAATCAGTTACCATAGCACAGAGTGCATTTGCGTTACACATCTCCACGTGCATAGAAGAGCTACATCAGAGCCTAGAGGCATCATGTTGCTAGATTCTGCCTGCCGATCTCGCTCATAGGATTCTTACTTGATGGCTTCATCCCTGCCTGATCGAATTGCAGCCAAGGATTCCGGCATTAAAATTACAAAGGTCTCGATCGAGCTCGCAGCGATGAATTTCTTGTTAACGAGGGGTTCTACCCGATCGATGTTGCTCGTAAGGGCTCTCACCATCTCAGCCACGCTATCTCCCCATCTGCAGGAAGTTCTTCGGACGGCGTGGCTGTGAATGCGCTCACATCCATGGTCTCCTGTGGCTCGCCCAGATTCAGCCATGTGCAATCTATGAATGTGCTTCGCCAGGCTTCCTCCGCAGCCACCCACCCGCTTTCGTCGCCGCGTATTTCGCCGCAGTTCATGAGTAGCTCCTCCAAGCTTTGGTAGCCCGCTTCCGAACTGAAGGTTGAGACATCGCAGGATGCAGGCCTGAGGGCAGGAGTACTCCGGTCGTTCATCAAACTCTGCAATAAAACCACATTACAAAATAAGATGAATTATAAAAACAACGGATACAATTCCGCAAGAGAAAGATTGGGGTATGAGATAAATTATAACAGCAACGGGTGTAATTCAGCAAGAGAAAAGATTTTGGGCGAGAGGGAAGCACCTCATATGCGAGATTGATATGTTTGAACCATTGCTCGCTGCACCCGTCTTTACAGACGTCCGGATGAAATTGTCTCGCAAGGCCACGGTAAGCGCGCTTGATTTCGGGCTTGGAAGCCCCGTGAGGGACGCCCAAAGTAGCGTGATGATCGACGAAAACAGAAGCATGAGAGGCATGAGCTCTGATGGGCGAGGCGCGTGGAGGGCATCTACAGGATCTCGGGAAGGAGGCAGCTTGGAAGACGTGGGCGTCCATGTCTGGGCTCCAAGACCTTAGATTTGGGGAATTGAACAAGGGAGAGGCTCTAAAGACGTGAGCCATGGGCTGTAGAGCTCTCGTCTCTCGCTGGCTGGATGGATTGCTATGGTTTTCTTCCTCAGTAGATCAGTCGCTCGCTCGCTGGATCGATTGATCGATTAAGTCTTGCTTGCTCCCTCTCTTCCTCTCTTTCTCTCACTCCTGAGAGCGTTGGTGGCTCGCTAAGGCGCTCGATCGATCGTTGCAGTACAGTCCTGCTGAGAGCCTTCGTGGGATTGTAGCTCTCGCTGGCTCGAATCGATTGATTGATTAAGTGTTGCTTGCTTGTATAAAGTGTTAGAGAGTTTAAGTAAGCGAGCGTGCAGGCAGAGAAAACAATGCGCAACACGCCTCAGGGCAAGGCAACATGCGCGTTTTGCCTAGTCAAGCATTGTGCCCCGTCAACCCAACGTTTCCTTTTGACTTAATCTATCACGGCTTCCTCGTTCTCCTAGCTCTGGGTCAAAGCGCCTCCCCGCGCCGCTTCCAGGGCTGCAACACCGGCCGCTGTCGTGCTTGGCGCTGCTCACCCTATTCCCTACGAGGATTATTCAATATCTCACAATGATTCTCAGAGCTGCACGCTCAAAACAGAATTCTGGAAGCCCATCAAAATCCTTGGGCCCTGCAATCCTTAACACGGAGCCCTAACACGGAGATAGCTGGGAGAGCATTGCACGGGTTGCTCAACTGCACTGCTGGTGGGGTTATCTCAGCCCCATTAGCATACTCAAGGAGGCCCTCTCCATGTTGCCCATGTGTCAACACAGGTCAGCCACACGACATGAGGGGTTGACCACATGTCTATCATGCGTGACACATGTCAACCATGGGCTCATCTAGGAGTACTATCCGAGGCAACCATGCATCGACACATGTCAACCACAAGTCGACACATGTCAACCACATGTCAACCACAAGTCAACCAGGAGTACCATGCCCAAGGCGATCTCATCGAGAGCTGCGCACATGGAGAGTAAGCTTAGTACATGGAGCAGTAAGGAGTATTTACAGTTGCACATGGTGAAGACGTGTACAGTGGTTGAGTGGTTCAACGGTGCGGTGATCTAGCTCACCTGCACATGGAGTATTTACACCACCCTGACTAGAAGAGGCAAGCAAGTCAAGGAGTCGGGAAGTCGCCGGAGCCATCAAGAGAGGCAGTGGCGCAACGGCTATCCTCCACAGCTAAGGAGATAGGAGGATGACCAATCACGAGAAAGGGGAGAGATTCTTAGTAGCGAAGAGGGGACCCGAGGATGAAGGAGAAAGTGGAGAGGGGAGGGGAGATTCAGCATTGAGCATTCAGCGTTCGGCATTGGAGCGAGAGAGAGAGAAGAGTGTGAGGAGAGATAGAGACTAGAGCTACGAGCGTACCCCTCTATCCACTATCGGGATAGACCTGTGTGTTCTTGTGATGGGGATAGACTTGTGTGTTCTTGTGACTTGTGACCTGTAGGTGCTGGTCCAATGATATGTACTTCGGCCAACTTGGTCATTTTCTCCTTCTTCATGTCTCTTTCCGATATGGGGATTGTTCACGACGATGTTTCTTCTTATGCTCATGTTGTGGAGCTATCATGTGACTGCCATTTAGCATAGTGCACTAGTACGTCGCTATTCACTGTAGTACAGCCTACGACACCCGCCCACCACTGAATGGTGCACTCTGCACGATCCATTGCATTAGAGCATTGGAACACTCATGCTTCTCACAGCAATGGCCTTTGGCCTCCGAAAGAATGGGAACCCCTCCCCTCAGACAGTTTACGGTGATCACGGTGGGACACTGCTGGTGTTGAGTATAGCAAGAGGGAAGTGGAGTTCTAGGGTCCTAGAGGAGAGAGTTTTTATGCTGAGTAGTTCTGATACCCTTGAAGGAGCGAGTGAGAGAACTAGGAGGTACTTAAGGAGAGTGGAGAGGAGACTTCCAATCGACCAAACTAGATACAAAATGCATTACATGAGACAGAAGTTCACAAAGTCCTCAAGGAGAACAAAGTGAACCTATTGGAGCTGTAGCTAGAGCAAGTAACTTCATCGAAACTCTCATCGATTTGGACCAACAAGATCGGTGGTGGTCAGATCTCGACTCCGGAGAAGAAGTACAAAGCAGGGAACGGGTGAAAGAAGAAAGTACTAAGGTCAAAACAACCCCTTGTCTTCTGTTGTGGCGATGTCTTCACTAGTAGCCACTACAGCCACTTTAACGGGAGTAGTACCCACTTTAGCACCGGATTTGACGTCTAGTGGTCAAGCTGCCATTTTGTCTGCCATGCATAACCCTGGTCCTTCCAGTCTAGTTTCTACATCCATGTCATGCCCCTACCATTGCCATTATCTCTACCCTTCCCTACTACTTTTTATCCATCCTACATGGCTTCGACCTCTTCCTTCTCCTTCCCAACTGCCTCCACATCCCCATTGACCCCCACGTTCCCCATGTCTTTACCATCTACTTTCGCAATGGTAGTGCCTGCAGCATATGCAATACCTTCTATCTCCACTATGGCTACATCAGTAGTAACTACACAAGTGTGGTCTCCTGCTCGGGGTGTTGTTTCATCAGCCACTCCACCTATGCACCGTACCAACCACCTATGTCAAGAGGTGGCTATGGACCCCCTTATCAACATGGTCGAAGGGGTGGTTTCCGAGTTGGACGTGGAGGTGCAGACAAAGGTACTAACTTTAGAAGACCCATCATGTGTTACAAATGTGGTGAGTATGGCCACTACCAAGATGATTGTACACAGCCATTCAAGGGACCCTCTTGTACATAGTGCAACACAAACGACCACTACACCAATTTGATCGGCGCAGTGTTGGGCGCTATGACATGGTCACAAACAAAAGGTGACAAATGTAAGGACAACTCAGAGTCAGCACCGGAGATCTGAGCACCAATCAGTTCAACAAGTGTCCCCCCCACCAAGGTCATTCTCCCTCTCCAAGGTACACAGTATGCCTAGGAATAGACCACCCTTGCTTGCTCCTGATAGTGATTCAGAAACAAACTCGAAGGGCACATAGCCATTAAGGTCAACCACTAACTTTGGAAGTGCCTCATCCTTGGGTGATCACTCTATGCCTTTGAGGTATCAGGAGGTGGTAAAGAGTGTCACAAGAGATCTTCAATCCAATTCTGAGGATGATGGTAGCACACATCAATTTCTGTCCTACAAGTCCAGAACTATGAGGTTTGCACCAGAAGTGACAACCCTCGGACATCACAGGGAGAATGAGGCACAAGTAGGTCCTTCCACTTTTTCCCCAACCGCACTCAACAAAGAAAGGGAGATGGGGGTAAGACCTAGTCTTGCCCAGGCAAAGGGGAAAGAGGTGATGGAAGAGACACCACATGAGACAATGACTCATAGTTCATATATTCATCTGCATCCTCGTGTAAGCTTTGACCCTCAGCCAGAGGCTAGGAGGATGAGGTCGCACAAGGCTACTCCTTGTTTGAAGATCTTATGAGTTTCAAACCCAACATCACTCTACGACAACTTCATCTCTTGTCCCCCCAAATCAAGCATCAGACCATTACATTTCTCAACCACCTCCTAGGACATCGCCAACACTAGAGACATTACTGGCTCAACATGGGTCACACCAGACCACTCCTCCGTCTACGCTGCCCTCACTTATGAACAGAGTCCCAAGCTCACCGTGAAGATTCATGGAGTAGACCTGAAGGATGTCTTCCTTGATGGTGGGGCAGCTGTGAACATTATGTCGAAAGGTACACTTCAAAAACTAGCGTTGAAGGTGATAAGTGATGTTCACTTTCAAGTACGCATGGCTGATCAACGTAGAATAAAACCAATGGTGGGCGTAGTCAAAGGTGTTCACATGAAGATTGGCAGAGTAGCTTTTCTCTCCAATTTTGTTGTCCTTGATATGACCGAAAATGAACAAACTTACCCTCTACTTCTTGGTAGGCCATGGTTGTGGTCCGCAAAGACCACATTCAGGATTGGTCAACTAATGAAGTTCAGTTGCCCCTAGGATCCACATCCCTTGAAATGGATATGGTCACAGGACAGAGGCAAGGCACATACCAATAGAGCTGGGAGAGTGGGATTTTGAAGAACAAGAAGGAGCCGAAGAGGAGCATTGGGCTTGTGGGGACTGGCCCATGGGTGGTGACCAAGATAACAATGAGGAGACAACCGTGGAAGGATTTGAAAGTTTGACCTCCTTGTTGGATCGGGTTGATCAAGAAGATGAGGAAGCTGTCATTTTGGATTGGATGGGAGCCCTAGGCTCCTTAGCCATTAGCATGGTGGAACTATGCCAATAAGAAGATCCCAAAGAACACCTACTTGCAGTATCAAAAGTCCACCAAGAAGCATATGCATAGGGTCTAGCTGAACTAGTTTATGAAAGGTTGCCCTTTGGTCTTTGCAATAGTCCACACATGTATGAAAGAATGGTCACTAGGGGTACTATAGTGGACACCACTAATTGTACCGACGACAATGATGGTACTACAGTGAACACTGATGGTCAATGATGGATCTACTATATACGATGCTGGTATTGCACAACCCACCAATGGTACTCCAGTGTACAATGATGGTACTATGGAGTACAACCATGGTACTGTTGAGTACAATGATGGTCATACAGAAGACAATAACACTAGTGAAGAAGAAACTGATGGTGATGGTGATTTAGAAGAAAGTGACACAGACATTGCTGAACTTGAGGAGAATCACCACCAGAGCTTGACGTCTTGGGGGGACCTAGGGTGCATATCAGATATGGACATGAAGACATGGCTGATCTCACTTTTCTTGACCTTTACTTATTAGAAGCCGACCACCCCTTAGTTGAAGACCTTCCTGAAACCACTTATGAGGTGGAGGGCTTACCTTACCAGGGCATGCTGAAATAGGCATCGAAGGCATACAACATCTACTGACTCTATATCTTAGCCCATGCACGTGCCTGAGAACCCACCAGTTACTTACCCCCCATCTTGGTTGAGAGAACTGGAGGGGGACTTTCCCCTTGAGGGTACTCCAGCACATACAAGACTGAGAACGGGTGAGCCAAGTACCTCAACATCCCAATGCATTGCCCCTGTTGATGAGGCATGGAACTGGCGGTACCTCAACATTGGGACTAAGGACCAGCCCCGACATTTGAAGGTAGCCACTATGGTCTGGGAACATGATTATCTTTTAGCTGCAGTGACAGATCTTTTTAAAGAATTTGTGGATGTCTTTGCTTGGTCCTACAAGGATCTGAAGGGGGTGCCCACTGATTTCATGGAGCATCGCATCGACTTATATCTTGATGGAGACCCTGCGATTAAAGGTCCGTACCGCATGAATTCCAACTATGGCAAGGCAGTCCAAACATATATTCAAAAAATGGAGCAAGCAAGATTAATCTACCCAATGGATTACTTGGATTGGGTCAGCGGAATTGTCAACCCAAAAGAGAGACTAGCAAACTCAGAATATGTGTCGACTATTGAAGTTTGAATGCTACAACACGACGTGATAGGTTCCCCCTTCCCTTCACAAATAGAGTGTTGGAGATAGTGGTAGGACATGCTTTATACTCATTCATGGATGGATATAGTGGGTACAACCAAGTCCGCGTGAAAGAACAGGATCCTACTTTTGTCACTCAATGGGGAACATACGCCTACTGAATGATGTCCTTTGGATTATGTAATGCCCTGCAACATTTCAATGACTTGTAACCAAAATTTTTCACGAGAATATCAGCAAGTTTCTTAAGGTATTTCTAGATGACTCCTCTATTTTTAATGGTAAAACTGCCTCCCATCTTGATCCAGCCATACAAAATGATCATCTACATAAGTTGAGATGGGTCGTTGATAAGTGCAGAGAAGTGTGCTTGTGTTTGAACCTTGACAAATGCTTCTTTCTCACACTCTGAGGTGTTCTCCTTGGTCATATTGTTTCTGTTGAGGGCATGACTGCTAACCCCACCAAGGTAGAGGTGATCATCTCATTGCCTATCCCTCATACACCCAAAGTGGTGAAATCTTTCTTAGGGCATGTAGGCTATTACTGAAGGTTCATACGCTTCTATGCCAACATTGATGTTGCATTGATAGAACTCCTACATCAAGACCGATCTTTTGTCTGGGCCACCCCACAACAACTACATTTTGATGATCTGAAGCATCGCCTTGTGAAGGCCCCAATCCTCAGGCAGCCATATTTGATGTCATTTTTCATGTCCATGTGGATGCTAGTGGGTGGGCAGTAGGTGCTATACTGGCTCAACCTAACCAGGATACCAAGATTGATTTGCCCATGTACTTCGCCATCCGACAGTTCAATGGAGCAGAATGCAATTACAGTACCACAGAAAGGGAGGGTCTCAGCATGGTTTATGCCATGACCAAGTATCATCACTACCTCTTGGGCAACAAGTTTGTGATCATCACTGATCATCACGTGAGTAACCTGACCCGTCTACGACGGGCTAGAGACCCGCTCCGTTGGGTCTCAAGGTTGTGATCATAATTTGAGGTTTCATTTATAAATATCAATCTTTGAGAATTTTAAGAAAATTTGTGAAAAACATATACATACGTGTGCGCACACACACATATTCAAGAATTTTCATACACACACACACGTACATATACAAGAATTTTCATATACACACACACATACGTGCATGCGCATGCGTATGCGCACACACACACATACATATACATATGTGCATGCACACACACACACACACACACACACACACACACACTCACACACCCCCATATTCAAGAAATTTCCCTTGTACAATATTTCAAAAGCGAAGGATCAACAAGCTCTGGGTTTGTATGTCTCTCTACTTTTTCTTTCTAATCTTCACATTGTAGCATCATTCCCATATAGCATCGTCCCTCTTCTTTTTCTCTCTTATCTCCATTATAGTATCATCCCTTGCAAAATAAATGGAAGGAGAAGGAGGATTGAGGAGCAAGATGAACCTCCTTCAACTCCTCACTTGTTGATGTTTGCTTGCTTGCTTGTTGCATAGAGGCTCACAACAAACTCAAAGGTTTGATAGAGCTCTTGCTCAACCAGAACTTGTTCATTGGTATATCAATTGCAATTCACAATGTATCTTGAACTTGCAAATCATCGAGCTTGCATACAATCAACGTGCTGGGAAACTCCTAAATGAGCTCCAAAATCTTGCATCCATTATCTCTCTTTCACTGGAAGGGAATTGCTATCTAGTCCTCTACCTCCATGGCTCAGGAGCTAGCAAGGATTGAATTTGCTTCTCTTGGCAACCAATCCATTCACATGTAGTGTTTGCAAGGAGATTATCCTTTCCGAATTTCATTTCTCTTGCCCTCCATTTGGAATTTTCAAAATCTCATCTTCTCTACATCTCTTGTTTGTAGTCCCATACCCTTCCATCCATGCTAATGGCTCAAGCATGTAAATATTCAAAACCATAAGACCCAAATAGCATATGTAACTTGTAAGACATAGTATACCTCCAAATTGGCCTTAGAGTGGAATCCCCTTGGAATCCCTCCCTTCCTCTTGCATGTGTAAAAAACTCAAGGCCATTGTCAACGTTCTATAAAAAGAGTTTGTCTCTCCTAGGGTTCCTAAATGGCATCTAATCTACCCTTGCCATTTCTTAGCTATGGATTTATGGTCAACTGGTAAAAGGCATGGAATAGCAGATGACCCCTGGCCTATGTTTTGGACAATGTGGAGGAGGTGTGTGAAGATCTTTTTAGGACAATTCGCTTGCAAGTCGTCACCATGGACTTATTACACTTCACGAGAACCACCCCATCTTCTGTCTCTTCAACCTCATTTTCATCCTTCATTCAGTTAGCTTGCCGGATCTATCCACTTGCATCCTACATCAACCTCCCTCAGAGCATGTCATGTTGGTGACAATGGAGCCCAAGCTTGTGGCATTTATGTCCACATTTTGCACATCTCTCTCTCTCTCTCTCCCCTCTCTCTCTCTCTATGTCTACTTCTCTCTCTCTCTCTCTCTCTCTCTCTCTCTCTCTCTCTCTCTCTCTCCTGTTGTGCACAGTGCCTTCACTTGCTGGCACCACATGGAGATGTCGATGTCTTCTTTCGCTTGCGCCACGTGTGTGAATGCACCTCCATGTTTGAATCCCTCCATGTTTGAAATTCGTCGCCACATTTGAATCGTGGTGGCTCAGTTGCCTCCAAATTTGAATCGTGCCACCACGCGTTGCGCCAAGTGTGATTCTTGCCATGTGTAGCCACTATGCAATGCATCATGCCATCCATGCCATGTCTCCACCATGCATAGCCACGTGTACAAAATGCATGGCCATCAATGCCACGTCTCCACGACCATTTATTCTGCGCCTTTGCTCCCTTGCACTGCCACGTGATGCTTCTGCACCTCTCTGACTCCTTGTGGCCATGTGGTGCCTCTGTGCATTTGTTCTACCTCTGCCACCTCCATAACTTTCTTCGACTCTGCTTCTCTGCCCATCTACAATGCCCGTTGACCAGTACTCACCACAGCCATGTTGGCACCTCCCTCCCCCCCTCTATCTCTCAGACTGTTCTCTGAGCTTCTGTCTCTCTCTAGAGCTCTCTCTCGGACTGTTTAGTGCAATCTTTGCAACACGTGGCACTGTCGCAAGCCCTTCACCCCCCTTTTTTGTCCTCACATTTGGCTAAGCTGTCCCTCTGCCCCACATCCGCATGGCTCGCCGCCTTAGGCAGTGATGCCGATAGCTAGCATTTACTCCCAAGGCAATGGTGGAGTGCCATGTGGCTTTTGGCACTTGATCTGTCCCTTTGTGCTACAGTCTCTTCCCTATCCCCTCTTCCAACTCCTGCCACGTTAAGCTATCGCTCCTCTTCCTTCAACCGCTTCCGATTCGCGAACCTCCCTCCGCCCTACCCTGAATCTCTAGAATTTGCTTTTGAACCTCTAGAATTTGCCGCCAAACCTCCAAATTCGAGTCTAGGATTAGCCGCCATAAGAAATGTAAGAGAAGCTCTTAAGTATTTATTGAATAAGCCTACTCTTGGTGGTCGATTAAGCACACGGATTCTTCTTTTTCAAGAATTTGAATTCAACATTGTGGTGAGGGATGGGAAATTGGATCAACCTACAAACACTTGTCTAGGTTACATTCTGTGGAACCAGCCAATGGTATCACAGATGAATCCGATGCAAGCCTTTTCAAGGTGACAACACTATCTGATGAATTCCTATTTGCGGTGGACTGCTTCCCACCATGGTATGCCAACATAGTACACCTCTTGTCTACAAGTGGCTTTCCTCCAGGTCTGACTCCAACATAGAAATGCAAGAGGATCCTTCAAGCTGCTCCTTTTAAGGTGATTGCAGGTCAATTGTACAAAATCGGGAAGGACCAGATCTTGAGACGATGTGTGCTTCCCCACGAGACACAATCCATTCTTGAAGAGGCACATGCTGGCATAGGTGGAGGGCATATGGCCTCAGATGCTACTGCTTGGAAGATCATGCGTGCGGGGTTCTAGTGGCCCAAGCTCTTCCACAACTACCATGCTCATGTGACCCAATGTGATTCATGCCAACGAGCAGGCCCCAAGCCTACAAGGCGCAATTACCTTCCTCTCAAAAAATTCATTTCGGTGCCCCCCTTCTATCGTTGGGGATTGGATCTGATTGGGCCCATCTCTCCCGCCACACATCGAGGGAACAAGTATGCTCTTCTTGCCATCGACTATGGAACCAAATGGGTCGAAGCCAAGGCAATCAAAAACTGTACAACCCAGGTGATAGCTGCATTTCTATATGACCAGATCATCTCTTGGTTTGGTTGTGCTGCTGAGTTGATGAGTGACAGAGGATCTCACTTCCTCAATGACACCATTGCTACCCTGGTTCACATGTTACAAATAGTTCACAAATTTTCATCTCCCCATTATTCACGTGCCAATGATCTAGCTATCGTCTTTGCCTCAGTTGTTTAGTAGATTGGGATGACATACTTCCAGCTGCTTTATTCACCTACCGAACAGCTTACAAGGTGAGAACTGGGTATTCACCCTTTGAGTTGGTCTATGGGCTGGAGGTTGTCATGCCTTATGAATTTCATCTTGACACCCACAGGGTGCTTCCACACAAAAATGACAACTTTGAAGTTTGCACGATGGAACACTTGTGGGATTTGGAGGCACTAGCAGAGCATCGATGTGAAGCAGTCTTCGCTTAAGACGTGTGGCAGAAACAACAGAAAGCATGGCATGACCAGAACCTCCGAAAGAGGGATTTCAAAGTTGGTGATTTAGTATGGTTGTATTCCAGTAAGTTTCTTAAACACAAACCTAAGTTTGTAAGTGGTTGGATAGGCCCATTTTTCATTGCCAAGCTTATCCCAAGTGGAGGACTCTACTTGGCCACTTTGGAAGGCAGACTCCTACCTGCACCAGTGAACAGGTCACGCATCAAATGAGGAAACACCCTCCTAGTCCTTGTATATAGACTCTTGCCTTCTCCTTCCCTGGTGACACCTTCTCTTTCTGATTACCACTTTCTCTCTCTACATGGGTCCTCCTCTTTTCACCCCGATGCCACTTTCTCTCTCTAATTGGGTCCACCTCTTTCCACCCCGTGTCACTTTTTCTCTCTAAAAGAGGCCTCCCCTTTTCATCCCGTGTCACTTTCTCTCCCTAAGTTAGCCTCCCCTTTTCATCCCATGTCACTTTCTCTCTCTAGGTGAGGCCTCCCCTTTCCATCCCGTGTCACTTTCTCTCTCTAAGTGAGGCCTCCCCTTTTCGTCCTGTGCCACTTTCTCTCTCTAAGAGAGGCCTCCCCTTTTCACTTTCTCTCTCTAAGACATGCCTCTCCTTTTCACCCCGTGTCACTTTCTCTCTCTAGTGAGGCCTCCCCTTTCCATCCGGTGTCACTTTATCTCTCTAAGTGAGGCCTCCACTTTTCATCCCGTGCCACTTTCTCTCTCTAAGAGAGGCCTCCCCTTTTCACTTTCTCTCTCTAAGAGAGGCCTCCCCTTTTCATTCTGTGTCACTTTCTCTCTCTAAGTAAGGCCTCCCCTTTTCATCTCGTGTCATTTTCTCTCTCTAAGTGAAGCCTCCCCTTTCAACTCCTGTGTCAAATCTCTCTCTTGAATGCACACTCCCCTTTTTCACTCCACCCCATGTCACCTTCTCTCTCTAACTAGGAACTCCCCTTTCTACCTTGGTGTCACTTTCTCTCTATAACAGAGTACTCACTTTCCACACAGGCATCATCTTCTCTTTCTAGAGAGGATACCCTCTTTGAGTGTCACCTTTTCCCTCTTAATGGGAGCTCTCTCTTACAACCACCTCCTCTTTCTACCCTCAGTCGACCCTCCACCTCTCTCTTACAACCACCTCCTCTTTCTACCCTCAGTCGACCCTCCACCTCTCTCTTACAAACACCTTCTCTTTCCACCCTATGTCCACTCCCCACCTCTCTCTTACAAACACCTTCTCTTTCCACCCTCTGTCCAACCCCCACCTCTCTGTTACAAACACCTTCTCTTTCCACCCTCTGTCCACCCCCCACCTCTCTCTTGCAAACACCTTCTCTTTCCACCCTCTGTCCACCCCCCACCTCTCTCTTACAAACACCTTCCCTTTGTTTACCCCCCCCCTCTCTCTTACAAACACCTTCTCTTTCCACCCTCTGTCCACCCCTCACCTCTCTATTACAAACACCTTCTCTTTCCACGCTATGTCCACCCCCTACCTCTCTCTTGCAAACCCCTTCTCTTTCCACCCTCTGTCCACCCCCCACCTCTCTCTTACAAACACCTTCTCCTTCCACCCTTGATGAGGGATGTTGTAACATCAGTAAGTTCTACAAAACAATCTCAAGACCGCAGTGTTGAAGGCCAAGCTACTCAAACAATGCAGCTGTCTTCAGGTTGAGCTTGGAAACTATATGATTATTCGTTCATTTTTTACATTCTAAAGAACCTATAGAATGGAAGTATGAAGTACGTTCTTAGTGCATAGTCTTCATTATTTTTATGATGTTTTATTTTAGGGGAGGTATATCTTAATAGTGATAAAGATGGAATTGCATATTTTCATGCCTTGTTTCACCACCATGGTGAAAGGGGAGGAGTGATTATTGTTGAAGACCTTCTTAAAGCATCTTTGAGTGCTTCGAGCATCTTGGACCTGGTAAGCATCGTGTATGCACCCCAAAAGGGAGAGAAGATTGAATGGATTACTATCTTGGTGTTTAATACATACAAGCACTATTATCTTGTGTATTCTTCAATTTGTTGGGTGTACTGCAGACTTGAGTAATGGCGTCAATTATGTAAGCATTGCATCCTGGGTGTAAATGTTGTGTATCCGTTGAAAATTAGATTTTCCTCTGCCTTTGAATGACGATCTTTGTGTTGATTATGGCCTTCTCTATTATTGCAAGCCACAGCAACCCCATCTGGGATTTGTTGCTACACCTAGCACTTGTTGGTCCTTCGAACAGGGGGTTCTACTCTCTTCTTTGTGAGGTGGGATTAATGAATGGTTCCCAAAGTATCAAGTGCTAGTTGTGTGGGGAGCTTGGTATACCGATGGTTCCCAAAGTTTGGGACACTCATTTGGTGGGCACTTTGCATCACACAAGATTGTCCAAGTGAGGAATGGAAGATTGACAAACAACAACCATAGGACTATGACTATGTACTCAAGTAAATAGGTCTAGTTTGTTCATCACATTCCAAACCTTGATGAGCCCTCATACATGTGCAAAAGAGGAAATCCATGCAAACACCAATATGAAATAAAGTAGTAAAAAAATGTTCCATCAAACAATCAACTCTAGCTACAAACAAAGCTCCCTCATGTGCATCCCTACAATGCTCAACCAGTGGGCTTTTAGTAGGTGGCTTATCACTTAGTCAATAGCTATCCTCTACCTTGTGACCTCAAGATATTTATTCTAAATATTGTAATGCAATGGCAGATCATATTGATCAGTGTCCATGTATCTTAATGTGTAAACCCTATTTATTTTACACATAGTAATGCTACTATACTTTTGCTAAGTCAAGAAAATAGTATAATGTTGGGTATTTCCCACACACTAGGTATTTTATGTAAGCACATGATCATATTAAACATGTCTATTTTCTAAGTTTTGTTCTTTTTTCATGATCTATTTGTGGAAAATTAGATAAAATCCTCTCAAGATGAGCATACTAGTCATGAAAATCAACAATTCAAGCCTCGTGAGAAAGAGTTTGTTTGGTATGGGTATGGAAATTCTCATCCACTTCCCCACTTCCCTACCATGCCTATAGGAAGTGATCCTAGGTTCCTACCGCAAATTTTCTACCCTCGTTTGCAAAGAATCTGAACATATCATCTCACCTAATTCTTCAATATTATTAGGAGTGCAGCTAGGTGAAGCTTCAATCTAGCCCTCATATGTTGTTCATCCCTCATCCTTCTCAAACTTTGGATTATTTGTATCTAGGAAACATTTCCAAGCCAATAGGATTACAGCCTCAAGAGGTTCCTTTTCCATCATCCATTGTAGCTCATCCCACATCCATGTCCACTTTGAATTTTGTACCATATAATATTTCCAAGCCATTAGGACTGCCGCCATGGGGAGGTCCTGTTCATCCATTGCAACTCATCCGCTATCCATGTTCACTTTAAAGGAAAAGTCACGCCCATCTCTAAGTTCAAGCTTGTCATCAACAAAAGAAAGTCAAAGAAAAGAGTGAAACAAGTTGAAGCAAGCATTGATAAAGAGACTACAAATGAGTAGGAATTAGAGACAAACAAGCATAAGAGGTATAGCATTAATGAGCTTGAAGATTTGGTCATATTAAGGATACAAATGAATGAGAGGTTCCAAACAATGAGATCCCATCATGAGTTGTGGACAGATTGGGGCTCAAGATCGTTTTGAAGGGACACCCTCCATGTCATTGGGGAGAGTTACTAGGAAAGATGGCACAATGAGTTTAAAAAGTACACAGAGCTTGTAGGAACCAAGTGAAAGAAATTTGGTTTTGGGGATGAGAATGTTGGTGATGGAGCAGAGGAACTGGTCTTTAACAATCCAATACTTCAGCAAATTCATGAGGTAATGCACAGAAGACCAAAGGTCGTTCCACAATCCCAATATCAAGCTAGAGTTGGACGGAGGAAAGGTTCTAGATTATGAGTTCAAGATAGTGATCATGATCATGTTTCTAGAGTTGGAGGAAAAAGGGAACAAAGGACAAGCAATTCGAGAAATCCATTTGGTGATCAAGGTTTGGATAGGGTGTTTCATGCTTGGAGCAAAATGATAGTTGGATTGAAATGGGTGAAGGTTTTATAGCTTTGACTTCCTTAGCAAACAACTTGCTATCAAGTATGAGTAGGGAGAAAGGGGATACAATAGAGACAAAATATTAAACTTGATGTTAAGGGTTATGGAGTGGTTGAAAGCTACCAAGAAGGAAAAGTATGCTCCATGTTTTGCTACAGCTGATGTAGATTTTGAAGCTTTATTTTATTTGAGAGAGGATGATCTTCAAAATAGCATGAAGATTCTAATGGGTGCAAGTAGAGGTATTTGGGTAGAGATTTGCAAGCCGAAAAGCCAACAGGGAATGCAAGACTAACACTTTTGCAGAGACATTGAATTCAACATTTTGCTCATTGTATTTTTTTTGGGTGTGGCAACAAAGTTATGAACATTCTTGCCACTTTTTGGTAGATGATAAGGCTTTCAACTTTTGTAGTGAATAGTAATACATGATGGTTTTATATATAGAGTATATGTACAAGTTATGTTTGAAGCATAATTTGAACTGAATTGGAATATCTATGCTTGCATATGTATCGATAATTTTTACTTATACTATCAATTTCTACTCTATGTGTTGTCAATAGATTGTAACTTTACTCACATGTCAATATCTATGCTTGTATATGTACTGACAATTTGTACTAACAGAAAGGATTCGTCGACATCTTTTTTCAATATTGTGCTTGTCAAACTACATATTATTAAAAATTCTTAATTTTGGTGGAAATTTTTGCAAACTCTAGTTGTTGCATTTTTCAACTTAGATGTCCCAAACAAAATTTCCTTATATGTTTCCCCTTTTTTAACTTTTTATCCAATTAATGGAATTAATTGTATGGCTCAATTATTGATGGGAATTTTTAATCTAAACACACACTTTGATTTGTTAGCTAACCTTTGGTCGGGGGCTAGTGCCATATAGTTAATTCACATCCATTGGATAATTCTTTAGCATGGATAATCCCTAGTCATTTTGTGATCTGCCTTTTTTTTACTAACTTTTATATCTATTTTGTAGAAGTGGTTTATGCATTTACTATTGGCACCATTTTTTCATTTTGTGGGCTTACTCCCCACCATGTGATCTTACCCTCTGAGTTGGGGGTGGCCCACACACACACAGAGGTCGCAATATACAAAGGTATATAAAGAAAAGGGTGATGTGGCATATACAAATGCTAATTAAAGGGCGCATTCCAAAGAAAGGTAATGTACAACATAAAATTGCTCATAGAAGAAATGTGAATACAAAAGACGAACTGCGATTGGAGTTGGTTGGCGATGCAAATGGGTATAAAGCTAGCTTGAATCATGCAGCATTTTCATCTCTCTCTTGCACAGCCCTAAGAGACTAGCTCATGAGTAGTGAAGAATCAAGGTCAAAGGAGTAGAGCGACGACTGTACGAGTCGAGATTCATCAAGGATCTTAGAGACTGGTTGATTGAGAACTGTAGAAATACATTATAGCAGAGAGATCGTTTGACAACAACGATAGTACAATAACAAGAGGATAGACACAATATAGTTGAATAAAAATTTCGTTCAGATATAACTGATGGTGCTGTCCACCCATGTGCTCTCTAGTAGAGCTTCGATGGCGATCAAGACAAACTCTGGATGGAGATGGACTAGAGGTAGGGGTATTGGCATTTGATGTTGAGGCTTAAGAAGTGGCCTCCTTATATAGCCCTTCATAGTAGACCAATTCCACCACATTGGTGGGCTGGCGGTGGCACATGCATATTGATTTAGCACAGTGTGTGACTAAGTGTGAGGACGGTGGCACATGCTGCTTGACTTTCGCCACTGGCCAAAGACCATTGACTGTCGACCATTGATCATGCGCGTGAGGGAAAATTCACATGCAAATGATCATGCACATGCAAATGAGGGCATACCACTGCAGGTTGGCAGACCCTGCCGTTGGGGGCATTGGCCCCACACCCCCATCGGGGACGTTGCCCCTAAACCCCCATTGGGGGCATTGCCCCTAGACCCCTAAGATTGGGGGCGCTACCCTCGAACCCTTGAGGAATACATTGATCCTTCTACCATCTCCTAACCATCAAACGGTCACCATGAGACCTCATCTAGTGTCAAAACTAGGATCCTACCAATGTCCAGTGCTCACACCATCGTAGTGACCACCTTGTTACATATATTGTTGGCGATCATGAGGATATAATAATGGTTTCCATACTAACCTACATATCCTTATTTAAATAAGTATTTTCTATATACTAATGGAAGTACTTATTTTTTAAGTGTTATAAACACCTTTCTCATCCTCACTCCAAGCTACCATATATGGTTAAAATGATGATGATATCTTTCAATGCTTTTGAAAGCCTATAGAAGAAGGTTTTGAGCTCAAAATTGGCCAAAATAAAGCTTGAGAGGAGTTTCAACATCGATGCATGTGAAATAGAGAAGGATGGCCAGTAGAAACTCTATGAACAAAATTACACCATCATGTTGCTATTTAAGAGCCTGCAGGTGATACGGCATTGATCGACCCAATAGAATAAGGGTGTTTATATTAAAGATAGTCAGTGATTAGCTTGGGATTTCTACCTTGTATTGAAGGCTCAAGACACTAAAAGGAACATGTGGGTGGTAGCTCAAACACTGAATGGCCCCATGATGACTCTTAAAATAACATCAAGGCATGAAACATTCTTATGGAACATTCAAAGAGTGATGGTTCAAACATTGAGTTACCTCATAAATTACCTATTGCTAAGGATACATATTTTATTTACTTTGTATTTGCATTTGATATTGTGACATCGATAACAAGTGGAGTTATGCATTGAGGCCTGCAGTCCCACAATAAAAGGTTTTTGTTCTAGCATATCTTTTTTGTGGATGGATGCAGGTGAGTGGAGCTCCTTCAATTTAATTTACAACAAGTAACTAGCTTATCAAATTGAGTTATCCTTACTTTCATGTCTGTATAATGTAGACCTCACATGATGAGTCATGTTTATTTTTTATACGTTTGAGTATTTTCTTTGTTTGAAGAAGTGAATGCAAGTGTGTCTGTCTTTAAAAGTCAACACACACACACACACACACACTTTCTATCCCTTCCTCCTTTTTTCCTCTAATTTCCTTCCCCCCCCCTCCCCCTTCCTCCCTCTCCCTTTCTTTTTAACTTACTTCCCTTAAATTTCTCCTTATTTTTCTTATCTTCGTTAATTATTTATTATTTTCCTTATCTTTCCTTTAATTATCCTTATTTTCCTTAATATTTCTTAATATTCTTAATTTTTTACTTTTCCCCTTTTTTCCTTAATTTTTCTTTAAAAATTTCCCTTTATTTCCTTAAAATTTCCTTGTTTTTCCTTATTTTCTATTATTTTTTTATTTTGCAAATCTTCAAAATCTAAGGCAAGTGCATAGGAATCGAACACCTTTTCATATTCTAGTAGAGAGCTAGCCCAAGTATGGGGAATATTTAAGAGTTCATGTAAATCAATTTGACATTTGCTAAGTTGAATCGAATAGCTTTATATTGTCATGAATTCTTTTCTTAGTAGCTTAAAGAATCATGTGAGTAGCTAAAAGAGGTTAGTCACTATATCTATCTCAGTAATGAAGAAGTACCAGTAATCACCATCAAAGTCAAAAGGCATAATATACCAGGTGTGATAGTAGATGGTGGTAAACATGATTTCTGAAGAAATTGCTAAGAGATCAAAGTTCAAATCCTTCAAACCATCTCCCTTTTGAGTACACATGGTAGATCAGTGGTCGATTGACCTTAAAGGTATTCACTTTCAAAAATCCGTTCTTTTCCTTTCACCATTGGTTGGATCATGAAATTTTGAGCAAATATCCTCTTTATAGTTCCTCAGGATGACCTAAGAAAATAATATAATACTTTTTTAATAGACCCTCTAAGTGTATTTTTCCAGAGGAATATGGTTTGAAGAGCTTGCCCCCCATCCCTATTCTGCCGACGGATTACCCTTGGAAAGCCTACGCAGAAGGGGTCATAACTTTTGCTCCTTATCTCAGTTATCTCAGATTGAGGAACTGTAAAAAGGAAAAATGTTCAAAATTTCATAATCTATGCAATGGTAGGCTTAAAATTATACTTTTGATAGTTATAAAAGATAAAAAGTAAAAATTTCAAGATGTATATGAGAGTTACAACTTCTCCCTAATTCATATTATGGTAGGAAGGAGTTCAATAGAGACCACATTTCCTTAAAAGCACTTAGGTTTGGAGAGTTGGGAATATTTTGAAAATTCATTCCTTGCCTTCCCATATTTGATAATGTATTAGAGATTAATTTATGATCGATTATAATGGCCATAAGTATGAGGTTTCCAATATCTTTTTCCTACTCATCCAAGGAATATGGTATACGTTGTTATATGAGAGCTTCAAATATGGGATTGCTAAAGATTAGGGAAACTCTTTTAAATTAATTTAACTACCATAATCCTCAAAAGAGAGTATGGTAGGGGGGTATTTATAGGAGTTTCTAAAGTGTTCACTATTTGTTCATATATAGATGATGTTCTCTAAAATGAGGGTTATAATGAAAAATAAGTAAGTATATGGTTCCATAAATGAGAAATTAAGAAAGAATTGTATATTCCTTTTAGAAATATACAAGCATGGTTGGTGTCAAAAATTATCGCTCGAACTTTTCTGCTCGTAGGTTTTTGCTCGAAAAGTGTGCACATCCCAATATCTTTCACTAATATCAAGTTGCAAGACATGAGATGTACTCATTCATGCATGGTTACAATCAGATTACTATAGCTCTAAAAGATCAGTCCAAAACTGCCTTGATTACAAAATGGGGTGCTTATGCAACCTGAGTGATGCGCTTTGGTTGAAAAATGCTCCATTGACTTTCCAGAAGTTTATGGTAGAAACTTTTCGAGATTGCCCCATTGAATTCATTGCCATTTACTTGGATGATTTCTATGTCTATTCCTTAGATAACGACCACCATCTCTGCTATTTGGAGAAGGTATTTCAGAGATGTCGATAAGCAAGTATTTCACTCAATCTGGCTAAGAGTGTGTTCTATGTTCGAGTGGGTATCTTGATCAGTCATGCCATTCACAAATGGTATATGCACCGAGACTGGTTAAATTGATGCTATTCAACAGATGCCAGAGCCTCAAAATTTAACTCAATTTCACTCTTTGTGGCTTTTATCAGTTTCTAAAAACACTTTATTAAAGATTTTTCCAAGATTGTAGCTCCATTTTATGAGTTGATGAAGAAAGATGCTATGTTTGAATGGACCACCGATTTGTCTATGGTTTTCCATGAATTGAGAAGTTGAGCAGTATTTTCTATTGTCAAGAACTTTAAACCTACATTGGATATACTAGCCACCCCCAAAAATATTCTCAATTGGATGGTGATGACATAGGCAATAAGAACCACAAAAAAATGATGGCATCATTCCAATCTTCAATAACATTGGTTTGTTAATAAAAGAAAAGAACAACACAACAAAGATGTAGTGGAAGAGGGGAAGCTCCATCTTCCACACTCCATCATCCACTTGTTTCATCGTCCACCGTTTATCCCTACCTTCCACCATCTTCCAACGTTGCACCCATTTTGAGGTGACCGAGATGGGATGTCATTCTCCATGTGCATGTGGATGCTTCTGGTTATGCACTAGGCATTATCTTGGCTCAAACAGATGGTATATTATGCTAGTCGATTATTGACTCCCACTGAGTCTAACTATAGTACCATGGAACGAGAAGCTTTGGATATGATATTTAGTGTGCAAAAACTAAGGCATTATTTACTCAACAACCCTTTTGTTTTATATGTTGATCATTAGGTGTTGCTTTATCTCATCAATAAAACCATAATTGAAGTATGCCTTGTGCGTTGGATGCTCCTTCTTTAGAAATTCAATTTTGAGATTATCCACCATAAGCCCGGGAAAACTCATGGAGGAGCGGGCTGTTTGTCTCAACTACCTACCTAGGAAGACACTCAAGGCGTTACTACTAGACTTCTAGATGGCGAGCTCTGTGCACTTGATTACTTTGATCATAAATATGCTGAGTTAGTAGATTATTTGTCTAAAGGAACATATGTTGACACTATACCCCATGATAAGCACAGGAAATTAGCCTTGAAGGCTTGGAAATTCACTTTAATTAGTGGAGACCTTTATTGTCAATGTGCCGATAGTGTTCTTCGATGCTGGAGTCTGCCATATGAGTGAGAAAGAGTTCTACAACAAGCTCACTTGGGTCCTTCAAGTGGACATATTCAAGGAGAATTGATAGCAAGGAGAGTATTACAGGGTAAGAAGGATGCCCATACTAAGTGCATGCAGTGTGATGTGTGTCAGCACACTAGACAAATATACTGCCAAATCAATCTATGCCATTACAACCTACACATCCTTGGGCAGCGTTCTTGAGATAGGGTTTGGATTTTGTTGGCCCCTTCAAACCTTCTAGATTCAAATAGAATAAATATATCATAGTGGTTACTGATCATGCTACTAATTGGGCTAAAGATAAGGCACTCTGGGATAACTCCGCTCAGAGTACTGCTAAGTTTGTCTTTGAAAATATAATTTGTAGATATGAATATCCTATATAGCTTGTCAGTGATCAAGGCTCACATTTTCTTTATGAAGTTATGCAGTGCTGAAGATTGAGTTCAAAATTATGCATACATATTTGACCACTTACTATGCTCATGGAAATGGTGAAGTTGAATCAACTAATAGAACACTCAAATTTATTTTAATTAAGACAATGTAGTCAAATAAGAGTGATTGGAATACTAAACTTCATGCAACACTTTGGGCTTATCGAACTTACCAATCTAACTCCCTTCCATATGGCATTTGGATTAGAAATAGTAGTTCCATTAGAATGTATTGTTCCTAGTTTTCATGTGGAAACTGAGTAGCAATTAGATGAATTCGAGGCAATCAAAGGGCGATTGCATTAGCTAAGCCACTTGGTGAACTACATCTCTAAGCAGCCTGATCATAGCAGGTAACTCAGCGTAGAAGGAAAGCATGACATGATAGGCATCTGTCAAAGCCACCACCACTTAGACAGGTCCTTCAAAATAGAAGCCTATAGGAAAAGGTGGTACTTTAGGCACTAAGGCAACTGAAGAAGCGATAGACCAACATCCCCTATTTCTAGATCTAATGGGCTGAGTAGAATCTAAGTTGCACAAAAATGTGGGCACCTACACCCATAACAATTTTGCAAAACGGGAGTACATGTCTCATTTTTTGCAAAAAATAGTTCTATAGTGGGGACTCAGACATTTCAAGTACCAAGTCAAGAAGTGTTACCTGGGCATGGTGGTAGATTAAAGAGATAGACATCAATCCTCTTGCTTCCCCATCATCTCTACATCAAGGTGTGCTAGGGCTCGAGATTTCTATTTATGACCAAGCCATACATGTCTTCAATCATTTTGTCAAGGAACGAGCAGCATGACATCACAACATTTTTAGGGTTGAGCAGCATCTAATTACTACTCACAAAATCACCAACTCCCTAAGCCCTCCATGCCCGAGCTACCATTCTACTATGTGAATATATTGCGATAGTAAAGAAACTAATAAGTAGCCATACTATCGAGGTGGTGGTAATGCAAAATAATAGCTGTAATTTATGTAAGGATCCCCTCATAAATTGGCAGAAGTAAGTCACACATGTTCGTAGGTATACGACTCATTTTGAAACTATATTGAGTATCTCCAATCCATTCGAGGACCCCATCATCGATCTATGGACAGTGGATTGGATAACTCACCTTGATAGGCCACCACTTGATATTAGCTCACTTTATCTGTGGTCTCCCCATGAGCAACAGCGAGGGTTCACCCCTTCCCATCTCACTGCTCTAGCCTCATCCTTTTGAGCTCCCACACCTGATGAAGCCGGACCATTGTTGGTACTAGGCCCTCTATTATTCCCCCATGGCGACATCACAATCCTATGTAACGACCCCACGAATTCAATCCCTGAGCCTCTGCAGTCAAGCAATGACTGTGCCTGCTAGTCTGGAACCATGAGGACCTAGTCAAAGATAAGCCAAGGAAAAATGTTGGCCCTCGGGTTATAAGGCCAACATAGAAACTTACCATAGGAGTGAGCATGGTTCTTATAGGTGGTCACTGAATGCCACATTGGCTAGAACAAGCAGCAGCAATTAGTGTGGCTTAGTTAACTTCTAAATCATGAGCAGCACTAGTAGCAGCATGTGGTGAAGTAGATGATCTAGGGTGGTTGACCCATGGCAAGTAGTGGCATAGCGAGATGAGTACACCACCTTTTAGAAGGTTTTGCTTAGTTTAGAATCAAGGTGCTATCATTTTTTGTGTAATTATTTTCCCAATATCCACAACTTAAACTCTTTGGGGCAGCCTGGAAAGCTTTGTAATAAAGAGAAGGATAGATAGAATAAGTGTGAAGTATGAGTGCATGCTCTTGGTCTCACTTGAGCTTGCTAGGCTAGGAAGCTTGACATCGAGTATTTATTGCAAGCCGGGGTAGGCTTGGTTGTATGTACAGTTTACTTCAATATATGAGTGGTTTCTTTCCTATTTCTCAATCTATGGTTTCTCCTTTGATAGCTAACCTTGACCTTTGAGTGTTTCATAGTGGCGTTTCATCATCATCACCTCAAGCACATGCAATTCACTTGACGGATTGCAAGAGCAAGTGTCTTTACCCAAGCACTGCACAAGGTTGGGTTATCTTTGAACATCAGGCACCTTAAAGATAGCATGTTGAGGGTGAGCAAACTAGACCATCAACAGTCATTGCCTTGAACTACCTTTGAAGTAGTGAACAATCAATGGTGGTTCTAGGACCCAATCACCTCTATATATGGTGCATGTAAATTGAACATATGGCAAACTACATATCAAGGCCATGTAGACACCAACAATAGGTGATTGGAACATATCAATTATGCCCCCATGCCACAGTTGCGATGGTGCAAGCATGCATGCCTTCAACCCCCCTCCCTTCCTTTTTCGTCCCACTCCCCCTCACATCACTCCTTCCTCTTTAGCCCCTTGATGGTCTCTACCCTCTTTTGGTTGGTGGGATGTGAAGAAGCATCACTAATCTACCTGCAATTTGTTTGGGGATTTCCCACATGTCATAGACTATGTAGCATATCTAGTAGCGAGTATCAAGTAGATGACATTGACTTAGCCGATCATGTTATATCAAGAGAAATAATGGAAATACAACATGCAAAAGTCAAGAGGGAGTTGTGAAAATATGTTGTTAAGACATCCCTAGACGGATTCAACATGTAAGAACATCATTTGGCCATGGGGGGATTTTGGGGGGGGGGGGGGTATGAGGAGGCCACTAGAGGGAGCCCACAATCATGATATCTCCTCTTCAAGTAGCATGTTAACAATGTTATTTTAGATGTAAGTAGGAACAAGTGCCAATTTATTCCTATGGGGGGCTAGCACAGGGGGGGGTTGATGGGGGTTGGGCACTAGAGGGAGCCTACAACCATGATATCCACCCTTCAAGTAGAATGTTGTGTAGAATGGAGAAAGACACAATGTTATTTTACATGTAAATGGGCACAAATGCCAAAATCTTCTTGTGGAGATATTACCATGAACTCTGAGACAACTAAATATGTTTCACCACAATGGGCCACCAATATGTGGGAAAAGGCAACTATCCCAAAGTCTTGGTGGGCATGCCTTTAGAGTTTCACACCAGCATCGTGATTGGGCCAGTTATCAGGGACAAGGGTACCTCTTCAAATTCAGCTATGCCCCCTCCCTTCCATTCTCATTCGAGCCCAGTTCTGCAGTGTGGGTTCAGGTGGCCTCTTGCAGTCTTTGACAAGTCAAGATTTGGAGATGGATGGAGCCTTGGATCAGTTAGGGTGGAAGAGGGTCAGAGTAGTGGGCTATCTGGGAAAGGAGTGGTCAATCGACCCCTCTTGCATCTCAAATCTGGATGCAGCTTGCTGGCACTTATGGTTATGGGAGGGCCGTCCCCTCAGTGAGGTACAGTGGGACCCAGGCGAGTGATTCTGGCCATCTAGAGTAGGCCATGTAGAGAGAGTGGAGGAGGCGCTTTTCTTCTCTTATACTACATGCATAGGATGTTGATAGAAGTTAGAGGTGATAGCCTAGACTCCATCGAGAGAGAGGCATTGGATAGCACAGCAGGTACCTCGAGAGGTAAGATCCAGGTTTTGGACACGCCTCTAGTCCAGTCTCTGACCGTGGAAGATCTACTTTTTCTAGATGATAGTGCATGGAGGTCTTCCTGTTGGCCCTTAATTGGAGCAGATGCAGGTGGATGGTAGCTGCCATAGATGCACGATTGGTACTTTGGAGATGATCCCTCACTGCCTTTGGAGCTGCCTAGCAGCACAGAGGATATGGCGAGGAGCACTTCGAATCGTGGCGAGGCTTCGGGGCACGTAGAGGGACTTCACATGGGGCATGGCTGCTTGGATGTCAGAGGGTGGCCATGCCTTTCCCATTCTTGTGGTCTCTCTAGCATACACAATATAGGGCCTGTGCATTCACAGCATTGAGTTTCATGAAGCCCACTAGTCATCGACCTCTTCCTTCATTAGAGGATAGCATGTCGGAGACAGTAGCCAACATTATGACATGAACATCTGGGTTGCTCGCTGCAGCTGGGTTATGGGCCAGCACCATGTTCCACCGTCGACCACCTTGGTAGCCATCTAGCAGGACATCATCTTCATGCCTCGCACCATTTGGGAGCAAGGCTCTCTAGGCTCTCCAAGTTCTCAAGCTAATGTCGCACGACGGGAACGTTTTTGCAAGGCTTGGCCTGCAGGTTTTTTCTACAACATCACCACGAGAGGGCTAAGATGGTTGTATAGTCCGCCACCTTGGTTGTTAGCCTCTATTTACAGAGAATCCCTAGGTAGTGAGCTGGGATTGGTACTGGCAACGGGAGTGTCTTTCTAATAGCCAGCATTTAATTTTTCTTTGAATCTCATGGTTGGCACCTTTATGGTATTTTCCAACTTGTATGATCATTTTTTTACAAGCATCAATAGAAGTTATTTTCTCTGAAAGAAATAATAAAATATGTGGGATAAGGAGAGCATATAGATGATGTCATTTTCTTGTCATATGCAAGAACATTATGCTAATTATTTGGGTAGTTTAAAATGTTTCTTCTTATAGATACACTTAAAATAAAGGGAAATTTTGACATTTTTTGAAAAGGCGCACAAAACTAACAACTCCAATTTAACAAAAGGTGAAAATTTCCATTAATATTTTAAGTTTTGGTTAAAAGTATTCTATAGAAATATATATTAATCACTAAAACAAGATAATCACAATTATCAATTATCATTTTGGGATGTGAGGAAGATATAATGAAAAAGTATGGTATTTAATATGCTCAAAGAAATTATAAGAACATATTAAGGAAGGAACGAAACATTCTTAACATTTCTGTATTCTTATATTGAATTGGCTATAGTGCTTTTACCTATACATCAAAATTTATTGTAATTTTTTTAAAAACTTGATTTAGTTTCATATTTTTTCCTATACTTTGCATTTGTCACACAACTTTTTATTATTATTTCATATATGCAATCAAAAGCTAGCATGCTATCATTATATCAAATCGTAGCTCACATGCAAAATGACCAAATTTTATCATGAACCACATTTTTTGCATGAAAGGTTTGTGTGCACTTGTAGTTGATTATGGAGGGTATCTAAAGCATCATACTAGTTGAGATTTAATGAAGACCATCCAATACTCAAAATGTGGAGAAGATAGACCTATGTGGCACCAAGAACAAGAGAGCTTAGGAATAGTTGGTCTTCATGACATATCAAATTCTCTTAGGAGAAACTAGAAAACACCTTTGGAAAAAAGGTGAACAACTTAAATTTTTGATTAAATATTTATTCTAGATGAATTTATGGTGATCGATGTAGATGTTCTCAACTCATCGATTTAACAATTGGGTATGCATGGAGTTGCAATAGGCAAAATTACTTTTAATTCATTATATTATAATATTAATTGAAAGATATGTTGGAAATTTCAACATCCATGATTGTTGCACCATATTGCCTTGCCACCTGCTTCACCCAAAGCACCTTGAGCACTACCTCACACTCCTAGAGACCCTTTCCAATTGAGTCTACCACCACTTTCAATATCTCCACCACTTTTGTACCGGAATGCACCCCTACCATGGGCCATGGCTATGGTGAACTTGCTTCCCCCTTTGACACTCTTGTAGCATTTCCTTGCATGCCATTACACCTATGCTCCCTGGCTCCTCCACCACTTGTAGCCATAAATACATCACTGCCGCTATAGCTCTTAGAAAGCTTATTAAGCCAAGATCTTCAAAGGAGGGTGCAAGCAATGTGTGCAAAATATCATGAGAGTTCAGATGTATGCCACTTGGATGAGGAATTACATAGGAGTGTAGCAAACATCAATTAAAAGAGGAGGCATGTTGGTGAAAATCATGTGGGGGAAACACATCCAACACTTTGGCTTTATGGTCTTTACCCGCACAATTTCCACCCTTTGCATTGACCATTTTGCTACATCACTTTAGTGTGTTGTGACACCCCCAGTACACATATATCAGACCTTCTTTAAATTTAGTACTCGTTGGTTATAGAGTTTTAGCATGATGAGCTGAAAGCCTAGGGCCTGAGGCAAGTCCCACATGCTTGGTTCCGTAGGGTCTTGGTATCTTCTTCACTCTCTTATTAGTTACGAAGTAGGGAGTCCACACTTGGGGAACCAAATACATAAGGTGGGGGGAAAGAGTTCTTCATGAGTTGTTGGTCAGTGTTAGTGCCTCACACAGGAAAATCGACACTCAAAGCAAAACCTTTATTGAACTTTGGGGCAAAAGATGATGCATACATATGAGGCCACATCAATGCTTTTGCATCAATTGGATGGATTTCCCCAACTAGAGATCACCATGGCTACCAACCTTGTGCACAATTTGAAAACTTTTGGTTTTGGTGAAGAAATTGAAACCCAACACTTGTAGTGATAGAAATCATAGGAGGGAGAACAAGAAGAAGAAGCATTTTTTAAACATCAAGCCATAAGGCAGGGCCCCCATGGGATCATCAGACAAAAAAAGTAGCAATATTCTTGATCATTAACCTCACAGTGTGCACCTTGCCCCTCTATTAGTATTCCTAGAAAATATTTTCCTAAAAACTCTTGTAAAAGTTGGCCATGGCTGCTTCATGGCAAAGATGCCCTAATGGGTCCACAAACCAGGAGATCTTCCTATGTTGGGGAGATCTTCCTGAGTGGTCGGCATCCTTTTCCTTTAAATGGTACAGAGTAGGGTAAGTGATTAGATATCTAGGTTGCCGAGTTGGGTCTGCTGTGTAAAAATTTCCTTTTGGGAGAATGCCAAAATATCCTTTGTAGGGAGAGTACTAATTGTTAAACAAATACTTTCATATATATCAATATATGTACTATTAGCTTTCCCCTTTTTTGGCTAATATTCTAGAATAGATAGCTTGGGATTTTCTCTAGAAAGATCAATGGCATTCTATTGATTGGAATATTATGGTAGCTAGAAGAAGGGAGGGAGGGCTTGTCTCAGAGTATGAACCAAAAATGCAAGAGACTTTGCTCCATGTGGTTTTGGAGGATGAACTACAATCAGCCTTGGGCTATGCTAGCAAGATACTGGACATGCAATAATGGTCCACTGGGTGTATTTGGTCCATGGTAAGATAGTGCTCCATAAGACTCTATGGATGTTTAGAGTAGAAGACTGAGAATGTTTTGAATGGAAACTCCTCTTTTCAAAAAAATGTGATACTATGGAAGTTTATGATTTGAAAGTTTCTAGTTAAAGCTAGGATATATAAATGGGAACCAAGGGTTTCTCTGCTTTGTGCATTTGTTAGTGTAAAAGGGAGGACCACTTTCATATTATTTGGGGATGCCCTACAATTGTGCCTTTTTGGCAGAGTATAGTCCATTGGTTTAGTTGCATGCAGATTTTAGGTGGAAGTTGGCTCTTTTAGGAGACAAAGGATGCTTGAAGGATAGGGTTTGGGAAGCTTGGCAAGTAGTTAAAGCAGTTGGGCGTGTAGGTTGGCTGGCATAGAGAGTTGGAAATTGCTTCGAGGATGTGTTTTAGGAATTCGCAAAAAAGAAATATTTATACTTGTTAGTCCATTGGCAATAGACTTTGCAGTGGACTCTAATAAAAAAATTATGTTGCTAAATCATTCTTTGTGTGATGACGAAGTTGGGCTTTGGAGCACCCTTTTGTCCGATAATAAATATACTATTCTCTAGTGCTTCTACTACCATTTCTTTGAATGGTCACTTCTTTCCCTTGCTGCAGCATTCGGTGTGTCAAGGGTGCCCTCTTGCTCCCTTACTGTTTGCCATTATCATAGAACCCCTTCTAAGGTAGATTGATCATCTTGCCAATTTCAGGGTCTTGACTTGCTTTCCACTGTGCCTACTAACAGCTCCATTTTTTTTTCTCAGTTCTTTGCTCTGATGATAGCTTCCTACTTGCTAATCAATGCCACCTCGACAACCAAAAGGAAGGGATGATACTTAGGGAAGGTTGAGTTATACAAGACCTATGACCCCAAGGGGCAAGGAGAGTATCTAGACACTATCATCGAGAAACAATGCCTTACCAAGGCACAATAGCTGGTGCATGACTGCCAAGAAAAGTTTGAGCAATGGCTCAAGGACAACAAGGGGCTAGAAACCATCCATCCTAACTACTAGACCTTCAATAAAGCCCCTAAAGCCTCTCCCATGCTCGAAAGAGTGGGTGAGGAACAAATCACAAGGTTCATCGTCGACAGGACATTCACTCCTAAGGCATAAGATGTTTGACGAGGACGGGCCCTACCTAGAACCAAGAAAAAGAAGAGGACAATATGTCCTTTAACAAGGTTGAAGAGCCACGGTCGATTGGTGGTGAACCAATCACACAACCATGTGATCTAGCCAGACTAGCTACATTCTTGTCCACTAAGATCAAGATGCTCATTGCGATAGGATTACGAGGTATTCCCACTCTAAGGAGAGACCTGTTGGAACATGCAATTGATACTAAGGAGATAGAAATTAATCCATCTCAACTTTGAGTAGCACTGATATCAGCAGGTACAACATGCCAAATACAGGCCTTGGCAGATGGTCGAGTAAGCAACAACCTCATCTCCTAAGAAACATTAAAACATCTCGGCCAGGTACTCCTTCAAGTTTGTGAATCTCAAATTCAATCCATAGGAGGTACCTTAATTAAATTTGTTCATTCTTTGAAGCTAATTGTTGCCATGGACAATCACATTGTGCAAGCTTTTTGTAACTTTTGCAGGTACCTTAATAGAAGCCACAATTCTTGTTAAACACTCGATCTAAGACACTTCCATAAGGTTGTTTGGTGATGAATTGACCATCAAGATGCTACCAAATGGACCAACATTCAAGCATTGACATCAACATCCACTTCCATACATCAAACTCTACAAGAGCCTCTACAACAATGATGATAAAGAAGAAGAGCAACTATGCAAGTGTGGGTCTTCTAAAAGGATCTAGTAGAGGCTTAAGGGTACTTTGAAGGTGAATCATATATTTGGATTCCAACCAAACCTCACCATCAAAAGCCACTGCAGCATGTAAGCAACAAACCTCAACATCAAAGAACAAAATGACACCATCCAACAAGAAAAGCATAATACTGTTGGGTTCCCACAAGACTACTAGAGGTCCAGGGATATTACCTTGGAAACACTTATATTTGGGTACCCAAGGTGCTAGGTGTAACAAGAACCATAAGAACCTACCTTGAAAGAGATAGAACCATAAGAACCTTCTTGCAAGCACAAGGGAAAGCACTAATATAGAAGATCACCTACAATGAACATCCTCTACCTCTTATTGAGTAGTTACACAAGAACCTGTCTCAAAAAAAGAGACAATGACACAAGAACCTGCTTGACCACTAGTCTATCAAAATGCCATTAAGTCATTGCATCATCTTCATGGCAAAGGGCAATTACACAAGAACCTGTCTCCAAAAATGAGATAGTAACACAAGAACCTACCAAGACAAGAATAGAATCTACTTTGGGAGCTACACAAGAACCTTCCTTAGTAAGCAATTTGGCACCAAACTTCATGGTAGCTACAAGAGCCTATAACATCAACTAGGACAAACAGAGTGGAAGTCACACAAGAACCTTCCAATGGGAATGCTGAACTACATCATCTTCATGGAAAATGGCAATTACATAAGAACCTGTCTCCAAAAATGAGATAGTAACATAAGAACCTACCAAGACAAGAATAGAATCTACTTTGGGAGCTACACAAGAACCTTCCTTAGTAAGAAATTTGGCACCAAACTTCATGGTAGCTAGACAAGAACCTATAGCATCAACCAAGACAAACATAGTGGAAATCATACAAGAACTTTCAATGGGAATGATGAATTATTTCCAATAAACTTTCTCAGAAGCAACTTGGGCTCGATAAAAATAGAAGACCTCTACAATACTATGGTCCTACTCACATTTGATTCTAAGAGCTTATATCACCTTATTACGATGAGACAATGGAAGTGGACCATGGGAGAGTAAATAATTGATAAAGGCACAAGAAATTTGGGATGAAGAAGGAACTATTGCCAACTCAAGGATATTGTGATGGCAATGTGGATCCCTAAGTTTAATCATTACACGAGCCCAAATTCTCTTGCTTGGGCCTCAAGGGCAACTGTGGCTTCTATAGCCACGACAATCAAAGTGGAGACCCTAAAAGTTGCTCCTACAACACTGATGACAACAAAGAATACACCAGTAGGTAGCAGCTACACAAGAACTTATTCCTAAAAATGGACTACATCCACAAGAACCTAATGTGACAAAAGACACTAGAGACCTTCACAATACCTTGCTTACCATGGAAAAAGCTCCTCACCAACAAAGGATACACAACCCTTATAACTTCATCAAGGTCTGGGGATAGACAAAGACATATTAACCCCCGATGTCCCAAGGCACTCCTCAACATACAAAACAACAAGTGGCTCTACACCAATTGCAAAGGACGAGTTTGATTGCAAGGTGAATTTGATGACATTGAAAGGGAACTGGATCGGTTTCTTGTGATTCTCAAGGCTTCTTCCAATTTCATTTACTAACCCTTCATTAGCTAACTCCAAATATCCCTCCTCTTTTATTTTGTCTTACTCTTTTTTTTTTTTCTTGCTTAACATTAGTACCCAATTAACCATTTGAGCCTCCCAATGTAATATCCATTTAACTTAGAGAACATTCCTAGAATCCAAGATGCTATAAACCTCTTCAACCATAGTCCTCATTTTAGGAGTTTGTATGGTGGATTATTAGACTCCTCTCAATTTCATGACTTAGACAAATAAAGCTCCAAATTGCCACAACATCATTAGGATTAAAGAAACTATGAAGCAAAAGCCTCAATGTAATGTAACCCATCAAATGGATTTAGATGGAAGGTCTATGCAAAGAAGCAAGACAAAATGTCATGCAAAACTTTGAACTTACAAACATGGCATGTTCAAAGACCTAGTTTGATGAGAATATAATAAAAGTCCCACTCAAATCAAATACGGGACTTAAGGAGGAACATAAGAATACACTATACTTACTCTTCTAACACTAACACCACTAGGATCTTACATCAACCGCTACTTAAACACCTTCTTCCTACTAGCTTACACCTTAGATTTTTCTTTTTCTTCCTCTTTCTTTGAAACAACTTCGCAGCTCCAATCCATCCACCCAATGTCTAGCCATTGCAATCACTCAAGCCATGTCATACCAATTGCAACAAAATCTGGTGCTAGAACCAACACCTCACTAGACACATCCATCCGACTGACACAATTCCACAACAAAGGATCCATTCAAACCTATGAAGCAAAAGGAATGATCTTTATCGATGACAATTATCCCACCACCATGACATTGCACAATCCAAGGGACTGGATCAAGAATAAGAAGGGGGGCATGCTAACCAATTGGTTAGCAATATGTCACTATGGTGATATCACTTGGTGGATATTGGCGAGTCTATAGAGCTAGGATTGTGCCTTGGAGCCAAATAGGCATAAGTTGATTGTAAAGAATGAGGAAAGAGAGTGGTATAAATGGAAAAGGGTTGGCCCTCCCTTCAAAAGGTGGCCTATATAAAAGGCCAAATGGTTGACTTTGGTCTTCACTTGTTTATCTGCACAAATTGGCATACAAGCTCTCTTACTCCTCTATGGAGTTGGCTCTTGTTCCCTCATAGTGCCTTTCATGAATGCCATGTTCTCTTCTCCTCTTCCCTTCTTATTCTCATCCTCCTCTCCCTTCTCCACTTCCCTCTGCCCTCCATTTTCTTCTCCTTATGGATTCATGATTGCAACAAGTCAAGAGTTGCTAGAGTGACACTAGTGGACATCATTTGTATCCATTGCTAGATCAACCAAGAGTATCTTTGAGGAGTATTGCATCACTGTTCTCACATGAGTCATCACCAAACTACACAATTGAGAAGATTTGCCATAAGTTTCATGAGTGGTGTCAGAAGAAACTCTCTTGCTATTGGAAAGAATTATGTTGTCAAACATATCTTGGCTTCTCTCATGGCCTTTGGATCCACTATCCTTCCATTCTCTATAGATGGACTTAATCAAATGGAGCGTCTCTATAAAGACATGATATGGTCTGACCAATGGCATGCCTTCCCTTGGTCCTACGCCACTGACCCAAAGGATGAAGAAAGTATGGGACTTCAGAAGTTCAAAGAAAAAGGGGATTTACTATGCTCCAAATATCTACTTAAGCTCCATTTGGCTCAGCCATGGGCGATAATCACTCGACATTGGATAGAAGAAGCAGGTATTTTGGGTTTCTTGCATGGCATGATCTCCTAGTAAGAGATCATCCTATCTAATTTTCCTATTAGAATTAAATCCTCAAAATTTCTAAACCAACTGGTTTCTACATGGAAAAAAATGATTGGGAGTTGTGAGTGGTGTGGATCAACTTGAGTCACTGTAGACAATCTCTAGGCTTCACCATATGGGTGGGTAAATGGGCCTTTGCTATTAAGAAAATTGATCCAATATACATCAGACCACATCTTTCCAGGAGGCTTAATAGTAAAGCTTGGCCTCGTGGCTTGATGTTTGGGATCTATAGTTACACAGATGTCTTTCTATGGATGCAATCATGGATAGATTTAACATCTCCACTCGAGAAATAATTCGTGGCTACCACCTTCTCGAGACTCAGATTGGATTGGATGATCAGCAATATATTTAATTTGTCTCTCTGGATTTAGGGGCTAGACAAATTTTTCGGGCAAATATATGTCGTGCCTTAATCTCAGGACACTTCCTCATGCTGCTGAGATCAACGTTGTGGCAATTACAAAACAGGCTTGGAAAGCTTACACTCCACTTGACTCAAGTATTTGGAGCATGAGAGCATGGATATTTGAGACTCTTACTACATCTACTTGCTTGTGTTTCTTTTTTGGTGAATGTTGCATTGCAAGCTCCCAACAAAAGATAGAA